>NW_026555338.1:13439236-13616736 GCF_029017545.1 Prosopis cineraria | reverse complement strand
CTAGCAAAGCCCATGGCCTGTGTTAAGAAGGTCATCGCAACTGTTGGCAAGCTCCGGGAAAAGCCCGCGGCCAGTGTTGGCATGGTCCGGGTAAGTCCAAACATGTTCGGGCGAGCGTGTGGCAAGGTCGGGGCAAGAGTTGTAAGGTCCGGGAAAGCTCAAGCTCAACCCTGAGCAAGCGTTGGCAAGTTTCGGGCAAAGCCCGTGGCCAGTGTTGGGATGGTACAGGCTTAGGGTGGAAAGTCCGAGAAAGCTCGGGAATAAGCCTAAGCAAGCGTTTGGCAAGGTTCGGGTAAAGCCTGTGGCCAGTGTTGGCAAGGTATGGGCAAGGGTTGGAAGCTCCGGGAGAGCTCAGGCCAAACCTCGAGCAAGCGTTGGCAAGGTCTGGGCAAAGCCCGTGGCTTGTGTTAGCAAGGTCATCACAACAGTTGGCAAGGTACGGGAAAAGCTAGGGAAAAACCTCGAGAAAGCGTGTGGCAAATGTTGGCATGGTCCGGGTAAGGAGGTGTAAGGTCCAGCACGTCATGACAGGCCCCTGGCACGTCCAAGGCAAGTGCTGGCACGTCCGGACCTGCCACGGGCAAGTCCAGGCACGTCCTGGTACGTCAAGCCCTGCCACGGGTAAGTCCTGGCACATCCAAGGCAATTCCAGGCATGTCCTGGTACATCCAGACCTGCCACGGGCAAGTCCTAGCACGTTCGGGTAAGTCCTGGCACGTCCAGACCTGCCATGGGCAAGTCTTGATAGTGCAAAAAGAGTCTTACCCATACTAAAATAAAATCTACTCATTACATTTATGATTTCTTAGTTTTATTAAGTCAAACTCATCCCCCTTGACATGTTTGGGGGTCTAGCTGTCGGAGCCACTGCCCGTGGCAGCCCGTGGAGGCCGCACTCTTTGGAGCAATCAAAAAATCCTAAAAAATTCTGTGGGTGTCCAAAAATTATGAAACTTGGCATATTTTATCCTCATATTATTTCTAAGAAGGCTGCAAAAAATCACATGAATCGGAGGTCTCTAGGTCCCTCAAAAGGGGTATTATCGTTTGAGCAAAAAGTATGTATGTTCGTGCTAGAGTGGAAAAAGCCCATATTGCTCTTTAGGGGGGGAGCTCCAACCCCTCCTCCCTAGCCAGGTGGGGCCCAACCTGGCAGTGTGGGTTCCCCATGTATTGATGGGACCCCAGACCCACGCGACCAGCAAGCGGCCGGTGGCAACCGTCGGCGGTGGCTGGCGGCGGCCCTCCAGCGACTTTTCTGGCAAACCCTTAAAATTGAACGTGACGCTTGGCGGGTTGTGTGTGTGTGTTCAAAGGTTCATTGGTGGGTCGTTTGGAGGGCATTTAGTGCGCGCACGGTCCCTTGGCTTCTTCTGGCGAACCCTTCTATTGATAGTGGGTTTTCTTTCAGGGGTTCGTCGGTTGTTGTTGAGGGGCCGCAAAAACTATTTTAGAAAGATTTGGTTTACCCTTCCCCCTTTTCAAAGGAGGGTTGGCAAACTACCACCCCCTCCTTCCACGTGCCTTCGCGTGCGAGATTCCCCGGTAACACTGGTGAACAAACTTGCTTTGTAGGCATTTGCCCAGGATTGGTTGGTAAGAAAGAGTAAGGGATGGGTGTGCCCTAGTTTGTAAGGGAAATGATGGGCCTTTCTCGTATTTGATTCCTGTTATACGCATGTAGACAGGCATGAGGGTTGGCATTTCATGGGCCTCCTCCGATTGCTTGGTATGAGGCAAGTTGTGATAGGATTCTTTATTGGGGGCACTTCGTGGAACTTGCATGCTTAGGTTTCTCCCGTCTTGAGCGAGTCCTGGAGATGCATGCCTAGGCATCTTCCTCTGTCTGCTTGGTAGCTTTTAGCGTGATAGGGTTTCTTGCCCACGCTCAACGTATAGCTGGCAGCCCCATTCCCCATCGAGCTCAGATAATCCACTCACATGCTGGCGAGAAATCAGGTAGTACATCCTCCCGACTATGATATGTCGCATAGGGCCCACCCCTCGTGTTGCTTGATAAGCCTGCGTGGGGGCGGACTGCCGCACGCGGTGGTGTCCGGGGGTGCACGAGGGGCTGGTGTTTTCTATCATGGTGGGTGATCTCGTTGCCTCAGATTTGACAGTTTCCTCAAATGTCCCAGCTCGACGTGTTGCTCATGCCTAGCGGTGCAGTGCCGGTGCCTCTCGTCCCTTCCATTTGCTTGCCTCGCCCTCCGAGCTCGCAGGGAGTGGTTGGCGCGGGGGCGTCGGTCTGCTTGAACGTGCGGGTGTGTGAGTGGTGCTTAGATTGTCTGTATCGGATGGCTTCATGCTTGAGCATCGAACTGCCAAACACGTAATCGTCCTCATGTCTCGTCCCTTCGAAGCGTTGGCCTTAGTTTTGATTTGGGGGTGGTTCTTGTGTTGCTTACTGCCACTATGAAAGGCGATGGCTTTGAGAAGGTTCTCCATTTGTTACCCCCGAAGGGGCGTCGGAGGACTAGATAGCATTCCTCGTGCTCCCTCGAGCTGTCGACGGTCTCGATCGGGCCCTCGAGGTCATATGCTATGCTCTAGGATGCGGTGCTCTGCGCAAATGCGGGGCAGGTGCCCTTGCTTGTCCCCGAAGAAGGCTTGACCTCCTAGAGGACCGTCGCGCCTGCATCGTTCCCGATAGGCTAGTGCACGGGTAGCGCACGGCGTCATGAAGGTTCGCTACCTGGTTGATCCTACCAGTAGTCATATGCTTGTCTCAAAGATTAAGCCATGCATGTGTAAGTATGAACTAATTCAGACTGTGAAACTGCGAATGGCTCATTAAATCAGTTATAGTTTGTTTGATGGTACCTAATACTCAGATAACCGTAGTAATTCTAGAGCTAATACGTGCAACAAACCCTGACTCACGAAAGGGATGCATTTATTGGATAAAAGGCCGATGCGGGATTTACCCGTTGCTAAGATCATTCATGATAACTCGACGGATCGCACGGCCCTGGTGTCGGCGATGCATCATTTAAATTTCTGCCCTATCAACTTTCGATGGTAGGATAGTGGCCTACTATGGTGGTGACGGGTGATAGAGAATTAGGGTTTGATTCTGGAGAGGGAGCCTGAGAAACAGCTACCATGTCCAAGGAAGGCAGCAGGCATGTAAATTACCCAATCCTGACATGAGGAGGTAGTGACAATAAATAATAATACCGGGCTCATCGAGTCTGGTAATTGGAATGAGTACAATCTAAATCCCTTAACGAGGATCTATTGGAGGGCAAGTCTGGTGCCAGCAGCCACGGTAATTCCAGCTCCAATAGTGTATATTTAAGTTGTTGTAGTTAAAAAGCTCGTAGTTAGACTTTGGGCTCATGACTTAGGGTCGCTACAAAACTAATGCTTGGGTTGGCAGACGCGTGTTTCAGTAAGAGTCAAAAGTTGACTCAGCATAATTCTTTACACACATTTACTTCCATGTTGCCAAAATGTTTCTATTCTTCACCAGTGGTCCTCAGTACTAATGTTGTCATGCAAATTTGATCGAGACTCTGCAACTGTGACCTACAAGAGCCAAGATTTATTATGAAGGAACCCCACAAAGCACAATATTTCTTCATGAGAAAGAAAATCCTGAAATTGACACGTTGGCTAAGAAAAATTATAAAAAACACCATTAAAAGTATTGACTATTGACTTTTAAGACAGAATTAGGGCTAACTTTGTCTCTAACAAGTAAATAAAATAGAGGGGGAATTACATCTAGGTCTTTTAGAAGGAAAATACTTACTTTTTAAGCCAATACAATCTAATAATGCTTTGAAAGCCAAAAATCTTTATATGCAATTAATTTTTTAAATCAAAAAACTAAAGGGGGAGTCAAATTTAAGGCCTACCTTCTTGTTTTGCACAACATTTCAGACGTAAATGAAATAATTAAGTAAGAGAAGATCAAGAAGAAGAAGAAGCACTAGTTCTCTTTTCTTTGCATGCAACCAAATAGAAAAATCAAAATGGACTGTGCATACTTACTTGCTTGTTCTTAGTGTATACTAAATTCGGTTCCTTTCTTGGTTAACCGAATTGGAAAAGATCGCTATAACAACCCCAGGAAAAAAGAAAATTTCTCTCTCTCTTCTTCTTCTTCTTCTTCTTCTTCATTCCAAGTCTCTCTCATATGGAAAATAACACAACAATTTCCGCAATTCAATAGTTTGTATAGTTATGGAGTAGTTTTGCTTGAGCTCACAACCAGAAGGAAAGCATTGGATGCTTCATTCAAAGACAGAATAGATATAGTGGGCTGGGTCAAAGCTGCATGGGAAGAATTAAAAGAAATTGATGAGATTGTTGATCCAATCCTTAGTGAGGAACTTATGGTTTCTAATGTAAGGGATCAAGTAGAACAAGTGCTTATAGTGGCTTTGAGATGTACTGACAACGATCCAAGTATGAGGCCAACAATGAGAGAAGTCATCAACAATTTGATTATTAGAAGCAAAGCTTTTGGTAAGTATTGAAAGCTAGAGAACTCCAACCTTGTTTTCTTTTTCTTTTTTTGACTACTCATAGGTCTACTATGATAATCTTATTTAAGGTACAATTAAGCATTAAATGTAAATATTTCTTCTAGTAAGAATTTGAACCTTAGTTTGTCATATTATAACACTAGATTAATACTGTTGGTTCCAAGCTTGTTTTCTTTCAATGTACATCTTGAATTTCTGCTTTTTTTTTATGTTAGTTCACAAGCGTATTGAAAGTCATGGCAATAAATTGTTGAGAAAGAATAATAATTACTTCAACAAAATATTGTAATAACAAGTGAAGGCTCCGTTAAGAGCAAGGGAAAGGAAGGGGCAACTGAGTATTGAAAGGATAATCATATTATCGTATAAGCTAATAAGACTTTGCAGGTATGACGATTAAGATTCTTTAAAAACATGTACATGCATGCTTAAATAAATTATTACTAGCACTTAAAAATATAAATAAATTAAGTTGTTAAACTCTTTTATCATGTGAGATTTCAAAATCTTCACAGATATTTAGAACAATTACATTATCAATTGAACCTTATCCTTGTCATTTAAAGCCAAAAAATTAAGTACAGTAAATTTGCTTCCTTGTACACAAAATTTAAAGAAATTAAACACGTATGCCTATTTCTATATATAGAAAAGTATCCTAACTTGATCAATAGTATCTGGGAGCATTCCTTTGAGTTGCTTGATCAAATTCTTAAAGCTCTAGACCTCTTACTTCTATCCCCAGGATATGTCCTAGGCTTTTAGCAGTAAAGATCATAGGACATCCTCTGACATTTGCCTTGTATGTTTTCTTTTGTTCCCATCTAAAACTTGTGTAGAGTGCTTTGACCACTTCTATTGAGTAGCTCAAGTTTAGCTCCAGTAAGCTTTATAGTCACATAAATAATCATCTATATCAAAGTTGTAAGCTTTGATAAAAGAATTATATTTTGTGTAGTGACCAGTTACCACTATTGCTAAGAAGAAAAAGTGGGTGAACCTTACCTAGGAGGCACATTATTGCCATCCAGAGATAGTTCTCATCCAAGTATGATTAGAGTCTTATCTTATTGACCAATTGAAGCAGGCTCAAATGTTGTAGTAGGCTCTCTTGTCTTCCTTGGTGTTCTGGTCCTCTTGGATGATTTACTAAGCGATTTGCTACCTTCAACAATCATAGCCTAAGAGAACTTCCTCTTTCTTATTACTTCCTCACTTTCTCTCTCCCCAATATCTTTTGCTCATGCCATTTTAGAATAGTAGAAGGAAGAGATTTAGGTTGAAGATTGAGAAGGAATTTAAGGAATATAATGAACGAAAATTTTTTTAGAAGGAATGGGTAATTGAATTTGAGTGCTAAAACGATCAGAGAAGCATCAGGGAGGCAATTAAGAGAATTATAAGAAGTAATGGCTAAATATCCAAATGTTAGTTCACGCATGAAATTTAAGAGTTAAGTCACAAGATATATATAGGCAAGGCACAATCATGCATGACAAACAATGTGTTTCACATGTGGTTTTGCCAGTTCTTCATATATAGTGACATTTCTCGCTTGTGACATAGTGTATTTCACGTGTGATTTGTCCACATATTACAAACTTAGCCTCTGCTATTTTAGTGCCAACAAAATCACACATGGTCACTAGTAGTCTTCACATGAGATATGTCCAAGACAGAATAAATGCTCTTGGGAGAACATTTCACACAAGCAAAACCTCCCTTTTCATGCATGATTTATCATGACTCAAGAAGAATGGCACCCTGAGTGACATTTCACGCAAGCGACCAGGTAAGTCTCATCTGTGAAATTGTAGCATCATAAAATCATAGCAAAATAATGCTTTTTCACGTAAGACATAGCATGTAGATATACCAAAAATGTCCTAGAACAATAATAACAATTTTCTTAAACAGATAATACTTGATCTCCTGACTTCTTTCTTTAAGAATCATTCTAATTCAATTCAGAAAAGCCAAGATTCATGAATTAAGCCTTGCAAAAATAACTTAAAACAACTCTGAAGCTTAAGTTAATAAAAGATTCAAATATAATAGAATTAAGTTTAAAATCTCACAGCTCATTAGGATTCATCATTCCTAATTTCCTTTTTCTGAAAGTGAATTATTCTTCAACTAGAGGTTTTTATGAAAATGTCAACCAACTACTTGGTAGTGGGTACAAACTCCAACACAATATCCTTCTTTTGCACATGATCCCTTAGAAAATGTAGCTTTATATCAATGTGCTTGGTTCTTGAATGTTGGACAGGATTCTTAACCAAATTGATGGTGTTGGTGTTTTCACATCTAATTGGAATCTCTTTGAGATAAACTCCCAAATCTTTCAATTGTTGTTTTAACTATAAAATTTGTGCACAGCAGCTTCCAGCAGCCAAGTATTCAGCTTTACAAGAAGATAAGCATACACTATTATGTTTCTTGTTGAACCATGATATTAGTGAGCCACCAAAGAACTAACAAGTTTCACTTGTGCTCTTTCTATCTGTCTTGTATCCTCCATGATCAGCATCTAAATAGGTGATTAACTCAGGCTTTCCTCCTTTAAGGAACCAAAGTCCTAGTTATGGTGTTCCATTCAAATACTTGAAGATTCTTTTCACACCCTTTAAATGAGATTCTCTTAGATCAGCTTGAAATCTTGCACACATACAAACACTAAACATTATATCAAGTTTGTTGGTAGTTAAGAACAATAGTGATCTAATCATCTACCTAAACTTTAATTAATCTTCCTTCTTCCCTTTTTCATCCTTACCCATCTTGATTGAAGCACTCATAGGTATATTGCTTGGATTTGAATTTTTGAACCGAAACTTCTTTAGCAGTTCATGAGTGTACTTTGTTTAACTTATGAAGATCTCATCTCTTATTTTCTTGATTTGCAATTTGAGAAAGAAATTTAACTCTCCCATCATAGATATCTTGAATTCACCTTACATCATCTTAGTAAATTACTCACAAAAAACTTCATTAATAGCTCTAAAAATAATGTCATCAACATATATTTGAACTATAAGAATATCACTACCTTCAATTTACTAATGTCATCAATAGAGTTTTATCCACAATAGTAGTTTCATCAAGCTTGTTTCTAAATACCCATTTTGTCCCAATTACAGGATGATCACTTAGTCTAGGCACTAAGTTCCAAACTTGACTTCTCTTAAACTAGTTTAACTCTTCTTGTATTGCTATGAGCCAATATTCATCAAATAAGGCTTCTTCAATGTCAAAAGGTCTAATGTTAGAAAGAAATACACCAAAATGGCATACTTCTCTAAGTGAACTTCTTGTTCTAACTTTATCACCGACTTCTCCAATGACTTGATCAATAGGATGTGACTTACTATATCTCCAACCTTTTAGAAGATCATTTGTTTGTCCATTTTGATCATTAGTCATGGTATCATTATTAGTTTAATTTTCCTCCTTTTTATTTAATGAGAGACCATCAAGAGGAAGATTTATGGTTTCTTCTTCCTTGTTCTCATTTGATAAGGATTCATCAAATCTAACATGAATTAACTCTTCAACAGATAAGGTTCTTTTGTTAAAGACTCTAAAAGCTTTACTTTTATCACTTTTAAAATTAAACTTATCTAGATTATCCTTACCATTGTTGAGTACAAAATACATACAACCAAATACATGCAGATGTGAGATGTTAGGCTTTCTTCCTTTATAGACCTCATATGGTGTTTTGTTCAAAATAGGTTGAATATGTACTCTATTTGTGATGTAGCAGGCTGTGCTCATGGCATCTGCCTAGAAATATTTTAGAAGTTTCTTCTTATTCAACAAAGTCCTTGTCATCTCTTCCAAGGTTCTATTCTTTCTCTCCACTACTCCATTTTGTTAAGGTGTTCTAGGAGTTGAGAATTCATGATTTATTCCTTGTTCTTCAGAAAACTCAATAAAGTTCAAATTGTCAAATTCTATACCATGGTTGCTTCTTATCTTCACAATTTTCAAACTCTTTTCATTTTACATTTTGGCTATAAATGCCACAAAATAATTAAAGGTTTGATTCTTGTGAGATATGAAGATAGTCCATGTGAACTTAGGATAATCATCAACAACAATAAAAGTATAGAGATTACCCCCTAGGCTTTTTACCCTTGAAGGACCAATTAAGTCCATATGAAGCAACTTAAGAGGTGTTGAGGTAGATACTACATTTTTACTATGAAATGTAGTCTTGACTTGTTTTCCTTCCATACAAGAATCACATAGCTTGTTAACTTTGAATTTAATCTTTGGCAGTCCAATAAAAAGATCCTTCTTTACAAACTTATCCAGTTGCTTCATAATAGCATGAGCTAATCTCTTGTGCCATGGCCATCTCTCATCATTCACTGAGATTAGACATTTTGTACTTAGTGAGTCATCATCACAAAGGTTGAATGAGTATACATTTTGAACTCTTTTCCCTTCTAGGATTGTTTTTCCTAATAATTCATCTCTCACTATGCAACACAAGGCATTAAATATAACCTCATAACTTTTGTCACATAATTGATTTATGTTTAAGAGGTTATGCCTTAAACTATCAACTAAGTAAACATTATGGAGAGTCGGAAGAGTTCTTACCAACCTTACCTATACTAAGAATTTTGTCCTTTTTATTGTTTTCAAAAGTAATTGTCCCACCATCTTTGGTTTCTACTATGTATAGGAACATGAAGCTATCACCAGTCATGTGCTTGGAGCAACTACCATCTAGATACCATTTTTCATTTGTGACTCTCCTTGTTACCTGCATAAAGATCATGTTTTCCTAGGTACCCAATTTTGTTTGGATCCTGATGGGTTAGTAAACCCATTTGGAACCTACTTTATATTTTCATTCAACCCTTACTTCCTATAGATATATGACTTAGGCATGTGCCCTTTCTTATTGCAGAAGGAACATGTGGACTTGGGTGAGTTAGTCACAGTAGTAGGAACAAAGAAATTCTTATAATACTTTTTTTTCTGATTAGGTTTATAGAATATACCAGCTTTATCAAAAAAAACTTCTTTGTGGGCTCAAAATTTTGTTCAGATTATCTCTACCCTTCACAAATTTTGCAAGAGTATTTTTTAAATCCTCTTTTTCTAATTTGAAGAGACCAATCAACAAACTAAGTAACTCAATGTTGTGAAAGGTTGATAACCTAGTTACTTACTTGACAAGTAATTAAAAATGCTAACTAAATTGAATGGTGTGAACTTTCCTTTTTAATAATATGGAACCCTAAAGATTGGTTGATTTTGGAATCATTATCCTCTTATGATTAAACTAAATTCTGATTCCCTTGCCTCTTGACCTAAGATGATTATCTTAAGCTAATTAACCAAATTAACTAAATTCCTTGAGTCTTAGATTAAAATCCTTAATTCATTTAACCAATTGGTGCAAAGATTGGCCAAGTGAATCAAACAAACTCTCCCCTTAAATGCCATAGCTAAAGCAAGAA
The DNA here is from genome assembly GCF_029017545.1 of Prosopis cineraria. Taxonomy (NCBI): domain Eukaryota; kingdom Viridiplantae; phylum Streptophyta; class Magnoliopsida; order Fabales; family Fabaceae; genus Prosopis; species Prosopis cineraria. The sequence goes on along the minus strand of NW_026555338.1, from coordinate 13,606,754 downwards.
GTGAACAACTATAAGATTATGTTAAGCTACTCAACAACACAAGTATTAACATTATAAGATTATGCAACATCAATACATGCATTTCACTGAATGAAAAATACAAGATTATGTGTCTAACATGAAAAGGCCAAAATTGTCCATGGCAGCCAAAGAAATAATTTAACCTCACAATCCTCTTCTCTTTACATCAAGATCAAACTCACATTAGAATTTACAAGTCAAGATGATCAAATTCTAGATTAAGACATCCAATCATTAAGTAAAAAGAAAAGAGAATATGAAACAAAAGAAACTTTACTAAATGAAGCTCTAGATTCATCCTCCATCTTCACCTCTCTAGGATTCCACCAATAAACTTAGCCTGCCATCTTCATCTTTAAGAACCCTAGGAGCTTCTCCAAGCAACCGAACTCCATAGCAAGCTTGGATAAGGAAGATAAGCTTAAATCCTTATGAGAATGGAAGGGAAAGGACGAGCAAGGTGAGGGATGACAAATAGCTAGGTTTTGTGGAGGTTTGATGGATAGAAATGGAGGTTAGAGTGTTAAAAAATGAAGAACAATGGAAAGAAAATAAAGAACAAGATGAACTAGAGAGAGAGGATGAGTGAGAATGATAGGATGCACTCAGAATTCTAATACTATACGGTAGGTAGTTCATATCACAGTCATATGCATGCACTTGGGTGATGATCAATGAAAGTGCAGATAATGAAATCTCATGTCAATATTTTTTTAAGAATTAATGAAAAAATAAGACCCTAAACTATTGCTTAAAAATTACCCTGGATCATAAACTCTTAAAATATGCAAAATAAATCCTAAACTTTTAAATTCATAGCAAAATAAACCATGACTATTAACTTTTTAACACCGTCAGTGTCCACACAGGTACTATTTAGGGTTTATTTTCCTACAAATTAACCCTAACTGTTACAGTACCCATGTGGACAGTGACAGTGTTAAAAAAGGTAACAATTAGGGTTTATTTTGCTATAAATTTAAAAATTTAGAGTTTATTTTGCATATTTTGAGACTTCAAGGTCCAGAGTAATTTTCGAACAATAGTTCAAGGTCTTATTTGCTCATTAACCCTTTTTTGAATAATAAGTTGAGATTGGATCACTATAACTTTTCTCCCAATTAGTGAGACCGGGAATTGTAATAATGGAAAAAGGCTATTAAAAAATTTAAATTTGTAAATTTAACATGGGCTCTACATCAAAATTCAATCTTGCTCCCTTAGTCAATACAATAACAGTATGCTTATGCTCTAAGTGTAACATCTGGGAAAATTTAATTTTAGTTTATTAACCTAATGAGGGTAATTAATGAGTTAATAAGGTATATGGCTAGAGGCGCTTAACTTGGCATAATTTTTGTGATTTCAGCCTTAGAAATGGGTTTGGATCGATGGCAGGCCACCCAAGTAAGGAAAGAGGAAGAAAAAGTAAAGAATTGTCCTCTATGCTACATGCCATAGTGCGTGATCAGTTTGCCACGGTGTATAGAGACAAATTTAAAAGTAACGGGCTCCTCTATGCCATGCGCTGCGATGGAGGGCAGCGTGTGCCGTGATGTACAACTAAAAATTTGATATATCATATTCGTATCAGTACGAGAAAAACAGAAAAGAGGAAGGAGAAACTGAAGAGCTCTTTTTTTTCTCTACTAGGGCATGTTATGGGATCACATTGAAGCTAGATTGAAGTTCTTAAACACTAAAGGTAAGTAACCTTAGCCTTATTCTTCCTTTCTCCCCTCATTTATGATGAGTTATGGTAACATTTGAGTTGAAAGATGGATTTTTGATCCATATGATTATGGGTCCGATTTCATTGGTTAAAATGAGTATAATGAGAGTTGTTTAACGTATTAGAACATCACATTGATGATTTTGAAAGTGGTTGGTCTATGGGAGCATTTAATATCCAAAAATGGATATGAATATAGTAGTTGGGAGAGGTTTATGTGCATTAATGATGATTTGAGATGTTATTAGTAATAATGTGCATTAACGAAACCTAATGAGCCCAGTGGGTATGAATGGGTAGTGACTATGTGATTGATAAGATAGAGTGTGTGGAGTTATGTATTGATAAATTTTTAAGATTTAGACAATGATGATATTCTTGTGATATGGATGTAGTAAAGCTCGTTTTTTGAACTATTCAAGCTTGGGAGAAGCTTAGGAAGTTGGTATAGTGAGGGGTAAACCTTTGACCTCTCAAAGGTTTGAGGAATCGGGGAAAAGGGGAAAAATTAATCTTTATAGTTGAATGTTAATTGTGTTTGTGAAATGTGAATTATGATTTAAATTAATGATGCATATTGGCAAAATGTGTGATTTGCGAAATGGTTTTTGAAAACAAAACCTTGATTTTGCCACCCTTTATGTTTTACAAAATTGATTGTGATTTGTTATTATGGGTGGAGAATTGTGATGTATTATATGGATTATGTAGATAAATTGAATATGGTTATATGAGATTAATTGCCATGAATTAATTATTGAAATGCATAATATGTGATAAATATGCATAGCATGATCATTGGCGGGAGTTTACCTAAGGAGAGGAGTAGATTGACTTAAATCCACATGGTACTAGTAGTGAATGTTGGAATCAAGAACTAGCCTTGGCACTGACCATTAGAATCAGGAGGTAGCCCTTATCCCATGGTTGATTCAGGACTGTCCTACTTATTCTGTAAGGGACTCGAACCTAACTAGTCTCCATCAGTTCATGAGGAGGCTAGATTAGGGGTACAATACCTCATGGTTATTATATTGGGAGCAACTAGGTTACATAAGTGAGTGAGTTCACCCTGACCTAGTAGCTTCTCACAAGTGAAAGGCTGGGTTAGTTCGTGAAGGACGTAGCCACATGATAGCTATCGATTTCGTGTCAAAGGTAATAGGAGTATATAAGGTTGGCATATGATCATACAAATAAGTTCAGCCACATGGTTGTTAGTTTTATGGTCCGACATGTATTGAGGGTGCATCATTATTATTTTTGCAACCCCATGTTATGTTTGCGAAATATCATGATAAAGTGTGTTGTGGAAAGCCTGATCACATGGTTGTTAGTTTTATGATCCATGGCCGAGTTATATGTGATATCTGTGTTTTTACCTAATTGCATCTATTTACAATTAATATGCAACTGTATAGGTTAAGTGAAACTTGGTTACTGAGTGGTTATACTCACCCCTCAATTCTCAATATTTTCAAAACCTAGCTTATCGAATCCGAATCAGAGAAAACACATAGAGGCATAGGATTATAGAGTAATCCTCTATAAGCCTATCTTTTTATTACTTTCATGTGTATTGGTTAATGTAATTGCCAACTAGGATCATTTGACATGTTTTATGCACTATTTACATGATTTTGTATATCACTGGTGTGTTTTATGCCCTGGGTTGTGAGTTTTAGTTATAAACCTATGGATAAGGCCAAAATACTTGTGTAAGTAGAAATATATGTATTTTGAAAGGTTTGGGAAAAAATTGATGATTTTGTGCCACATTCCACCCCCTTTTATGGTTTGTGAAATCACGGTTGAGTGATGATTTTAAAATGTAAGTGTTTATGATTGTGTGTAGTGCATTGCACGAGTTTGCAAGAGTCCATTGAATATGGTTAGATAGTTGGTGTGAGCTATTGGCACATGTGGTTTAGTTGGGACACTCCATTTATAAAATTTTATGAAAAGTGATTAATATGAGCTTTGGTGTCCAACGTTTTATAGAAAATGAGTTTGAGTGTGAAACCAATGCCATTAGCTAAAACTAGGAGAAAACTTCGTGTAAACACTAAAATCACCTCAATCAAATGTTCACTCCATGTGTTGTCAAATGATAGTATTGATACTGTCAAATTCGTGCCATGCCCTGCGGTGTATGGCAGAGAGAAGACAAGCCACAGCATAAATGCCGTAAGTCGCGGCGCACGTGACATTTTCTGCATAAAATCTATTTTTGAGTTTTAAAACTTATTATTTTGGGTCCCAATTGATTTTCTAGCTTTCGCTTTACTTTCAAAACTCTAATATGGACTTATTAAATAATGTTTGAGATTTGAATTGTTGAGATTGGGATTCCTTTGAAAGAATTTGAGAAATTCCCTTTATAAAACTTTACAATTTGGTAATCTCTTGAGGTTTAAACCCTAGATCACCATGATTAGAGTTAAACATTATTTAGTAAGGGAGACCTTATGGTTTGGTCTCTTAGTCCTTAAATTAAGGGAGGGAAAAAATCATAATTATTATAAAAATTTAAAAAAGTACATTAATTCAATTGTTGCCAGCTGTGACTTTTTCAAGATACATTAATGTTAAAGTATACATCTGGCTTTTGTTAGACAAGAATTAATTTTTTATTAGAATTATGAATAATATCTGCATTGAAAAATCTATTGCAATCCACTTTCAAAGAGATAATTGTTTTAGTTGATGTGACTATACAAACTGAGAAATGTATATAATGTTTTTAATGTTATATATGATAAAATGTAAAAGTTGTTGTAAAAGCCTATTTTATTATTGATAGAAACCTATATCATAGGCTACAAGACAGAGCCATCATTTTGATTATGTTGAATAAAATTCCACCTTTTCTTACTTTTTGTTATTTTACAATTTTTCATCATGGAAAGGAAGATGGGAAACAACATAATTACATAAATAAAAATTGGTTCAGTTAGTAAATATTCAAATCTTGTTTCTTTATTGCGATGTAAGAGGAAAACCAATAATCTAAGTACATTTTCATCATAATTTGTAACTTTAAAATTACAATTCTATTGCTTCCATTCCTACTTTGGATATGTAACAAAAAAATAGCCTACGAAAAAGTATTATTCTAGTAATTAATTTTCCTATCACTAGATGATGCAATAGTCAAATTATATGTCTTCATGGAAAAATGTGTGGCAGGCTTGAAATGAAAGGACAGAGGTAGGGAAAAAATTAGTACATTTCATTTAGATAGGTTATGGAAAAATTAATGTGTACCATGATGAAATGAAAAGAAAATAAAATATAGAAATAATTTTTATATTAAATTTGATAGGTTACTTAATCTATATGGATAGTTTTTAGAAATATAAATTAGCAAATAGAGTGTGATGAAAGATGAGTATCAAAAATATCTAAAATAATTAATAAAAATTAAAAAATTAAATACTAAAAAATGTCAAAGATGAGGATAAAAAAATATTAAATCATGAAAATCTTAATTCTAATTATATACCATTGTCCTTTTCTAAAATTTTAATATCCTTAATTTTAAATATTTTTAAAGTCCTGCATGTGTCATTCTTTCTAATGGAATTAAAAAAAAACATGTATGACAGTCAGGCACTTGGAAAGCCCCATAGTATATAAATATGGGTCAAACAACTCGATTGAACCGGTAAACTATTCAAGAAAATTTTAACTAATTTATTAAATACTTTATTTATGATCGATTTAGTTAGGATTCAATTATAATTTTAACTAGTATTATCCTTTAAATCAATAATTTGATTAATTTAATAAAATATTTTGTGTTAGGAAAAATATGAGTCAGCCATTTTCAAATTCATAATCAAGGTCTATTTTCATAAGCAATGAAGATGTGCTCTATTTCCATAACTTCCTCCATTTCTCATGCCTCTCTCCCTTAAGCAACAGAAATGTATCACCAACAGGATGAGTCCACCTTAGTTGCAGAGCTCTAAATCAGTCCTTAACTGATGAAAGAAGACGATGCACGATCTCAGGTCGGCACTCACACTATAGTGAGATAGGTTCCGAGGGTTTTTAAATGGTTTTACTAAATTTCATGTTCAAATTACATCGTATTATTTTAAACACTGCAAGAAATACAATTTGAACAAGACAAAGTACAAAGAGTTGGAAGTAAGAAAGAGCAGCTTTTGTAGTTGTAGTAGGGTATCCCCTTTCATCTCACTTCTTGCAAACAAGTACCACCAAAATTCACTCCAATATACTCTACCTTTTTTTCACTTTTCTATCTCTTCTTTACCACTACAATCACCTTCCTCATTATGCGTTCATATATAAGGTTCTTTTTAAAAAGAAAAGGAAAAATATGAAAAATTGAGTCATATTTCCTTTGTTTAAATAGATAAGACATTTTTAACTAAATTTTATTTTTTTAGTAAATAAATTAATTATCTTTTAACTAACGTCATCTTTTTATGTGTGCCTTTATTTAATAAGGAATTTTATTTGAAAAGAAATATAAAATTATGCATTTATTAAAGGAATTTTTGAAAACAAAAGGACACATTAATTATACTATGAAATATATAGCAAGCTTTCCTATTTGAATAATTAATCAAATTAAATTAAATTGTGATAATATATACAATTACAATTTTGACGCTGATGGCTACATATGATATTATTTCTATGATACCATTGGTATACTCCTTTGAAGAATTTACACAAAGTATAACTTGTGATTAGTTGACATATAAAACTTTATTTTGATTAAAAAACGCTTCTCTTGTCTATATGCCCATGCTATAACAGTATGCTTATGCTATAATAGTATCCCTATGCTATAAGGAAGGATTAGTTGTCCATTTACAATGCTTCATATAGGCAGGATGGAAGCTAGCTACATTTTTTTTTGTTTTTGATCTTTTAAAGCTACATTGATTTGAAGAAAGATTATGATGTCTCATATACTATTTAAAATAGTCAATGCACATAAACTCAAGGCACGTCTATGTTGTCGGTGTCATTTATTTAAAATAGTCAATACCTATGGACTAAAGGCACACCCATAATATTAGTGTCATTTCATAAGTACATTTATTTAAAGTTCAATCGTTTTGGTGGCAAGGGGAGAAAAAGATCAGAAACAAAATCATAAATGTGGCACATAGTTAATCATACATAACAACTTTTTTGGTTGGGAGGAAAAATGAGGACAATAATTAATTAAATTATGTTCATGCACACAGAAAGACACCAAGTTATGTCCCACAAATTAGTTTTAATGTAGAAATGTTGCAGGTGGAAGCTAGCTACATTGATTTTTTTTTTACCTTTTAGAACTACATTAATTTGAAGAAAGATCATAATGTCTCATGTACTATTTAAAAAAGTCAATGCGCATAAACTCAAGGCACATCTATATTGTCGGTGTCATTTTTTTAAAATGGTCAATGCCTATGGACTAAAGGTACACCTATAATGTTAGTGTCATTTCACAAGTACATTTATTTAAAGTTGAATTGCTTTAGTGCAAAGGGGAGAGAAAGATTGGAAAAAAAATCATTAATGCGGCACAGAGTTAATAGTATGTAACAACTTTTTTGTTAGGAGAAAAATGAGGACAATAATTAATTCAATTACGTTCATGCACACAAAAAGACACCAAGTTATGTCCCACAAATTAGTTTTGATGCAGAAACATTTCTTTGGAGGCTTATGCAAGTAACTATAATAAATTCCAACTCAAACTCTCCCATCAACTTCAGTAAATCAAGAAAATTATCTAGTAATAGAATTATGACAAAACTTAGAAGTGTAGTCCTGATTTTTCTATTTTTATTTTTACTAGTTTTTTATTTATTTTATTTTATTTTTGTATCTTTAATTTTACTAGTTGTTTTGTTAATTTTATTTTAACATTATCTTTGTAGCTATATTTTCTTTTTATTTCTTAATAGGATACTTTCTTAACCAAACATAATGAAAAAGAAGATCCTAAATTTTTGAAATTTTATTGAATGACCCGTACGGATTTTTGTTTGAATTTTTATCAGAAATGACAAAATTGCCCTCATTTAAATGAACCACATAAATGATTTATTTATTCCCATACTGCATGTTGTTCATTTTACGAAATATTGTCCATTTCCCTACTTTACTTAATTATAGTCTTACTTTCACTTGATTTCATTCCAGGGCCATAAACAAGTAAAGTAGATAGATGAATAATATTCTGTAAGTAAATGAACAACATATAACATGGGAACAAATAAGTCATCTTATCATGAAACTAATACTTAGAATGAAATCAAGTGAAACTAGGGCTATAAACAAGTGAAGTAAGGAAATGAAAATCATTCCGTAAGTAAATGAACAACATACAATATAAAACAACAAGTCGTTTATGATGTTCATTTACATGAGGGCAAATTTATCATTTCTGTTACAAGTTCAAATGAAAATTTGTATGGCTCCTTCGATAAAATTTCAAAAATTTAGGGGTCCTTTTTTTCATTATGTTTGGTCAAGAGTCGTGAATTTTTCTAGGTAACATTTGTAACACTTGCCCCAAGTGTTAATAAAAACACACCCCAACCAAATAAACTAAGTATAGTTAAGGAGTTGATCCTAAAACTAAGGAAATAAATCATTTAAATCACTAAACAATTTACACAATAGCAAAACATACATATAAAATCTCTTAAAAAATTATAAAGGATTAATATGTAGTATGGGAGTAAATTGGGCAAACAAGAGCAACTAATTGTTGTCACAACAGCATTTATTAGCTATCATGACAACCCTCTTGCATAAACCTTCAAGATGCTCTGTTTCTTCTTCTAGCCTCTAATTGAAGTGATTTCAAATCCAACACGTCAATTTTAATTATTATTAGTAGTGTACCAAATTTTAAAAAGATATAACGTTTAGATTAAAATTTGGATACTTTACAAGATTCGATAAAGTTGTTGTCATGATAACACCTCCAGATCAACTTCCAGAGTGCACCATTTCACCATCTAACCTCCGATCAAAGTGATTCCAAAGCCCACATGTTACTAGTATACCAAATTATGAAAAAATCCAACGGACAGATTGAAATTTCTGTATGTCCCAACCTCAGCAATTGTTGCTGTCATGATAGGACCTTACAACTGCAATTTCTGGAGTGCGTTGTTTCTCCGTTCGATGTCCAATTGAGGTGATTCAAAAGCTCATATGAAGATTATAAAAAATTTTACTTACGACCCAAATTTTAGCAAAATTCAATAGTCAGATTGAAATTTGAACATCCGGATGCAAAAGTGCAGCTTTTTGATAAAACCATTTTCAAAATTATTCATATCTCATCCTAAGAGTTACAAACTTGTGAGAATATTTTAGACATGTCAAAGAGGACTATGAATGCCTAATAAAACATTCAAATGATAGAAAAACACTTTATTTTAAAATTTGACCACCCATGTACCATTTCCCATGGACCCTAAGTCTCTAAAATGCACAAATCATACAAAAGTGGTCAAGAACCAATTCAAACACCATATACTCATATAAATATACATGGTAAACATTTTACTTGGCTCAAAAATTCCTTTAGGGCCCATACACTTACTCTCTCTATCTAAGGTATATGTTTGCCCATAGCACATGATTCACAATGCAACCACTTTGTATTTGCTTGTAGAATCATATATATTCACACACACACACATACACACACACACACACACACATATCAAAATAAACATTTTCTTCTGGTGAAAACTTGATGAATCTATCAAAACCACACACTATAACTAAGTTTCCTAGTCACAAGTCTACAAGTGGACAAAAATTCATATAAAGGCATACAATCCACACATATTCACACATATATATAATCGTATCCTACTGGCACCTTAATCCTAAATACATTACAATAGGTTTGCTTAAAAGAAATGAATTGTAGTTCTTTACAATCCACAACAACCCCTTACTCTACTCCTTTCCCTGTCTACCACTGGATCTTTCGCCTAGACCTATAAATATTGTAAAGAAAGAGATGAAACAAATATAGTCTCAGTAATAGAGAAATCTACATTTATTATTATAAAGTAAGTCATAGTCAAAAAAATAAATAATAGATTAAACATAACATATAATTTAGTTATTTAAAATATATGGATGCATTAGATAGGCCGGTATGACCTTTCTTGCCCGAAAAAATGCCCCCTGGTACTCTTTAGTTCACAAGCAAACCTTATACTCACTGTATCTCCACACATATAAAATATAATTCAAGGCATGATCTGATCCACCAAAACGTCTGTACCCTTTTGACGTGAATCCTGAGCAGTCGAAGCTAATTCCCTCTTAAAGCCAGCCCAACTTACTCTCCATGTGAGGGCTATCTTAGCCTAAGCACTCAATCTCACACTTCATACATTGAATTCCCTACCCCACTAAGAGGTATCAAATGCTCAATCTACTAACCACTTTAGTGCATTGAGCCCACAATACGAAAGGCAACACTAAGTACTAGCAATGTGCCATAGAATATCACAAGTCCACACCTCTCCATTAGTGAACTCCCACCGACGTCATGCCTTTTACTATTACTTACCTTTCTCAAGTATTGATCACTTCAACACTCTAAGGTAGTATAACATATATCAATCTTCCCTTAAGTGATTCCTTAGCCTATCTAAGGTACCTAACCCACTTACACTTCCTTAAGTGTAACTTCCATTCTCTAAAATTACAATGCATGCAAACAATCTCGTTTCCATAAAAATATTATTGTTAACCAAATAGAAAACGTATTTGCATTATTATCCAAGTAGTACCCCATAAATCCTTATAAAATACAATTAATTGTATTTAATCATTTAAAACATGTAATGCATGATAGCTAGTAATATTTATTCAAAAATAGCTAAACAAAGAAATAAAAATATAAATAATTTTGTTACCTCAACTCTTTTGTACCAAAAGAGTTTCCCCTTGTACAAATATAAGACTTGTCTAATGACCCTAAATTTTAATTTGAAAAAAAAATTTCCTAATATTTTAATAAGTTTTATAGCAATTAAAAAGTGGTAGTTTATAGGAGATTATGCTAGAAACTTTTGCAAGGATCTAGAGTCTAAGCTGAAGTTTGGTTTTAAATTATAGAAAAATTTTGTGTTTTTTCTTGAAATTTTCTTGTGCCTTTTATTGTAATTTTCTTGTGCTCTTTTTTTAATTTTTCCATTTCTTCTTTTTCTTTGCATCAGCTCATTTACGTGAATAAAAACAGAGCATCTCGATCATTCTTTCTCACCGCCATTCTACACTTCATTAGAGCCTCACATAGTCAATTCCTCTCTCTAACCTTTGCCTACATCCTTACTTGGTTGCCGACTGAGAGTTTTCATGTGGTTGTTGCTTCATTTGCTCACTGTTACTGTCGGCCTCATCATTCCCCTGCCAACCACTGTGATTTGGATTGCTAATATTTTCCACTGTTATTGTGCTATTATGTGTCACTGAGAGTCGATCATTAGGTTGCTGTCATTGCTGTCACCTTCTTCCTCTCCTTTATCTTCATTCATCTGTCATGGTGGAAGAGGAAGATACAGTTCTGTCATTCTTTTCAGTTACAGGGACGCTGGTGGTGAGTGCAAGTTTAGACTTCATCCTTCCTTTATTTTGTCTACTGAATGTTCGTGTGTGAGGAAGCTTTGGTTTTAAATTTTTATTTTTCACCGTATCAATAATTTCGGGCTCCATCTCCTCCTCTTTGTACAGCTGAGTTGAAGCACTAACACTCTTCTTCGTTTGGTCTGAGATCTCAATGCATAGTAGCTATCATTACACTTTGATAAAGGTAAAAATATTGATTCTTCCTCCTATTCCTTCAATTCCAATAGTGACGTGAATCCTTCCTTTTCCCTTTAACTGGCTAAGGTTGATGCTCTGTTCCTCAATGGTTCTATCATAAGACTTGTAGGAAGACTTAGGTGTTGTTTTAGTTAATACTAGACACTATCTTTTCTTATTAAGTGAAGTTGAAACTGTGGTGAAGAAACTAAATGTAGAAATTATTAATTTTTCTTGGATGCTAGCCGTATAATTTAGTTAATTGTAAAGGTTCTTATAATGCTTGTCGGAATTATTGAAAAAGGAAATTGGTGAAACTAGGATTGTTAAATTTTACAATAAAGCCTGAAGAAATTACAAATATACATGTGACAAAAGAATTGTTGGGATATGTGTTAGATTAATTTTGGAGTACTATTGGAATAAGCAAGAAGTTGTGAGAATTAGACCATAAGATTTTAAAAACTCAGGTGAGTGGGTAACGCTCTGAATGAATTTTTAGTAATTGTTTACAAAATTCCTTTACTTAAATTTTTATACTATTTATTTAGTTGTTATATAAACATTCTTGTCAATTCTACTTTTAAAATAATTATTTTATTAATGATGAGATCTTGACTTTACTAATGATTTATGCTATTGATAAATAATAATTAAAGTTGATATATGATAAATGGTGTTACTTTTCAAAAAAACAGCTCAATTGTTTAACTTTATGTTTGATATGCAAACCTTTAGCACAATAACTTGTGCATGGAGGAAATGACAATGAATATGAGAATGAAAAATGACAACCGAATTGCATATTTTGAAAGTGAAAATTTTGAATTTGTTTCCCACTCCATGCATGCTTGATCTTAATTAAGGGGACTGAGTTCACAATGCTAGATGCTAATAGTAGTTCCGTTAGCCCTTGGCACACTATAATATACCTAGCTAGCAGGGTGTTTATTGGAGGTTCTAGCCTCGTGCGATGGCCAACACACATGAAATAGAGGGATGGTTATTCGTGAGCATCGTACTCACACTTGTTTTCATAGGCTTCAAGCCCACGCATGGTTTGTGGCTCCTGTCACGCTTGTTTCGTGGCCTTTGGCCACGCTTGACTAGTTACTTGCCCTCATGGACTGTGTGTCCATGCTTGTTATTCGTTCTGATAAAGCCCTCTTAAACTTTCCAATTTAGACTTATTATTTTCTAGAAAAATTTTTTTACCTTATCAAAGTGTGTTTATTGTAATTTTTTATATTTTGTGAGCAATAAAATTTTTAATACACACTTATGAGATTCTATCTGCCTTGTCTAAATTCAAAATTACATTATTTTGGAAATCATCATTTATGTACAATTTTGAATAATTCATTATTTCATTAAGTTATTGAAGTTAAATTTGTTATTTATTATCTTTACATTTTTTTCTTTATTAAAATTTGTATTTGGACACTACTCACCGAAAATTTTTTTTGGCCTCAAATATTATAGCTGACCCTGCTCTCCTACTAGCTAGTGAGGGCCCTTCTTGCTTTTTTGGGTAAAGGAAGTACATGGTGATGACTCTTTTTTGGTAAAATCTTATATTGTATTTTGTAAATTATAAATTAGTGCTCCACATATGTCATAGTTGGAATCTAGTTTTATTTTGTTATTGTGAAAATTTTAGAATGGAGCTAGTCTCCTTGCTAGTCTGATTGGCAAGTTCTGTAGTTGTTTTGAAAATTTTGAGAGGTTTAAATTAAAGGGGATACTCTGTCAAAATTTTTACAAAAAACTTTAAAAACTTTACTATTAGATATAACTTGCACATATATCGTTAATTTAGCTTAATTCCAAGATAATCAAGGCTTATGGAATGTGAATCTACATCATGTTCCATGCTGATTATACCCTTAATATTGGGGTGTGACAACTTAGCTTGTTCCTTAACTTCCAAACAAATTTCACCAATAATCCCTACAACATATAAATGATCCACATCACTTCTCATGGTAAAAAGCATAAGAGAAGCCTAAAACCCATACCACATAACTTGGGTCAATGAACCATAATCCATCCTAATAGTCCAAATTTTAAAACAACCATTCACACAATACCATTTAACCACCAAAACTATTTATTAGCCACTACTAGATCAATTTTCAAATCATACAATTTTTAATCAACTAAAAACCTTCACTTAGCAGTACCAACTTTCACAATTAGCCATTATAATAATAACTAAAGCTTAATTTAAACCTTATTAACTTCAAATAGCATGATTATAACCCAATTAATAGGTTTAAATCATTGAAAAGAAAAACCCAATCCCTTGAGGTTTGATTTTTGCCATAAAACTCCTCTTTTTATCCAATTGCCTGCTCAAAATATTATAGCACTATATAAAAATTCAAAACAATCTTCCTAGGATCCAAGGAAACTAAAGTTTATAAGAACAAAGCCTTTGAAATTAAAATTCAAAATTTACCTCTTCCAAAACTCAAGAAAACCGAGAGGGAAGGAAGATGATTGAAGTAAGGAGCTTACCTATCGTGTGGCTGAACTTGCAACAGCCGCAAAGCCTCCTGAATCCCCTCTCTTCCTCCTCTCTTCTCCTCTTCTTCTCTCTTGGTCCTCGGTTCTCTCTTTTCTTTATTTTCTTGTTTCATTTCCTTTCCCTTCTTAAATTTCTGTTTTGCATGCTTGTATTTAGAAAAAAAAATTGAACTTAACAAGCTGGGAAAAATTATAAGGAATGGTCTGATATTTTTTATTATAACACAAAAGCCTAAGACAATTTTGATAATTTTTTTCATAGTCAAAAATAAAATAAAATCAAATTTTTGGTTAATAAAATTCAAATTCTAAACCCTTATCAAATTATTATTAATTTTAATTTAATTATAAATATTTTATTTTAAATTAAATTTAGGTCTTTAAATTTTAAGATATTACAACATTCATTAAAAGGAGCAATAAGAATAGGAAAACAAGCATGGAAAGGGTTGCATCAGTGGAGATAGGCACTAGCTACTAGTGTAATTATTAGCTAGCATGCATCTATGGGGATATATTCACATGCTTTTGTCTAAAAAAGAACAGAACAATAGAAGTGCTGACCTAACACTAATATCCCTCCAAATATATTGTAGATGATGCTAGATCTATTTTTCATAGTAATTGGCAAGTACACGTAAGTTATTTGTACATGGAGGCCCTTAAGCATGCTTATTTGCTAGTTAGGCTATCCTTTGATTTATATGTTTCATTTTATATCTTTAATTAGCCACCATCTCTAATTATAAAGATGAAAAATGATAAGGAAAATTAGGTTGTTTATTTTAAAATAATTATGTGTGTGTTTTTCACTTGACAGAGTTGGAAGAATGATTAACATTATTGATATATATTGCCTCTTCAATGGCACAGATGTTGATTAGCCACCTAGCTTTATATATTTTAGGATATGATAGCCTTATATTTTTGGGCAAAAACTTATATGTACCTCTTTGTTTTGTTTGGCTGACCTGCCTTTTGTGCAAGTAGGTCTGATGAAATCATATTCCACTTCATTATTCTATTTAAGTGATTTTATTTTATTGTATTTTTTTGTTAAAATTTATGTTACTGTATTGATTTTTGAGAATTGCCAGCTCTAAGTAGTTTTTGGTTTTTTAGTTTTATTTTTATGGAATCAAATCTTACTGCTTCTATAAATCAAGTTTACACAGTATATACATATCTTACTCAACCAGTTTATGAGTAGATTGACACGATTTTATAAGTTAGAAATATAAAAATAATAAATTCAAAGAGTCAACTTGTGAGTTTAACTGAAATTTATTTAGTTCAAAATTATGAGTTAGGTAATACAATTTTGTAAGCTAGAAACATTGAAATAATAAATTTATAGGGTCAATTTGAGAATTTGACAATAATGATCCAAGTTAGCAAGTGGCAGTATAAAAGATGGGTGGAAGTTAGAGTTGAAAATAAGGGTCGGGCCTAGAGGCCCTATTTAAATAAGAGTTTGGAATTTGAAAATTAAATTTTTTAAAGTAATCGAGTTTAAAGACTTGGCTCTAATAAGCTCTGATAAGCTCGAACAGCCCTTCAAACCTTGTTATATTATTATTAATTTTTTTCTTTGATAGAACATGCGTTTGAAGCCAAGAAAGACCTGCTCCCTGAAGCATTGATGAACATATGTTATATTATTATTAATTCTAATTTATTTTAAATTTAATTTAATATAATTTAATAAATATCATTGTATAGTATAAAATTTTTATGATTTTTTTTATAAAAAATGAACTTTTTTTAATCAAGATTTGAATTTTCTTCCTAAAATGCTAAATATGTGTTATTTAATTTTTAAAAGATTGTGAGAATTTTTATTTTTAAAAAATTTTAATTAATTTTAATTAATTTTTAAAATTTTTTAAAATAGGACTTGCGGGCTCAAAGCCTTCAAATAAAGATTAAGCTTCAAAACAAAGATAAAAAATGAAAATTTGAGTTTAAAAACTCAAGCTCTTATGGGCAGGGTTTATAAAAGCTTGATCCATAAGAATTGAGTTTGTCTATTTTTTTCAACTCTAGTGAAAGTGAGTGATGTGAATAGATTAAGTTGAGAGAAAAATGGAAGAGAACCGTATGACTAGACCATAGGATGTCATGTCAATCTTATTATATTAATTCCCTCTTTCCGACTATGCCCCAAGCATGGACCAATAATTGAAAGGTGTTGGGGATGGAAAGGCAAAAGGATAACTTTAGTAGTAAAAGCCATACACATAACTTTCACATGGACTTGAGCTATCATATCAATAATGAAATTTGTATCATGCCCCCAAGTTAAGTTTCAACTCTTCTATCTTTTCTTTTTTTTAAGAATCATGAAACATTATTAATAATAAAAAGATTTACAAAGACAAATTAAACTTGGGCAACAAAACACAAATAAAATGGTATGATAACAATAAAAATTATTTTTTATATTTTAAACACATACACGGCAAGAAATTGTAAAGTAATTTGTATAGAAATAAAATAAATTTTTATTCATATTTTTAAGAATTAATGGATATTTTTGCCCATTAATTATTCACTTAGGAGCATCTCATATCCTAAATTTTTATATAGTAAAATTTTATCTTTCAGCTTTTAAAATTGGTGCACTGGATACCCTGCTGTTAAAAAAGTTACTCCCTTCATTAAAAAATATAAGACATTTTTAATTGAATCTCACCTCTCAATAAAGTAGTTATTTATTTTTAAACTAACAATATCTTTTTATTTTAACTATATTTAATAAAGTATTTCACTCTAAAATAAATATAAAGTAATTTATTTATTAGGGACACTTTTGAAAAAAAAATTATATCTTAAAATATTAAAAATGCTTATATTTTTTACAATCAAACTTTTTTAAAAATGCTTTATATTTTTAAATAATGTAGGTAATTTTAACTATTAGTTAATAAAAAAATTATTAAAAAACTTAAAAAATAAAAAAAAAGATTCGTAAAATTTAAAAAGAGCTCGGAGATTTTTTTTTTTTGGTGATAAAGCCAGGATGATCAGAAGTTAGCACTTAAAGCCAGGATAGGATAAGTGGACAAGAAAGTGGTCCAGACGGAAAGTGCCACCGCCCTTGATTTTTCGTAAAGGAAAGAAGAAAACAAAAGTCAGAGGACTACAAAGTGGCAGTCTCCAATAATTCCAGGACCTATGCCTCCCCTCTCCTTAGATCTCCTTTCCTTTTTTTTCCTCTGCATCGCATTGGCAATCTATATGATGCATCTACAACCACACCTACGCCCTCATATGACCTCTCACTCTGATTTAACTGCAACACGCTACTATCATGTCTAATTTAATCCATCTATATATATTAACCATTTTAAAAATATATTGAATGATAAATATGAGAATGAGATGAAGATGTGAGTGGGCTGAAAGGTCATAGAGAGGACTGTGTATGGAGTCAAAGGGAAAATAGGGGGCATATATGTAAAAGATTAAAGATTAAGATAAGGTGGGAAGAGAAAGTATTAGATTAAAAGAGAATAATATGAGGGAAATAAAAAATTTAAAAAGAAAAAGGGTGGACTATGATATGAATAAGGAAATGGAAAGAGAACGAAGGCCCTCGCCTGCGTTTGCGTGTTGACTATGTATCCATCAGTCTTCATGTTGCCTTTGTGTGATGTTTCAACGCTCCTTCTTCCCCCTACCCACCACCCTTTTATTTCCTCCCTTCGCCAACCGTCTCCCTCTCTTCTTGTACATATGTGGTTGTTACACCTTGTAATTCCTCATGCAATGTGCTGGCAAGGGGGAAAAAAACCCAACGCAATGATCCTAGCCTTGTAACTATAGATTAGAGTATCTCCTTTCATCTCACTCCTTACAAACACGTACAGCCAAAATTCACTTCACTTAACTCCACCTCCTTTTCACTTTTCTATCTCTTCTTTACTACTGCAATCACCTTCCTATGTCTGTGTATGAGGTTCTTTTAAAAAAAATAGCAAAAATATAAATAATTAAAGTGTTGAAAAGTTGAGTCCTATTCCCTTCGTTTAAATAAATAATATATTTTTAATTAAATTTTATTTTTTAATAAATAAATAATTATCTTTTCACTAATGTCATTTTTTATATTTATCTTTATTTAATAAAGAATTTTATTTTAAAAAATATAAAATGATACATTTATTGAGGGAATTTTTGGAGGGAAAAGAGATCATATTAATTATACTTTGAAATATTAAAAATGTCTTATATTTTTTAACATTCAATTTCTCAAAAAATATCTTACATTTTTTAATAGAAAGAGCAGAGTATGTTAGAGGATACTTTTTAAATATTTTAAATTTATTTATTAATTTATATCATGTAGGCTGTTATGGTGGAGAAAACATTGTAAATTTGACATCACTAAATGGAGTTGGAGGGTTCTTATATTTTACAAAATTATTATTGAAATTTAAATAGTTAAATTAATTTCAGATGCTATTTGTATTAATAGATTTGGATTTTAAATTTAAAATCTCACACTTAAATATTAAATTTTTTTCCTTTTGATAATGAGAAAAATAAGGGAAAAAAGAGACGCGAGTTTGAAATTATTTTGAATAATTAATCAAATTAAATTAAATTGTGATAATACTCTCTCCATTCAAAAATATAAGGCATTTTTAGTCTTTCAAGGTATAATCATTGTCTTTTTTTTTAAGTGTCTCTATTGATAATAACTTTATATTTATTGTAGAGTGTTTAATAGGGATAAATATAAAAAAATAAAATTAATTTAAAAGTAAATACCTACTTTATTGAGGGTAAAATTTGATTAAAAATATCTTATATTTTTAACCAAAAAAAATGTATACAATTACAATTTCAACGCTCATGGCTACATATGATATTATTTCTATGATACCAATGGCATGCACTTTGTTTTAGTATTGAAAACTCCTTTGAAGAATTCACAAAATATAATAAGTGGTTGGTTGATGTATAAAACTTTATTTCGATTAAAAATAAAATAAAACACTTGTCTTGTTTACATGCCCATGCTATAACAGTAAGCTTGTGCTATAATAGTATGCCTATGCTACAAGGAAGGATTCGATATTCTAATCCTTGTAGGCCTATGGCTAATGCAATATGCTTCAAGAATTGTGCCTCATCACATACTCTTTATTCAAAATTTTAAGAGCGTCCCCTACCACCTTACATCCTTACAGGCTGTTGCTCACATTATATTCTTCTAACAATGCAACACGCTTTATTCAAAATTTTAAGAGCCTCCCCTACCACCAATCACCCTTGTCTTAACTATTGTCTTTATGTCTGGATAGTCTTCAATACATCTTTGATATTAATTGTCCCTTCTCACGAGCTAAAAAGAATTCTCCAGAAATGGACCCCACCTTGACATCACCACTCAATGTCCCACCAAGCAAGGGTAAATAATTTGCCAAAACACTTTGTGTCCTTTTCCTTTTCGGTATAAGCTGTTTTTGATTTCTCTACATTTAGCATCTGGAGAGTTATTTTTAACTTTTAAAAAGTTAAATGTTATTTGTGATTCATTTATCAGATACAACTAACTTTTACAAAGGACTTTGAAAGTGAACTGAAATGGAAAAATTTAGAAGCAAAATTCTATAGCTTTTAAAACATAAATTAGAGTGTGTAAGCATGAATTACTAATACCTACTATTTTAATTGACCATAATAACCCCTCTTGATTTTTTCCTTCTCAAGCAACCAGCTCGAGCTCAGAACTCATCTCATCATTCTCTCTTCTGTGTGTGTTTTCTGTTGCTCAATCTTGCTCTTGCTCCATCATCTCTCCTCTGTCGCTTCACTGTCTCTCCTCCACCATCTGGTCACAGATCTGACTCCCTCCATTCTTCCTTCCTCGAGCTCCTCATCTCTTTTCATCGTCCTTCCCCGCCATTCCAATGGCCATCTCACACCTCTTTTTCTCTGCCATCTCTACTTCGCGTCCCCATAGTTGTTTGTTTATTGGTCGGATTTGGGTCCCTTTTCCTTCCTGAGTTTGGTTTCTTGTTTTGTCAGCCTCTTGAGCTTCATCTCCTCTGCGTCTCCTCCATCGTCTTGATCCTCTTTTGTTCTTTTAACTAAATTTTGCTCCTTCACCAAAAAGCTATTCTCTACTCGAAGAAGAAAGGGAGAAAAATGATTATAAAGTTTGTGCAAAAATAATATTTTAAGTCCTGTGATTTACCCTGATTTCAAAGTAATATCTATAAGTTTTACTTTTTTAAATTAACAATTTAAAAATTTTATTAAGAATCAACTTATATATTATAAATTAAATCGTTAATAATGTAACTATTCAGTATTAATGAATATTAAATTATTTATTATATAATTTTTTAATATTAAATTATATATTTGTTATTCTTATTATTTAATTTCTTAAATTTTATTATTGGAAATTTTTTTGACATTTTTTAGATATTTTTAATATATAATATTTATATAATAAAAATTATAAATTATTATAAATCAATGTTTTTTTTAGCTATTGCATATTTAAAAGTATATTTTAAAAGTATAAATTTTAATTTATTTAAATAACTTTCAATTTATCAAACTGACTTTTAAAAAAATATTTAAATATAAATTTTGTTAGAACAATTAACTTTCACTAAATTAATTTTTATAAATTAAAAACTAAACACATACTTAATTTTGTGTCAGTACAAAACTCCAAAACATCAAAATGGGACCCACACAAGGATTAATAATATTAATTAATAATTAATCAAAAGTATAATACTGTAGAGGCAACTGTTTATAACTGTGAACCTTTGGCTTTTACAATTATAGTAGCTAAAATAGGAGATGGGTAGATGGATGGATGCTCATGCAGACGTAGTTGAGGCTTCAAAAATCAAAACGTTCAGCCCACACTCAACATATATATTTTTTCTAAAAATATATCAAAATATCTCAACAATATTTAAAATTTATTTTAATCTAAAAAGTATCTCAACAATCATCGGTAAGCAATTTGTATATCTTTAATTAGAAAAAAAAATTATATCTATATTTCTGAAAGAGAATTTATCATCCTAAAATTTTATAAAATTCATAAAATACTCTCAAATTTTAATTTGTAAATATCTATTTCTAAGTTGTAAATATATAGAATTTGAAACTTGAGAATATTTTATGAATTTTATATTTAAATATTTATTGTTAAATTGTAAATATGCAGAATTTAATTTTTGAAAATATTTTTTAAATTTTATAAAATTTTTGTGTAATAAATTCTCTAGATGTAATTTTTCCTTAATTATTCCCTACCTTTTATCATAAGACTGTGAATGAAGAATGATTATTGATTTGGATCATTTATATTATTGTTCTCCTGTACTAGTACGTCTTTCATACCTTTTGGATGAATTTTATTTTTACTTAAAAAAAGAATAAAAAACTAGAGTCTAATATCCTGCATAAAAGTTAACAAGTGACAGACTATAAAAGAACGGTGGGAGTGATAGGTCTTTGAAAGGATGTAATAATATACAACAATCTCTTAAGAAAAGAGTAAAAAACTACATTTTACTATCTGATACAAAAGTTAGCAGGTGACAGACTATAAAAGAACGGTGGGAGTGATAGGTCTTTGAAATACTGTAATAATGTACAGCACTCACTTCGACCAATTCCCTTTTTCTCCTCAAAGGCCCCTTCTCTCTCTCTCTCTCTCTCTAAATAAGAAATAATTAAAAAATAAAATTTATTTTTTTAATACAAAGAAAGATAATATTTATTTCTCCATTCTTCTTATAATACATAGTATTGGTTGCTATTTTATTAATCACATTTTTAAAAAATTAGAAAAAATTTTAATTTTTTAAAAAAATTTGTATATTTTTTAATTATACTTTCATTATATATTTTATATACATAAATTAATAATAATAATTAAAATTTTAAAAGCCAGTTTTTCCATGAGAAAAATATATAAAATAGAAATATGATTTAAGAAAATTATAATAACTATTCAAAACCCATATGAAAGTAGAAGTTAATACGACTAATATTTTTTAAAGAAGTGAAATCTTTTGTATCAAATAATTTATTTTTTTCAATATCATTTTTATTTTCCAATGTCAATTTCATGCTATCAAATGCAGCATTAGATATATGAAAAAAGGGAAGGAAAAAAGGGTAGGGAGTTAGTGTGTATATAAAAGTTTGTACATATAAAAAAAAGAAGAAAATCAAAAATAATAATAATTCAAACTCACCCATTTATTAATTCTAAGTATAGTATGAATTCAAAACTATTAATCTAAATTTTAACTGTTTAAATGGTATACATAGTTAATACATGTTCTAAGTATAATTACTAAATTCAAATCTATTGTTAGCATGAAGAAAATCTCAAGAATCAACCTTGAGTAAAGCAATGGTCTCTTATCTGTATATTAGTTATAACCATAATTATCACATTCACATGTAGTGCCTATTGTCTTTCAACTTTTATTGTGATTGAGATAATCCTGTATTTGGGTAGATGGCTGTATTTAGTGTATTGAGTTGTCCTTTTGCTTTAGTCTCTCCCACTTTGCCTTTCATTCCATGCCTTGTCCCCACTTCCATCCCTAACTCTCACGTGTTTCTCTTTCCCTTTATTTAATTTTTAACTAGTTATATTATTAAATTAAAATAATAATAAATGTTAAACTCTTTCTCTCATCCATCTATATGCAACTTCTTATATCCTTTTTAGTCCCATTCCATTTCAAATAATTAGTGTCAAAATTTTTTTTAATGATTTTAAAAAAATTATGATATTTTACATAAATTTTCTATCATTTACACATTTTAGTTAATTTTTTGTCATTTTCCCAAAATTTTATTTTTTATAATTCAATATATTATTTATTTTTAAATTTTATAAAAAAATTATCCTACCTAATACTACTTAATATTTGAATATTAATTTGTTACTTGTAACATCCTATCAATACAGAACCACTCGTTAATTTTTTTTCCTTCTCTTTCATAGATGTATAAGTTTCTAGGCCACTTAATTATTCGATGGTCAAAAAAAAATCTCTCATATTTCTTTTTCTTTTTTCTTTTTTTTATAAGACAAGGCAGAAACTAAAAAGCTAACAAAATTAGAAGAATAAGAAAATGGTTAGCTATTCAATGGTCTAATGAATGCAAATGACCACTCTTGTCAATCAATAAATGTATCAAATTAATATTATGAAATACGTGTAGACAAAATTTCAAAATGGCCTGGCCTCACCGCATTAAAAAAGAAAGCTTGATGCCTCATTTTGCACTGAAATTGGATTTTGACGTTGACACATTATCATCTATCCAGAAAAATTAATATGCCATCAAAAACTTGCAGAGTATGAGAGTAAAAAATTGAAAGGAAAAAAAAACATAAATAGTGGTCTATTTATATATTCATATGCATGTAAAATACAAAAAATTTGAATTTACGAGAGTCACTTCATGTTTATGAATACTATCTTTTTTCTTTTTTTCTTTTTTTCTTTTTGAATGCATCATATAAAAATAAATGATGTAATTTAAATTAGTTATACTTGTTTATAATACGAGCTCTGAGGGATGATATAAGAGAGAACAAAGACACATTGACTACAAGTGGCAGTGTCCTTCAGTTAGTGGTTTCCTTTCTTTTTCTCTACATCACATTGGCATCTAACACACCTACAACCACACCTGCTCCCTCTCACCACCCCTCACTCTGACAGGTTGCTACTATTCTACCATAGCAATTGTCCGCCCACGGGCTTATCATTTCAACACGTTATTTCCATGATTACCTATTTTTGCAGCCTTTCCTGAGATAAAAAATAATTTTATTATTAAGTTATACCCAAAGTAAAAAATTTATCCCCAACAAATATTATTAAAGGCTTGTTTGTTTAAAATTAAAAAATAAATAATTTTTAAATAATTTAAAAAATTTATAAAAAGATATTTATAGAAATTTTATTAACATATATTAATTTATTAAAAAATATTCAATCAAACAACAAATATTATATTAATATATGTGTGTGTGAAATAGAATAAGTAAATTAGATAATATGAAACTTCAAAGAATACCTTTGTTTTTTTTTTTCCAACCAACAACTTCAAATAATAACTAAAGAAGTTAATTAACTTTATCTCTCATGGCAAAAAGAGAAAGTCATTTCCTTTTCTAAAATTGGATTGATTTGTTTTTGAAATTTAAACAATAAATGCAATTAAATCTATATCTATAATATATTATAAGATAGTACTGTACATCTACAGTATATTGTAAGATGGTATTGTACTTTATCTATAGTACCATCTGACCTTTCTTTTTCTTTTTTTACTTTGTCACGAATATCAATGTTTTTTTCTTGTTTTTTTTAATTTTTTAATGGGTACTATAAATCAATACCCATCCTACATCTCTTTTTTTCTTTTCTCTTTTTATGTTGGTTATTTTTTGATGAAAATATTTGAAAATGATGAAATAATTGAATTAAAATTTCATAATGCTCAAGCTATTCTTGATTATGAGCATTTTGATTATTATAAAAGGATCTTGTATAATACTAAATTTGATCCTACAAATCCTAATTGATATAGAAGATCTTTTTTAATTATCGTAGAAAGATATAGAAGTATTTTAGAGAATTGAGAAAGAAGATATGATATGTAATTTTTTTTATTTTTTTATACTTCATGTTTTATTAATATATATTTTACTTTTTAAAAAAGTGAATAAAGTGGGTAAAGAATAATTAATGTGCAAGTTCAAATAGTGTCAGGATAGAAAAAGGTGAAGATCAATATATACAGATTTGAGTGGAATTTCCAAGGCGAGGTATCAAAATCCATGATTTTTCATGAGGTTAAGGAGGTCTAGAATACTCTAGAACCCTCCAGAAGACTCCTGGATAACCTTAGGAGTGCTGGAGAGTGCAAGAATATTCTGAAGAAATCTACATAACTCTACCCTCAATATTTTAGTGTTACCTCTAGATATTTTTATGTAAATATCTAGATATTTATTGTAAATATCTAGGACAAAATTTTAGAAAATCAATTATAACCATAGGATCAATTCAATCTCCACCATCTATTAAAGAGGTGAGAATTTTCTAAAATCAAGGGGAGATCTATAAATACTTCACCCCTCCTCATTTGTAATCAACCTTTGAGTTTCCAAAGCAATATTACTCTCACATTCCCCAAGCTCTCTTAACTATCCTTTGCCCTCAAGCTTCTCCTTTTCCTCAACTTATTCGAACATCCTCCTTCTCATACAAATTAGGCTTACTTAGTATCTTCTATTAAAAAGTGTTTAAGTGCAGCACGGGTTGAAAGACTAGCCTCATGACAGAGGGCTCACATGACATCTTTCCCTTGTAGGCTCCACTTAAATAGTAGTGAGTACTCATAAAAGTATTGTTGCCTCCATATGGAACTCTCTTGGTGTATTTATGAACTAACTTTCAGGACAAGATGGGACAAGATCATAACGTCCTACTGTCCTGATAAATGGGATAATATCAGAAAAAGATCTGGATAACAACATTTATTAAAATTTTAAATTATATAATTTATTAAGTTTAAAATCAAAACAACACAAGTATATAAATCACAACAATTTAAAGTTAATTGTTGAATTATATTAATTACAACTACATATTATAATAGCAAATACAAGTCTCTATGCTATAAAAGTAGCAACAATAGGCAAGTTAAGTGTAATGTCCACCTTGACATTACCAAGATAAACTCACGCTTCATTATCATAACAAACATGTATCACGCCATTTGAAGGCATTTTGTCATGTAAGTAGCATGTAAGGCACATTGTGCCTCTCGATATTTTGTAGAATCAAAATATATTACTCATGTCGGTGGTCATATTAGTCCTACAGTCCCTGAGTTGATAAGACCTATTGTCAAATAAGAGCATTAGGATGCTTTTGTTGCTAGGCGCCTTAACAAATCATTCTTGGTAAGGATCATAATATTTTGTATAATAATTTTATATGAATTGCTCACTAAAATCATGGTACATTTTATTTTTTTAGGAATTGAGCCAGAAGAATAAAGATTTAAGGGCAAAAAATCTTTTTCCTTCCCAAAAGGGCGGTTAGAGTATTCAGGGGCCGAGCAACAAGTGGTATGTTTAGAATTTGTTAATTGATATGCAATATGTGATGTCACTAATGTATTTTAATGCATAGATTGATGAAGAAGGCACACCAGAGAGCTCTATATCATGGGCCAGACTCTTTATATTAGGTTAGAGCTGACCGGTACACATCAAAGGCAGACCGATCGACCCAGTCCAAGGTCCAACTATGAGGTTTTTAACTGCAACAACTTAAATATACACTATTGGAGCTAGAATTACCGCAGCTATTGGCACCAAACTTGCCCTCCAATAGATCCTCATTAAGGGATTTAGATTGTACTTATTTCAATTATCAGACTCGATGAGCCCGGTATTGTTATTTATTCTCACTACCTCCTCATGTCAGGATTAGGTAATTTACGCGCCTATTGCCTTCCTTGGATATGGTAGTTGTTTCTCAGGCTCCCTCTCTAGAATCAAACCCTAATTCTCTATCACCATCACTACCATGGTAAGCCACTGTCCTACTATCAAAAGTTGATAGGGCATAAATTTGAATGATGCATTGCCAGCACTGAGGCCGTGCGATCTGTCGAGTTGTCATAAATCATCTCAGCAATGGGCAGAGCCTGTATCAGCCTTTTATCCAATAAATGCATCCCTTCTATGAGTTAGGGTCTGTTGCACGTATTAGCTCTAGAATTACTACGGTTAAAAGTTAAGAAGGAAGATATACCTAAGATTGCATTTAGAACCTGATATGGTCACTATGAATTTCTTATAATGTCATTTGGATTAACTAATGCACCAGCAACATTCATAGATTTGATGAATTGGTTGTTTAGAGCATTCCTTGATAAGTTCATAATCATTCTTGTTGATGATATTTTGATATATTTAAGGATCACAGAGGAGAATGAACAACACTTGTGACTTGTTTTACAAACATTGAGGGACCAACAACTTCATGCCAATTCTCTAGACGTGAATTTTGGCTTGATAAAATTACTTTATAGGGGCACGTTTTTCTAAAAATGGTATCAAATAATCCAAGCAAAGTGAAAGCAAGACAAAATTGACCATGACCCATGATAGTCACAAAAATTCATAGTTTCTTAGGTCTTATAGGGTATTATCATCGTTTTGTAAAATATTTTTTCCAAGATAGTTGCTCCACTGACGAGACTCATTCAAAAGAATATGGAACTTGAGTGTGAAGTTAGTTTTTAGAAATTGAAGGAATGTTTGACTTCAGTACTAATTTTGAGTAAAGTGGAGTGAAATTTGAGATTATTGACAAGGGAACATTTCGAGCTCATGTACAAGCTCATTCTCCTTTAATGGATTAGATTAAGAGTACCCAATTTTTAGATCTAAAGTCATGCAAGTTAAAGGAAGCAGTCATAGCAGGAAGTAATATTGAGTTTGTAGTTGACTAGGAAGGGATATTAAGGTGTAATGGTAGAGTTTACGTACCATAAGAGAAAAAGCGACTCATCTTGGAAAAGGCTCATCACTTTGTATATACCTTTCATTCAGGAGCAACAAAAATATACTAGGATCTGAAACAATTGTATTGGTGGGATGGTATAAAAAAAAGATGTAGCAGACTTTGTTTCATGTTGTTTGACATGCCAACAAGTTAAGGCAGAACATCAAAAGCCAGTTGGATTACATCAACAATTAGAGATACTAGAGTGAAAATGGGGATATATATATATATATATATTAAATTTTAAAATTTAAATTTAAGTAGAATATTTTATTTTAAAATTTATAACTTATGCAATGTATAGGAATAAGATATAATTTATTTTTAATCAAATCTCATCTCCTAATAAAATAGTTTTTTATTTTTAAATTAACACCATCTTTCTATATTTACTATTTAATTGGGTGTTTAACTATAATAGTTATCAAATCTAAAATTTATCATCACAAAACAAGAGAAATCTCGCTCCCTTAAACTCCTAAAACCACAATAACCTTTGTGATTGCTGAAGCTTTGACTGAACCCCCGATAAGCAGCAACCAAGAAAGGATTATAGCAAAATAACACTAGAAGGATCAAAGAACACCCTATGATAGATATGAGTGAAGAAGAAAATGAAGCTAAAAAGAACCAATTCATGGACATTGAAAGAAGAAGAGGGTCTATGGAAGAAATTTGGGTAAAAGTAGGAGTATAAGTAGAAGAACATGGTGATAAAATTGTTTTGATGCATGAGGGCAGAAAAGGCATAGTACCACTCACTAGGAACACTGCTTTTCTCAACTTTTCTTTGTGTTCTCATCCCTCCCTATTCATCCATCATCCCTCCCTATTCATCCAACAACAGAAGACAAGTGCTATGCGGTCGCATTAGCTGATGAGCACCGAGCGCTCAGACGTAACCACGGCCTTTCATTTTAGTAATCTATCATTTTAAATTAATTTTTAAGTATTTCAATTATTATATTTATTAATATAAACATTATAAAACATTTAGACCATCCAAATTTAGAATTTTTTTTATTTTTAATTACACTTATCAAAATAAATTTTTTTAATCAATTTGTTTATTACTAATCTAGCTGTATATATTTAATTTGAAAGGTTCAATTTAATATTAAAATTTGGTAAATTTTGATTATTTATAGTACATCTAGATGATAAAACTTGAGTCTCTTAAGGAAAAAAGTCAATGAGAATAAGATATTTTAAAAGTCTTCAAAACAATCCATAGGGATTGGAGTGATCTACAACGATCAAGAAGGTACTAGAGTCTTTTGGAATACACTAGTGCAATCTAGAAAGACCTAGATATTCTTGCATATTCTAGATTTCTTCTTGCAAATATCGTGTAGTTTTTATAAAATATTCTAGAAAATGAATGTATATTGTAAGATTAGAGTGATCTCCACCATCCATTAAGGATGTGGGAATGTTCTGGAAGAAGGGGAAGGCCTATAAATGTTATACTTCCAATACTTAAACATATAATTAGCACGGACTTAACTTTAAGGTAGAGCTACAAAGATAATTCCAACTAATCTATATATATAAAAGCAGAATACAAGCATAACTACAATGATAGCAAGTATCCATTTCTCCCATTCCTACAATTTAGCCACGTATCACCCTATCTAATTCCCTAGAAGGAGAAAAGAACTCAAAGCAACACCTATTCCACAAAACATTTGTTGAGACAGATTGCACATATTTCATAATAACCTTAATAAGCGTCTTACCAAAACCAGCTTCCTTCAACACATCTTCAATACATGACCACCTGACCTTATCATAGGCCTTCTCAAGATCAATCTTAATGGCAAAGAAACTCTTCCTACTCTTCAATCTTCTCATACTATGCAAAATTTCAAGAGTAGCAACCAAGTTCTCTTGAATGTGACGACCATGTACAAAGCTAACTTAATTAGGAGAAACCAAGCTAAGATGTAAGTGCTTCAACCTATTAACAAACAACTTAGGAATACACTTGCAAATGACACTATATAGTCCAATTGGCCTTATCTGCCTCATACTTTCAGGTTTATCAACTTTAGGAATCAATGCCAAAAGAGTACTATTAATTCTACTCATATTATCATCCCTTACATATATATTCCTCACCACCCTGCATACATCCTCTCCAATATCATTCCAAAATCTATGATAAAAAAGAGCAGGAAATCCATCACTACCAAGTACTTTCCATGCACTAATAGAGAACATAGCTCTCTTTATTTCATCATTCGTAATAGGCCACTCTAAAAAAAGCCTTTTCTGATCAAAAATTCTGTCAAAAGTAGTTAGAGTAATAACTACTCTTTGTTGCTCCTCCTCCTCTAAAAAGAGTTTCTTATAAAAATCTAATGCCTTCTAATTGTCAACCCATAGCCCATCATCATTTTTCAACATTTTAACTCTATTCATCCTATGCCTTCTAATTACTTTTAAATGATAATATCTTGTGTTTCGGTCTCCATCCATAATCCATTGAGCCCGCGACTTTTGAAACCATAAAATCTCTTCTTGCTTAAGGACATTAGAGAGTTCATCTTGTAGCTTTCTCTCAAGATTAAAGAGATGCTGATAAGATCTAGCAAGACTACCAATCTTTCTTTGAACCCTATCCAAATGACATAACAAACTCCTTTTTTTACCTTCAATATTTCTAAACACTTCCTTGTTCCATTTCTGTAATTTATCCCTCATATTCATAAGACCCTCACAAGCATATTCACCTTTTCTCCAACTCCTTCTAACAAAGCTATCAAAATCATCATGAAGTGTCCAGGCTGCCTCAAATCTAAATGGCCTCCATCTTTAACAAATATCATTTTCAACTAAAGACACTAGTAATGGATTATGATTAGAACAATCAATACGAGGAAAAACAGTAATACTAGCATCTTGAAATTGACTTCTCCAATCTGCATTACACAAACCTCAATCCAACCTTTCAAAGATACGTTCATATCCAGGAATCAAAGGGCCTCTCGAAGTAAATCTTTGACCATAACTCTGCATATCCATTAAGCAATAGAGATCAATGTGCTCTCTAAATAAGAGATATTTGGCCATGTTAACTTCAGCCCCCTTGTTTCTCTTCCATACCCTTAATATCATTCAAATCTCTAACAACCAACCATTCTAGATTCATAGTCATGGAAATTCTCTCCATATGCTCCCAAAACTCATGTTTCCCTTACTCTTGTGGAGAGACATAAGCAATAGTAAGCATCCAAGGCCTCTCATTAGCAAAAGACACCATTAAATGACAAAATTGAGGATTGTCCTCCACCACATTCACCTTCACAGCCATATCTTTCCAACCAATCCAAATACCCCTAGCAAAACCACATCCCTCAATAGTAAAATACACATCAAACTTAAGTTTTCGAAATAAAATACTAGCATTATTTCTACAAACTCTAGTTTCAACAAGAGCTAGCAATCAATTTTCTTTTCATTAATAATCATCCAAACACTACTTTCAAAACTCCTACTCCCTACACCTATGTAATTCTAGACTAAAAACTTTTTATCACTAATCATTAAAACAACAATTTAATCAATGGAAAGGTCTACCTCAGATCCTTCAGCAATAACATAAACCTCATCATCATCTGTATTCACATCCATAGTCTGATTAGTATCCATCCAAATTGTATTATTAGGTGGTCTCATACTAATAGAACCCTCTAATTGTGCACATCTAGAGGGAACCACACTACTAACCATTGTATTTTGATCAATCTTAGCTAAAGCAATTCTATTATGAATAGAATTAACAATATTACTTCTAAAAGCAACAATAGCATTTTCTTGGTCCTTCCTCACAGTAGCTATAAGAATTTCTTTTTGAGAAAAAGCTACAACTACACGTTCCTGTCTCGATCTCCTTTTATCAACAGAGATTTTCTTTTCTCTAGAAATAGAACTATTAGCATACTGAATTGGCCCTTGTACAAACCAGTCCTCCTTAACATCCTCCATCACAACCTACTTCGAAGACCTTTAGGACTGCCTAACCTTAGTACTCTTGTTACTAACATTCATATTGTAATGTTTGCCTTGATATTACCAGGACAACACTCACACATCAATAATTAGGATTAATTAAAATTCCCTGAAGAAGTTACTACAACTCAAGGATTTAAAGATAATTAGTTTAAAACATTAGGATGTCAAGAAAACCCCTTTTAAAAATATTGTTTGAGCTCAAACTATGGTTAAAAATCAATTTTAAACAAATATGGAAGAAAAGGAAACAAACCATGTCAAACTTAGGCTAAAATGCCATTTTTCTGTAAATATTGGTTTGTCTGCCATAGCGAATGGCACAGAAGGACGAGTCCCTCGAAGGCCCTATGTGCCGCGACACAACAACCATGCACCGTGGTGCGCACCTGCTGTCATGATAGCAGGAGCACGCCATTTCACCATCTGACGTCCAATTTGAGCGATTTAATTGTCTACACGAAGCCCTTTGAGCCCTCTAGCTAATGACACCAGTTTCACACTCAAACAATTATTCGTTTAAAAGATGGACACCTAAACCCTAAATGATTCGTTTTTACCTCAAAACACACACAATGGTGTCCAACTCACAATACCGAATGCCATTAGTCCCAAAGATACCTTGACCACCTCAAATGGACCACACACAACATGAGAATTCATTCATATCACACAAATAAGAAATCATGCTCAAAATGACCACCAAACCCCATTTGACAATAACACAAAAGGGTGGATTGTATTTAGCACACATATCAACTTGGTCATTTTAGGCACATAATTCACTTCAAATTCATCACTTGTAATTATAACTTAGCCCAACACACACACACATAATCCACACATCATCCTTAAGCCAAGATACATATACTTATAACAAATCCATATAAGTGATATCCAAAATAATTTCATGCTCCTAAGTTGGCAATATTCATTATATACCTAAAAGAGAAAAGAGAAGAGCTATACTACAATGCTCTTTGCTCTTTAATTGCCCCTTCCTTCCCCTTGCCCCTATCGGAGCCCTCACTTGTAAATATAACCACGGGGTGAGATAAACATCTTAGTAATAGAATAATTCACTACTATTAATTAACATGCACAACCGTAAGAGAGTAAAACTATGGAACTTTAAAATATACATTTAGCATATCATCACATATTCTTTTCATCGGTAAAAATCTTTTATCACTAGCATGATCATTCTACCATCTGAGCCTTCATATCACCTCGACTGAAACCATAGGCTCTTAGACTAAGTGCACATTCACAATAATCTAAGCTCACCATTAGTGGTAGGATTACCTAGCCAAAGGTGTCCTATCCTACTTCTGGACTAGGTTTCCCCCTATCGCGTATGAATCGGGGTATTATTACTCTAATACTGCATCATTGATGCTAAGGAGCGTTACTCTCTAACGTCGTATCTCGCATGAATACTAAGGAGAAAATCTCCAACACCGTGCCTCACTACACACTAAGGAGATATATACTATATGAACTTCCACTACTCCTTCCTACGGGTGAACTCTCACCCCTTAAAATTATTTGTAGTGAAACCCATTAAAGTATTTTATGGATTTAGGAAACTCTTGTAGATTAAGAAAAATTTACATGTATGCATTTAAAGTTATATAAGTATCCTTGTGTGGCCCTACTATCAGACTATATGTTATCATAATAATCAAGGTACAATAGAGATGTAAATAAAAAGCATAGACCATGGATGCTATATGCTCTTGTTCCTCATATTTCTTTTTTACTACAAGTAAATGGTATTTCTAAAGAAGCATCTTTTTATTATTTAGATATAGAGTTCCAGGATTTGGTTCCTTATACTATGGAGTAAAACAATATAAGCTGACTATTGAGTACGGCCATAAATATCAATTGTAGTAGTCTTCATTTTTGAATGGTAGAGTGATAATAAAAATCACTTATCCTTAGCTTCCTGATTAATATTTTACTCTATAGTACTTTGTGTAAGTTTGATTGAATAATGCTGGATATCATTTCCACAATGTTTTAATGAGTTTGTGTAATGAAAGTACGGTGAAATTACAGTATAAGGTAGCTTCTTCACTCATTATACAGTGCTAATTAAATTTCAATTTGTTTATGTATTCTACTGGTGCAATTTTTAAAAGTTTTTCTTCATGTATAGTGCCACATTAGTTTCTTTATTCTCTTATAAATAGGAGTAAGTTTGAATCTCTCTTAATTTCAATTATGTTTTGGCCT
Source organism: Prosopis cineraria (assembly GCF_029017545.1). Classification (NCBI taxonomy): domain Eukaryota; kingdom Viridiplantae; phylum Streptophyta; class Magnoliopsida; order Fabales; family Fabaceae; genus Prosopis; species Prosopis cineraria. The sequence goes on along the minus strand of NW_026555338.1, from coordinate 13,572,785 downwards.
TGCAATTTCAAAGATATATTCCCAAGCCATATGAGGCTATATGTTTAGAAGGATGCTTTAACTGCTCTGGCAGGTGGAACAACGGGCAAACTTCATAGGTGTGTATTTATAGTTGGGACTAGAACCATTATATATGGATTTACTGAAGAGGGTAAGGAAGCAATGGCAGCAGGTGCAAGACCATTCTTAGGTAACTGGGGCAAGTAATTTAGTGGTGCTATTTCTCTGTCTTTCATGGCTGCTCTTTTTGCATTCATTTGAATGACTATATTGAAACTATAATAATAGTAGAAATAGAATAGTGAATACATACTATTTTATTTCTAATATATGTAGATATATGGGTGAATACAATCCATTTGAATTCATGCAGAGAGCTGGTAAAAACAAAGGAAAAATTTTCATTTAAAGGTTTGTATTAAATTTAGGCTAGGTGCAAAATTGATTGGATATTCATATGCCTTATGAATTCATTTTGTGACCAACCCATTCTCAACCTTTAAATATCATTCTTAATTTTATTTTTGAAAGGAAAAATTCAAAGAATTTAGCTTTTAAGGATTAAAATATTTTATCTATCAAATTATAAGGGTTCAATTAGAACAAAATAAAATTGCATCAACACACATAACTCTATTGGTAAGGGATTGTGCTAACTTAAGTAGTGGTCTCAAATTCAAATCCTAAGTATGCAATTGTATTAAATGCTCTATTGGAAGAGCTTTGCCACTAGTATGGTTTTATTTGACTTGGCCCATGAATAATGAGTGATTGTATCAAACAAAATTTACTATCAAATAAGTTTTTAGAAACGTTAAAATATATCATTTTGTATTCCTCTTTTGTCATGTACTTAATTAAATGAAAATTATTTATAAAAAAAATGCATAGATGCTATGTTTGGATACATATGGATTTGAATTTGAGCCAAATCCATTGTTTAGATAATTAAAAATATATAGATTTGGGTTTGACCTAAATCCAAATCCAAGTTCTCCCTTAATCTATAATGCCATCACTGACATTACCATATGCTCCACCACTTATATCACTAATCAATTCAAAACCATTTACTTTGAAAACTTTGGGATCCCATGAAAATATTATCAAAATCATTTTATAGATTACTCAAATTATAAAACATTGCACATAGTGGAAGCAATATGTAAAAGTGCATTAAAGACTAAGAAAATATGTGCATTTCAATAAAATTAAGTCAAAATAGGGAATGTATGCCTCGACTTGTGCCACATGCGCTGCGGCATATGGCACAGAGACCATAATGTGACTCTCTGTGCCGTGCGTCACGACATGCGAATACACGTGTCATGGCACACACACCTGAATTTGCTGTCATAATGTAGATTTTGGTGCAAATTTTAGATGTGCGCCATTTCCACATCCGATATCCAATTAGGGTGCTTTAAGTGTTCACACAAAGCTTGTTTCGAAATCTAACTAATGAAACTAGTTTAATTTAAATCCAATATCCCATTTAAAAGTTAAATACCTAAGTGCATTTTGACTATTTTAAGTTAAAATTTGCCACTCGAGCATCTCAATTCAAAACCATATGTCATTAGCCACTTTTTGTGTCCTGGCCACATCCAAATGGATAATACACACCTAATTAACCATTTATATACACAATACAACACATACACACATAATTAGCTTGTAAACCGCTCATATCACATATTAGGCCAAATCACATTTCTTTTTCCCAATCTCATACAAGGCCATATAATTATCACATGTACTTCAAGCATCCCATATTCACACATATACACATTCACCTACTAGTCCACTCAATCATTTCACTATTCACACATATACAAAGGGTTAGGGAAATTAAAATTATCAAAACACAATATTTACCATATTATGCGCATGTTTTAAATCTTAAGGCAACTTATAAACATTCATAACTAATAACAAATAAGTTCATTACACCAAAATCCTTACAAAGGCTTTAATGAGAGATCTTAACTCAGCCAATGTCTTTCTCCTTTGAACTACTAGGGTCAGAACCTGAAAATTATAAATAAACATGGGTGAGATAAAAATCTTAGTAACCAATATAGTTTGTTATACATCTATTATCATAAATAACTATGTCAAAGTAACAAAACTAAGGTAATATCAAATATATACCAAAGTATGAAGAAATTTTATCTTTTCAAAGTATTTCCACATAAATGCATACTAGCATGATCATCTAGCCACTGAACTTCCAATGCTCCCTGACATGAAACTATAGGCTCTACTGGATCAATCACTCATTAACTGAAGCATACTTTCATTGGTAAAAACACCCATCTAAAGATAATCTAACTCACCTATGGACTATGGTTTCCCTCTTCACACACTTGTGATAGAGGCATTGTGGACTCCTAACCGCACCCTAACGGGCACTAGAGAGTTGCCAGACTGCCTGGATATCCTGTGATAAATGCCCTATAATATGCTATATTGAATTACCCATGGTACCAGCCCATAATATGCTGCAGCAAATGTCCTATGGTGCTATTGTAACATCCTAAAAAATTTAATTGTGATTAGTTAACCTAATGACTTTGATTAGTGAGTGAATGAGGTGTGTGACCAAAGGGGCCTAACTTGGTGTAATTATTGTGATTTCAACCTTAAAAGTAGGTTTGAATTAATGACGAGCCACCCAGGTAAGGAAAGAGGAAGAAAAAGTAAAGGTTTTCCCTTTGTGCCATATGCTGTGGCATGTGGTAAATCTATCATAATGTACAGGGGAAAATTTAAATGTAACAGGCCTCTCTGTGTCATGTACCGTGGTAGAGGGCATTGTGCACCGCGGCACAAGGCCAAAAATATGATAAATCAAATGCGTGTCTGTGTGCGAAAATAGAGAAGAGGAAAGAAGAAATATGAAGAGTTAGACTTTAGCTTTACTAGGGCATGTTGTGGGATTACATTAGGGATAGATTAAAGCTTCCAAACACCCAAGGTAAGTTTATTATGCCTTCTTCTTCCTTTCTCTCCCTTATTTATGTAGACTTATGATAGGGTTTGTGTAACATCCCAAAAATTAACCTAAGGTTAATTAAGTTAATTTAGAGTAAATGAGTAATTTTGGAGGAATATTTAGATAAAAATATTTTTAGTTAGAAGATTATTATTGGATTTAATTTAGATTAAAATCCTAAGTTATAATCTTATAGTAAATAAAAATAGTAATGATAATATTATTAAAAAAAGAAAGAAAGAAGAAGGAAAAGGAACATAAAATAAATTGAAAATTGAAGAGGGGGATAGAAGTAATTTTTACTTTGGGTGTTGAGGAGTAAATAATGCCAAAAAAAACAGAGAAAAGGTGGGGGCGAAACCATGTGTGCATTGAAGAAAACAAAAAGAGAGAGAGAGGCGTGAATTTATGTGGGACCTACACCTTTTTTTTTTCTAAAACAACATAATCACCCCTTCCGATCTCATTTTCTCTTCCCTTTCCTCATTTCTCTTCATGCACGACAGAGAGAATGGATACAGAGCGAGTGCGTGTCATCGATGGGAGCTGATTTAGAAGGTGATACTTCATAATAGGATACTTCAGATGAGATTTTAAGTATTCTAAGACTAGGTAAGTGTTCTAAATATTTTTTTCTTAGTCGTTTTTTCCCTTTAAGCTGCAGATTTTAAGATTTTAAAAAACCTAGGGTTTGAAAGAGGGATGAATTTTGATGAGTAAATCTAATTATTGAGGTTGCTGGTAGTGTAATAAATATTCTAGAGTATTATTTTGTTGATAGAATTAGAATTTGAGGCATTTGAGTTTATCCCTAGATCCTTATGGGTAGATTTTTTGTTAAATCTAAAAATATAAATTGATTTGTTGATATTTAGATGATTATTTGAGATGAAAAATAAATTATTATGGCTATAGAATAATGATTCTAGGCTTGAAATCAAGTTTGCAATTTTTGGGTATTTTTGTGTGCGAATTTTTGGAATAAAAAGGACATTTTGATATTAGAAAATTATTTGAATGAAATTATTGTGAAGGAGACTATTGAACCTAGTAGATAGGTTCAAATACATGAAATTAAATTTTAGAACTTAAAAGGCTAAGACTAAGGTCTTAAAAAAATGAAATAAAATAAAATAAATACTTAGGTGTTAGAGTATGAGTGAAAATTATGTTAATAATATTATTGACACATTGGGATATGATCAATTGTAGATTAATTTTATTTTGACACCATTCAAGCTTTGGAAAGCTTTGAAAGTGTTGTAGTTTGAGGGGTAACCTTTGACCTCTTAAAGGTTGAGGTAACTGGGGAAAAATCTATTTTATGTATTTTTATATTAATTAATTAATTATGTTGCTAAAACAAAAGAATATATATATATATATATCTAAATTTTGAAATGGTTGTTTGAAATGCATGTGGCTTTATTGAGACTCTATGACTTGTGACCAAGTTAATTGTGACTTGGTATGAGTAATGAGATTGATGGTTAATGATGATGTGTACACTCTTGGTTATAAGTTGTGGATTATGCACAGTGATGAATTGTATATAAGCATGTTGAGTTTTATATGATCAATGTGGTTTTATGTGATAATATAAAAATTGATGCAAGAGGCATGATTGAAATATGATGATTCTTGATTTTGTTGAGCAAGAAGTTGATGAGCATGTGGGATAATTGTGAATTATATATATGAGTGTTTGAAATGCATTTTCTCATGAGCATGATCATATGGCGGGAGTTTGCCTTAGTGAAGGAGTTAGCGGTTATGCAAAATATATATAGTACTTGGCTATTAACCAATAATTTTAGGGGTTATAGTCGCTACTTACCTTGTAAGGTATTATAGCATTGTTCCTATCAAGGAACTTGGCCTAACTGGCCTACCTGGAGTTTTAGGTAGAGCTAATTTTGGGTATGACACCCCATAGTGTGCAATTTGGGGGAAATTGTGTTCATAAATGAGTAAGGTAACTCTGGCTCGGTAGCCCCTCATGATATGATTAAGGCCTTGGGTAGTCTCACCACATAGATAATCCCTTTTGGTTCTTAGCCCACGGATTTCATATCAGAGGAAATAAGGGGGGATATAAGGAAGAGATTGATCATGCATATTATTACTATCATACCATTTGAGTGATTGATGGCTATGTTGAGAATATGATTATAATTATAGAAATGAGAACATGTAGTAATTATATGAATAACGTATATGTGGCTATTTGTACAAATTTTGTACTTGACTTTATTCTTGAAATTATTCACATGAGTTAAATGTTAATGTGATTAACATGTTATTAATGTGATTGTTTGAATGGTCACCTTGATAAATTTATTAGCCACTTGCATTCATGATTAATTATCATGCATTTGTATAACTTAGATGTACTTTGGTTACTGAGTGGTTGTACTCACCTCTCTCTTTTAACATATTACAAGAGCTAGCTCATCTCAGAAGAATAGAGGAAATGAGCATTAGGCCAAGTGATAGTAATCACTTTTGTAGGCCTTTCTCTTTTTATTTTGATATGTGTATTTAGTTTATGATATTGCCAACTAGGATAATATATTCTTGATCCACTTGCATTATGGGTTTTGTGTTGGGGGAAATTTATTTTGGGCCTTAGGGAATGTAGCTTGATGCTTGTGCTATATTAACGAGCCAAAATATTTGTGCAAGTAGAAATAGTTATTATCTGCTTAATTTGAGAACTTTGAATGTTGTTATGGTCTCCCCTTGTGTTTTTGACGTCCAAAGGTGAGCAGTTGATATTAATTATATGTGAATGAAAAAGAAAAATTCATGCATATGATGGGCTAGTGATAAATAGATGATATATGGAGTATGATGATTAGGTAATAGTCATTATGATAAATGTAATTGAGACCTTGGCCCCCCGCTACCAGTTATGGAAGGGTTTAAGTGGCCAAGTGTTATGTTGTAAATATGTATATATGTATTATAGAGTAAGGCATAAAGAGAAAATAAAGGGGGGAAGCTTTTCTCCCATGTTAATGTGTTTCCTTTATCATGCTTCTGCATATGTTTAATTGAATGATATGAGTTCTTGAAATATTTTAAAGATTTGGGATCCCTTTATATTGAATTGTTTGTGAAAATACATGTTAAAAATTTATTTAGCTTAATCTCTTATAGGATAATCCTTTGGGTTGGTCCTTGATTTACTATAGTTAGTCTGATGATTAAGTCCTAATTTAAGACACCTTTTACAAATTGGTATCAGGTTCTCAAGTTTTGAGAATTAGACTATAGTTGGTGTGTGATTTATTACATGATTGTGCACTTATATTGTGCTTGCATTTGCGTATAAAGTTGGCAATTATCATTATACACATATTCTTTTCCTTTGTGAGCTAGCGCTAACTGTTTTTCATTTGTGGTATTACTTACATCCTTAGAGGGGAGAATATGGTGCTAATCAGGAACACTGTCGCTAATAATTTGGAAATTCCACCAAGATTAGAGGATCAAGTGGTGGTGGAAGATAAAACAGCATTGGCTCAAGTCCAACAAGGACAGGTAGTGCCAGAGTTACTAAACCCGACTGAGCATGTTCAAGTCTTGACTCAAGCAAGACCTTCTACACAAGCCCCAGTTCAAGCTATTTCTGCGACTGGTAATAATAGCGATGTAGCCCTCCTTACTTCAATATTGATGGACATCCAGAAGAGGATGGATGTTTATGACCAAGTTATATTAGGGAAGGCTGTTGAGGGAAATAGTAAAGTCATTGTGAAAGCTGCTGGTAACCCCAAGGAGAAGCAAGGGGAAGTCAATTTAGAAGTCAATAATCAATAAGAGGAAGCATCCTTTAAGGATTTTGAATAGAGTGATCAAAGCAACTCGGTGAGGCAGAGAAAAAGGAAAAGTAAAGGCAAAGAGAAAGTGGAAGAGGTCACCATTGACCATGCATTCAAGAGTTTTGCAAGATTGAGCCCGCCATTATTTGAGGGTTCTATGGTTGACCGAGCTGGCGAGAAATGGATTGATGAATTAGAGTCTATTTTCTCTATGATGACCTGTATTACTGAACAATGGGTCTGATTAGCTACTTTCAAGCTTAAAGATGCAGCAAAACAATGATAGGAAAGTGTTAAGCCTATTGATGGATCTGAATTGACTTGGGAGCAATTTAAGAAGAGGTTCTTTGCCCACTACTTCCCGCCAACTGTAAGGGCAGCAAAAGAAGCTGAGTTCCACAACTTGAGATAAGGCAATATGGATGTTGAGGAGTTCATAGCCAAATTCAATGAGCTCTCTAAATATTCCTTGTACTTGAAGAGTAATGCTGATGAATAATGGAAGTATGAACAATTCCTTAATAAGATAAGGATTGAGTATAGCAGGCAATTGGCGGCTCATGATATTGATTCATTTGAAGTCATGTGTAACAAGTTTAGGGCTGTTGCTAGAAGAAGCCAGATGAATGACGGTAATCGGCAAGATGGCCAAGGCCGATATTCCTCTTTTATAGGCCCCACTGGGGGTGTGAGCAAGAAGTCAACTTATAGCTCGAGATTTTTTAAGGGTTACAGTAGAGGTGGAGGAAGCAGTAAGAAGAATTTCTCTAAAGGATCACAATCTAAAGGATCCTAATCCAAGAGCTTCCATTCCAAGAGCTTCGGAGGCCAGAGCCAGTCTTCAAGGCAAGACTCAACTCCATTTGTCATGGGACCACTGGTGGTACGACCACATTATGATAAGTGTGGAAGATTCCATGTTGGAGATTGTTGGGCATGCTACAAATGTAACAAGATGGGTCATATCACCTGTAATTGCCCAGAGGCTGTGACTGATGGGAAATTTATTGTTCTTGCTCGTGTCTTCGCGATGTCCAAAGAGGAAGCAGAAACTTCTCCAAAATTGATCAAGGGTATGATTGTCCTTAATGACAAACAAGTAGAAGCATTATTTGATTCAGGTGCTATGCATTCTTTCATTGCACTAGATTGTATGACTAGACTTAAAATGTTTGCATGTGAAATGGATGTTGTTATGAATGTTTCTACGCCGATTGGGGCCTCTACCAAGACCAGTCGTGTGTGATCTAATGTTAATTTGAAGTTTGGTGATAGGGTTACAATTATTAACTTAATTTGTTTGCCTTTATTGGGCATTGATGTGATTGTGGGAATGGACTAGCTGTCGGTTAATGGAGTAACTTTAGACTGTAACAAAAAGACAGTCCTATTGCCAGTGGATATTGCTACTTCTATAGTCCTTGAAAAGACTGTGCATACCATTATGATAAACACAGAAATGCCTAAGTTCTTGTCTGCTATGGAAGTCAAGAAGTCAGATTAAGAAGGATGCCAAATGTTCATGGTGTTCTGTTTAATGCAAGGAGACAAAGAACAAAAGATTGATCAGATAAAAGTAGTGAAAGAATTTCTCAAGGTTTTTGCAAAAGATGTGAATGTTTTCCACTAGAGAGAGAAGTTGAATTCTTAATTGGTTGTTTTTAAATGCATACAATGTGTAAAATGTGCATAGTATGATTATTGGCAGAGGTTTGCCTAGGGAGAGGAGTAGATTGGTTTAAATCTACATGGTACTGACAGTGACCGTTAGAATCGAGAACTTACCTTGGCACCGACTGTTGGAATTAGGAGGTAGCTCTTATGCCAGGGTTAAATTTAGGAATGTCCTACTTGTTCTATGAGGGAGTCAAACCTAACTAGTCTCTACCAGTTCAGCAGGAAGCTATATTAGGGGTACGACACCTCATGGTTGTTAGTATTGGAGGAAACCAAATTACATAAGTGAGTGAGTTAACCCTGGCTTGGTAGCTCCTCACAACTGGAAGGCTAGGTTAGTCCGTGAAGGATATAGCACTAGGATAGCCATCGGTTTCATGTCGAAGGTAATAGGAGGGTAAGGTTATCATATAATCATGTACATAAAATCGATCATATGGTTATTAGTATTGTGGTTCGACATGTGTAAAGGATGCATAGTTGGTAGTATTATGACCTCATAGTGTGTATTGTGATTTTAAAAATGGATAAATGTGTTTTTGGGCCCGGTCACATGGTTGTTAGTTTTGTGAATCGTGGCAAAGTTTTCCATATGTGTTATATGTGTGTTTGCTTATTTGCATTAATTTTTCAATTGATATACAACTGTATAAGTTAGGTGAAACTTGGTTACTTAGTGATTGTACTCACCCTTTAATTCTTAATATTTTAAGGCCTAGCTCATCAGATAAGGGTCGGAGAAAAGCACTCTGAGGTGTAGGATTGTGGTGAAATCCTACTTTCATGCCTCTTTACTTTACTTGTGTATTAATGTTGTGTAATTGCCAACTAGGATCACATGTTATTGTTCTTGTACTACTTGCATTACCATAGTATACAACCTGTGTATTTTGTGCCCCGAGTTAGTGAGTTTTGGTTGTAAACTTGTGGATAGAGCCAAAATACTTATGCAAGTAGAAACATGTGTGTTTTGAAAGAATTGAAATGAAAACGATGATTTTGTGCATGAGTTTCCTCCCCCTTGTGTTTTGTAAAATTTAGGGTTGAGTGGTGATTTTAAGATATATGTATTTTTGATTGTGTGTGATGCATTGCATGGGTCCATTAGAGTCCATTGAGTATCGTTGGATGGTTAGTGTAGGCTTTTGGCACTTGTGGTTGTTTTGGGACACCAAAGTTGTGAGATTTTTATGAAAAGTGGTAAAATAGGTTTTGGTATTCAACTTCTTATAGAAAAAGAAATTGAGAGTGAAACTAGTGCCATTAGCTAGAGCTAGGAAAAAGCTCCATATAGACATTGAAATCACCTCAATCGAACGTCGGATGGAGATTTGGGATGTGTTGGAAGTTCACTCCCTGTGCTGTCAAATTGATGCAATGCATAATGGCACATGGCATAGAGAAGGATGAGCTGCAATGCAAATGTCGTATGCCACAGCGCACGTGTTGTTTTCTATATAAAATCCATTTTTGATTTTTAAAAATAATTATTTTAGGTCCCATTTGATTTCTAAGTTTCCACACTGTTTTTAAACTTTGACTTAAGCATAATAAGTATTGATTGAGACTTGAAATATTGAATTTGGGATTCTATTGTAAATGATTTGAGAACTTCTCTTTTAGGAAAAATTTTATAACTTGGGTAATCTTTTGAGGGTTTATCCTTTAATTACCTTGATTTTGGAGTTATTTGTGGTTAAGTAAGGGAAACCTTACAGCCAGCTTGACCATATAGATTTTTCACTCACATCTCCATACACACACATCCCTACATATCCTGGATGAACTCCCATGCCTTATGATTATGCTCTTTTTATAATTTTTACTGTTTTCTTTCATATTTCCATAACATAGAATTTTATATATAACATATATATAATTCAAAATCAATAACCTTACAAATTTCATTTTACAAATCAATGCTCATGCTAAAATCATTTACAATATTAAATCATGCATAAAAACTCATAAAACAACAAATTCACTATTTTATATTTACTTTTACACAGTTATAATAGTTAATAAATATAATAAACTATATGGTTATCTCACCCCTTCTGGTTACTAGAAAGGGTTCCAACAACCTTATTCAAGCTCTTTTTCAAAATTCATGCATCACACGCTAGAATCTACACAATTGGGCACCAGAGTCAATTTTACCATTGACAAAAAGTGCCAGTTTCAACAATTGAACATTTAATCACTATCGGTTCCTCTAAATTCATTCATTCACATGCACTGTGAACAATTTCCAATGATTAACCTTGTCACAATAAACTTTCTCTTACTACTCTCCTTCTAGATTAGGGAAAATTGTGCCCATAACTTCAAAGCTTTATCGTTCCAACTCAAACCAATCACAAGGTATTAGTTTAGTTTCGAAGAACCTTTCTATTACTATAGAGTAAGAAATCAACTCCTTAAAACATCCAAATTCAATTTCTTACTAGTTCAAACTAAGAGAAAACATGGTAGAATTGGAGGTTAAGGCAGTACGAGACTTACCTGATAAGTAACAGTTGGAAGCATCGTCCTTGCTCCTGATTTTGCTTGCCCTAGCAAACTTAGACTCTTCTCTACATTTGAACCTTTTTTTATTGTTCTTCTCTTCTGTTTCACAGCTTGACACATCCTTACTTATCAGAGTTCATCACCATGCACCACAGCGCATCCACCCTCTACCGCGGCACATGGCATAGTAAGGGAAATCCTCACTGCACTCACATGCTCTACTTCAGGACTCTACTCTTCCACTCATATCTATTCATATAATACCCTAATAAGTCAAATTAATGTCTCACTATCTAAAATCCTAATCCCACATTAAATCACTAACTCGTTCCCTAATTACTCATAAATGATTAGAAATTTGGGATGTTTTATAATCTCTTTGTAATTTGAAATCCTTTCTAAACCCTTATTATTTCAAATCCTAACTCAAGCTCTTTTGTAATTTGATCCAAATGCATGAAGGCTTGATCGACCTACTAATGGTAATTAGACTGAACCACCAAAGTTGATGGAAATAAACTACTACCGTTGACCAGGATAGGATAGCCGACTTCCAGCTGGATCGAATTAACAGCGATGATGGGGACCGAACAATGGACTTTCATTGAGACCGGACTAATGGCGATGATAGGGACCGAACCTAAGGCGATGATGAGGATAGAGAGTCCAATTTTCACAAGATGAGGGCTAGACGATTGCCTTCCATTGCCATCCCTTTAGCCCGATCACCGTCGGTCCTGTTCAGTGTCAATAGAACTCAGCCATTTGGTCCCCATCACCGTCAGTCTTAGTCAGTCCAATCTTAGTGGAAGTTAGGCGTTTGATCCCTGTTGTCATGGTTAGTTTGGTCCTGGTGAAAGTTGGCCATCTCATTGCTATCACCAATGATCCGATCGAGTTTTGATGGAAGTTAGTCATACAATCCCTGTCATCATAGTCAATCTAGTCCTGGTGGAAGTTGGCTGTCCAGTGCCTGTCATCATCGTCGATTTGATCCTAGTTTAAGTTGGCTATCGGTGGAAGTTGGCCGTCTAGTCCTCGTCATCAGTGTCAGTTCGATCTTATTGGAAATCGGCCATCCCATCCTCATCGTTATGATAGTCTAGTCTCGATGGAAGTCAGCCATCTTGTCCTCGTCATTGTGATGATTCAGTTCTGGTGGAAGTCGGAGGTCTCATCCCGATCATTATTAGTGCCATAATCCCAGTCAACTTTGTTTATCTGATCACCTTGGAAGTTGGCCATTTGAATCATCGAGTTTGACTAATCTTTCAAATTTATTTTAAATTTAAATATAGAATTTAAAATTTAAAATTTTACTTTAGATCCAAACAAAGAATTTTAATATTATAATTTGAAATTTTTTGTATCATTCAAACAAAGAATTTAAAATCCATGAATTTCAAATGTAAGATTTCAAATATGAGATTTTAAATCTAAATTTTTAACTTAAATCCACCCATCCAAATATAACCTGAAGGAATTTAGTGAGAGAAATATTGAGGAGGGAGGTCCAAGTTTTGAATTCTAACACGAGAAGATCTAACATTGTAACATAGAATTGATGAATTTTATAACTATTTAAAAAGAAAAAAAATCAAGGAAAGTTACGTATAAAGTTCACACAACACAATTAAATATTGCAAGATCTATTAATGTAACCCTCCCCTATATCCACTTGATACAAAAGAAGATTAAAAGAATCACCACTCAAATACAACAATCACAAATCAAAGAAATTGTTTGAAAAGCTTTGACCGAAGACTTATTTTGCAAAATCATAATATACCAGAGAATACACAGCGGAGACGATTCACACATTTGTCTAATGCACAATGGACACAACCCATGAGCATTCCTATCTCAAATGCATACATCAAAAGCCATAATATCAGGTTAAATTATGGGCCATGTGCTGCAATATGCAGTATCTGCATCATGGCATGTGGCACAAAGCCACATGCTCAATCCTTCTGTGTCATGCGCCGAGGCATGTGACACCATGTGCTGCGACGCACCTGTTTGAAATTTCTGCTATCATTTTAACAGCAAAATGATGAACTTCTTACGTGTGTCATTTTCACATATGACGTCCGATTAGAGTAATTCAAGCGCCTGCACAAAGCTTAGTCCATAAGCTATCTAATGAGACAGGTTTGGACACAATCTAACAGTTTGATCAAAATTTCAATACTCGGGTGTAAAAAGTTACTTTTTCTAAAAATTTTGCGCATCCAAACGCTCAAATTGATCCCTTTCTCTTATTGGATCACACAAGGCCTTGAAATAAGTCCAAAAAGATCTAATACATCTGATTGACTACTATTTATCATAATCATACACATATATCAAAATTTGACCCCTTAATGGCTAATTTCAACATTTCACAATCTCACACAATTTGCCAATCCTTGGCACAACTTGGCCTTTTTCTCAACATAAACAGATATATTCACATCTATAACACAATCTTAGCCCTAAATTACTCATTTCATCATAATTACTTTCTTAGGCTTAAGATTCACTAACATGTATGTATAATTTCAACACATATACACCCAAATCTTAGCCCGTGGTTCATTTTACCACATATATATACAATCAGGCTAAGATCTCACAAAATTACTATTATAAACATACATGCAACCCTATGGCAACTCATAAACACATAAATATACACCAGTTTTAAGTTCATTACACAATTTCTAGAATCACACGGCTTTCAACAACTCAAGTCGGTCCAGACTCTCTCTTTCCTTGCCCTAATCACTGCCCGATCCTGTAAAAATGTAACGATAGGGGTGAAATAAAAATCTCAGTAATGGAATAACTCACTCCTATTGACTATCACATGCAACTATATGAAAGTAAAGCATAATATACCATTTAAACCCCATTAACATAGCATATATCATAAGTTCCACTTAAATCACATCAAAGTTTCACATTTCACCTCTTTGTACCACTTTAATAGCACAAATATCACATAATATTCTATAGCATAATCACTACTAATTAAACCTCCAAATCACCCCGACACGAAACTATAGACTCGTCTTAGACCAATGTATACTCTCATTGGCCTTGAGCTTACCTTTAGTGGTAGAATCACCCGACCAAAGGTGTTCTATCTCACTTTCAGACTATGGTTTCTATTAATACACATAATGAGGTGTCGTTGACTCCAACACCGTATCACATAGACACTAAGAAGTTCAATATCTCCAGCACTGCACCTCAACAGGTACTAAGGAGATCTTCTCTAATACTACACCTTAAAAGGCACTAAGGAGGTATAATTCTCCAATATTGCACCCCGTTGGGCACTAAGGAGAATATGCCATATGGTCTTATCACCACCTCTCTACTCGGGTGAACTCTCACCCCTCTGATTATGCTTTTCGAACCATTCAAGGTTTCTCATTACCACTTTATATACTTTCTCACCATAACATACATATACAAACTACATACCATTTGAAATCACATTTTCCAATATTTTTATTCAATCAAAAGCTATTTCATGCAACATTCATACAATGTTATAAAACATTCTTAATCCAAAACAAATTCATACATTACATAGCATACTCACAAACACTTACAATAAACAGTCAACCAAAGGAAGTTATTCAGTTACCTAAACCCTTCTGTCAGTAGAAAGGTTACCTATAGATTTCAACTATTACAACAGATTATCACAAGCTTCTTTTCTCAACTCACATGTCCAATATGTCGATCTGAACACATTTCAGTCATTTGGTCTATTTTGACCAAAAACACATATTCACTACATAGGGCTATATTCGTTCGTAAACTCTTTTCCATTTATCCATTCTAGGTTCATTACTATTTAATTACTACTTTACATCACCTTAACTGGTCTAATTTCACTCAAATCAGATTTTCACCCTAAATTCTTTCTCTCTTAGGGCCAGGTTGAGCCTACGGGTTCAAAGCTCTACAGTTTAGTTTTAAACTAGTCACAAAGTTTTAATTTAACTTCTGAGAACCTTCTTATTACTATTGGAAAGAATCAAACCCCTCAAATTCCATCGATTCAATTTCTCTATAACTCATTTTTAGAGAAATTTGTGTAGAATGGAAGGCAAGAGTTATGCATAGCTTACTCATCAAGTAATTGATCAGAAGCACCTTCCAATGACCTGAAAAGACTTGTCCTAGCTCCTTATCCCTTTTTCTCTCCTTCTCTCCTTCTCTCGTGTGTTTTCAGATTTTCTCTTTTGAAAATCACTCAAATTTCACAACTTAAGGGGTCATTTTTTAGTCCATGCATCGCAGCGCATGTAGCACAAGTCGCAGTGCATGGCACAGTGAGATTAATTCTTACCACACGCTCTTGCTTCGAATTGAAATGCAATCCTCTCACCTGTACTTAGTCATGCAACATCCTAATGAGTCAATCTACCAAGTAATCATTCAAATCTCTAATCCCACACTAATTATCACTTTATCCCGATTAACAGATAATCTGGAGGTTAAGAAATTTAGAATATTACAATTAACAACTGAACTAATGTGTTATTATTTTTCTTAGCTCAGTTATTAATGAACCTTGTAGTTAGGGCCGTGTGAAGGAGTTCTAGGACTTAAGCCAAAATTATTTAAGAAACCTAATGTATTATTTATCTATCTTCAAACCACTTTTTTTTTAGCTTTTTAAGCTAGAAAATCAAATATTAAATTATTTAAGATGCCTAATATTTAATCAAAAATTAATGATTTGTTACATATGATAAAAAAAGTCTTAAAAATATAATATTCCAATCTTTAAAAAAACTCCTTCCACACATCACATTAATTTTTTAATGCATGAATAAAATTGAAAAGTAATTTATTTTTGAGATAATTTTATTATTCTAACTAACCCACCTTGATTTTGATAAATTAGTTAAAAGTAACTTATAAAACAGATCAGTCAAGGTAATAATAATAAGGCTACCGGCTACTTTGCCTCTTTAATTTATTGGGTTGTTTTCACAAGTTTGTGAAAAGTTTATTTTTCAAAAAATAATTTATCAAAATTTAAAGGATAAGGGAGCAAATGATCCCCTAAATTTTAGGTCTAGTTGCACCATAAACCTTAAACTTATTTATTATGAAAATTATCTCATTAACTTTTGAAAACATTACAATTTGGCCTCGCTATTAACGAAAATTACCTTTGACTATTAGTTTTATGTAATTTTTAATGCATTTTTTGTTATTTTCTAGTCAAGTAATGGTCCAAATTGACTTTTGTTAATGGCAGGGGCTAGATGGCATTGTTTTTAAAAATTGAGAGAATAATTTGCATAATAAATAAGTTCAGGATCTATAATGCAATTAGATCTAAAGTTCAGGGGATAATTTACTCATTTATCCAAATTTAAAAGCTTACTTATTAACACTTCATTTATATTTAAATATATATTTTTAAGAAATTTAGTAAACTAGAAGCTAATTAGATGAAATGAAAATAAGTTGAAATTAACTTCAACCCATATTTTATTTTTTTTATAAGTAAAAGTTTAGGTGAATTAAGTTGCTATGGCAAGGACATACTTCTAAACTCAAAGAGTATTTATAATTTCCTCATTAACAAAGTTCTTATATTTACAGCAATATTTTATCCCACATTTTAAAAGTTAAAAACTATCTAAAAATGCATTTGTCAAATGAATTTTAAGTTGAAATTAGCTTTAATTCAAATTTCATAAAATTTAGAAGGAAAAAACTAAGATAATGATTAAATTCAGATAGATTAATTTTTTTTTGTCCCCAATGGCATGACTAAAAAAAATCACAATTTATAACAAGCATTCATTAACTGTGGCCAAAAAAAGCATTCATGAAAGGAAGCAAAAGTCATCAATGTCTTGTTACACCTTCAATTTTATTTTATTTTTCTAGTAAACATACATCTTCAATTTTAAATTTCTACAAATAGCTATCAACATAGGATTATAAAAATAATTTATTCAGAAACTTTAGACAAAAAAATTATTAGGTAATTAGATTTTCACACCGCTTTACAAGGTCAGAGCAAAATGTGAGTGAACTTACAGGCTTCAAATGTTTGCTGCCAAACGTTTTCATTTTATAAAAGTATGGAAAATATCAGTTGAAATGAATTTATATCAGAGAAAGACTGTAAGATTTTGAAATTATATTACTTCTCCTGATCTTTAGCTAAGGATAAGTTTTTACAAGAAATTACCACAATACTCCTAAATTAAAAAAAATAAGAAAAGTTATTCCTATTATCACTGACACTAGCCATAGAACCATCGCTGTTGATAATTTATTGAGGTATAATTAATGAAGGTGGCAAGGAGATTTGATCTCATGGCCATTTAAAAAATTTGGTGGCTTGGCCACCAAGCACTCTTAATCATATATGCCAAAACAAGAATATATTCAACCAAACTTTTAACTGGAGCTTTTATAAGTGCTAATCTTTCATCAATATATATCTATTGGGATTTAGCCAATAACACATTCAAAATTAATAACCTATTCAAGTTTTAACAAGTTAAAAAAATTGATAGGTTGAGTTTAATTATATAAGTATTAGTCATCTATTAATAAATATCCATTTAAGTTTTGATAACAACTCATTTAAAATTAACAAAAATTTATTTAGTGTTTAATACATTAAAAAAACTAATAGCATGGGTCTAATAAAATAAGTTTTCACTTTGTATAAACAACAAGCTATTCAGGTTTTGATAACAACCTATTCGAGATTGACAAGTGATTTGTTTCATTAGATATATGCTATCAATTTTTCTAACTTATTAAGGTTTAAATAGATTGTTATTAATTTTAAATGAGTTATTTTAAAACTTGAATGAATACTTGTTAATTAAAGACTTACACTTATACAATTAAAATCATCCGATCAATTTTCCTAACTTATTAAAGCCCAAATAGATTGTTGTGAATTTTTAATAAGAATGAAAAATTGAAATAGGACTTTTAGTTTTTTTTATAACATTCCCACTCCCACCTCATGTCTTCACCCCCACCTTTTCTACTTCATACATCTCATTGTTGAAAGTGGGGTCTGTTTGGGTTAATTTATAATTTAGATATATTAATTTAGGGGAAACATTAAATACTTGGATCAACTGATAAGGAGCTTAATTTATGTCAAAATACCAAAATTTACATGAAAAAGCAATGGGAGAACGACATTTAATTAATGTTCAGTTCATGGGGATAGAGTGAAGCAGAAAAGAATTTATAAATATTAAAAAAAATTAACTATTGAAAGAAAGGAAAGAATGCCAATGACATACTTGACCATTTTCTTATTGAACTCAACTTATCACCTGTAGTTAGAAAAGCCTTTCTCCTTTGTAATTTTCATTGCATTGGCACTGCACCATCCTACACGAATATCTTTTTTATTTTCTATTATACTTCCTCATTTACAAATATAAAATATTTTTTAAGGGGTTATAAGTTGAAAGTTAAATGTTAGATGTTAAAAAATGTAAGATTTTTTTTAGTATTTCAAGATGCAATTAATATATTTTTTTTCAAAAGTGATTGTAGTAAATAAATCATTTTAAATTTATTTTAAAATAAAATAATTTTATTAAATAAGGATAAATATGAAAAGATGACATTAGTTTGAAGATGATTGACTATTTTATTAGGGGTAAAATTTTAATAAAAATACCTTACATTCTTAAAATAAAATGTTAGTAATATTTTTTGTATATTCTAAAATAAATTGTGTGAAAATAAAATAAATTATTATTTATATTTAATAACTAAAAAAATTCTAATACTATACTAGGAATAAAAAAATTAATTAATAGAGGTTACTAAAGAAATTAAAAACTATAATTATTTTTTTCATCTTTTTACAGAAATTAACAAAAATCAACTTTCACTCTTCTTTCTATTTTTTTTAAACAATATAGATTAATGGGGACTAATTTAATATAAAATCTAATTTCTATGTAGTAGTAAGACTGTTATAACCTTACTATAAAATCAATTAATGATATAATATATTATACAGGGTGATAATGAGCAGAGGGATGTAGAAGCTATGCACGTTCCAACATTGATTGCATTGTAGCCTATGTTGTACGAGAAGTAGGAATTAGGATGGAAAAAGAATAATGGTGGGGTCCAGTTATATTTGTAAGGTTATTGAGGAAGGATGTACTCCTTCCGATTTTATTTATAAGTCATTTCTAATAACTTTATTAATACCAATATAATAAAAATATAAGGAATAAAAATAAGTAAATATAACCCTCAATTAAAAAGTAAAAAGTAAATCAATCATATAATATTATTTTTCTATCTTTCTCTCTCTTAATTTTAAGGGTAATTTGGGGATTTCAATTTGAAATAAAATAATTTCATCAATAAATGACTTATAAAATGGACAAAATTATACTTCTAGAAAGTGACTTATATATTGGATCGAAGGAGTATGTAGGAAAGAAAAAGAAGATGCTAGTGTCAGTTAATTTTTATTTATTAATTTCTTTATTATATCATTTAAAAAATTAACAAATAAAAATTTTAAAAAAATTTAAATGGGTATTGTAGTATTACATATCTATAGGATAGGTTTATAGATGAACAATACTGTAATATATTAAAAAAATTAATAAATAAAAATTAAAAAAAGGAAAAAAATACATAGGTACTGTAGATATATAATACCTACCTTGATGGTAAAAAATTTTTAAAAAAAATTCAAATTTATAGTATTTACCCATGTAATTATAATATTGATAACTCTTAGTTGTATAAGCTTTAATTAACAAAGTTAATTTTAATGTAATTTTAAGGTTAACTAAGATCAAATCTTTTAACGAGTTGTTATTCTAAAATTTTAATAGTTAAAAATGCTAATAAAACAATAAGTAATTGTTTGTTCAACCAATACAAGATATTACAATTTTTTTGCTTATTTTAATGAACTAAATTGAAATGAATGGAGTGAAAAGAGTGTGTAAAAATGTGGGTAAAATTAATGATATGAACTTCCCTTGAATGACTTAGTCATCTAATTCATGCTCCTAATTTTGATTTTAATTCCTCTTCAATTAATTGGGTTAATAGTACTTAAAATTTTCTAAGTTGAACACTAAGTTATTTGTTATCACTAGTGACTAATTAACAATAATAAATAACCCCACGATATAAAAATTACTTAATTGTTTGATAGATTAATTTGGACAACTCCTAACTTTTGCCCCAACCAAAACAAAATTTGTGTTCAATTAAGATTTTGAGTACTAGCCAATAAATATAACAAGCACAATTGCATCTCACTTGTATAAATTGGCAAGTAAAAATTAAATTCAACAAAAGAATGTGACAATTAAAACTGTCCAGCAAATAAATTAATCCAAAATTAATCTCAAATATGCCACATTAGCCATACATTCATGAATTCAAAGAGATATCATTAATATTTCAACGAATTCCGTCCCAAGTCATGAATTAAAGAGATAAAGGAGAAAAAAATTCTCATTAGAGTGGAGCTCATAGGTGTGTCTGTCTTTAAGGTAAGAAAGAAGCCTCACCACGCATGAATTTAATCTTCAAAACTCCATCAAATAGCTTGAAGAACGCGTCTATGGCAGCTCTGGAGAGTGAAATTTCAGACAGCAAAGTCTTCTAAAAAATGGAGCAAAACTGATAAGGCTTTGATGCGGAGGGAGACAATGGTGAAGTCAAATTTTGATTTGGATGGTTGGATGTTGAGAAATGGAGGAGAGAAGTTACTGAAGATGAGAGGAAAATAGTGCTCTATAAAGACAAAAAAAATGAAGAAGATGATGATAATGTAAGCCAACACGAAAATTAACGTCTCCCTCCTTTGAAAATGAATTAAAAATACTCCCTTCGATCCGATTTATAAGTCATATCTGCCAACCTCACCAATACCAATGCAACAACAGTATAAAGAATAATTATAAATGAAATTCCAAAGCTAACCTTCAAATAAAAAACGCAAAAGTAATTCAAACAATATAATAGTATTTTTTAAATAATTCTCTCTCATAATACTTTACAGAAAAGTCTATCAGTAAAATAAAGTCTGTCAGCTTTACTTGGCAGGAAGGCCAAAATGAAATGGGGGGAATTTTTGACAAGTTACATTCTTCTAAAGGGGAGAGAAAAAGCAGACTGAGCAAAAGAACAAAAACGCATGGGACCACCAAATTCTTTAGCCTTCCAGCACTGCCCTTCCACTATGGAAAATTACTGCACACCTTTTGATTTAAATGCTCTAGCTAAGGAAGATGGTGGGGACAACAACAATAGTTTCTTAGACTTAAATGCTCCTCACTTGTGTGAGAATGTCTACCTAGACAACAATCAAAGTGAAAATCAACATGCAATCAATGAAGAAAGAAATGGTAAGGATATATATGTTTATGAAACTTAGAATATTCCCAAGTAAAATTTAACTCTATAGTATTTATGTTCAGTTGCTGACAAGAATAAAGCTATCCAAATATAATATGCTTAGAGTAATAATCACCTTTCATACATTTTAAACATTCCAAGGCCCCTTAATACCTTAACTAACCTATCATAGATGTCCACATGCTTATTAAGAAAACATGCATAGATGTCCACATCAGAAATATTAAAAGCTCAGCTAACGTGCTTATTAAAAGCTTCTCACATGCATATATAGAATCTTTCAAGTAAAATGGTGACATGACAAATTAGAAATGATAATAAAGGTATGACATGACAAATCAGCTATTTTAAAATATATAAAATCTCTCTAGTAAAATGGTGAATTAATACAAATTTAATTGATAATTAAGGGGGATTGGAATGTGATTATTTTGACCTTCTTTGTTGGACTTTTCATGATTATTTTGTAGGAGGGTCTTATGGATTAGAAATGATAATAATCAAGCTATCACCATGAAAAATGACACTTGGGAAAGAGGCTTTTCGGTCTTAAATCTAGCTTGGGACATGCATACATATATACAAGAATAGTAGGTAGAAATATGCCAAGCTAAGCTAAGCTTGATGGAAATTGGAAAGCTTTTGTATGTGGTTCTAAGAGTAGTGTCTTGTTAGGTATAGTGATAACACTCTTGCTAGTTAGAATATAATTTGAATAAAAGAACATAAAAAGAGAAACTTCAAGCAAAGAGACATTTCACCTTTCATGCCTATGTAAAATCATTCTACTAAGACCAAAAAGTTTAAAAGAATATGAAAGTACTTCCATTTCTGAATTTCAAGCTAACAGAATGCATTAAACAACTTTAGGAATCCTAGGTTATAACTAATTCAAAATAGAAAACTTTTTTTCATAATAAAGAGAAATATCTAGGCTTCAATTTTTGATAATAGAAGTTACAACTACCACACCTTAAACTAGAAGCAAAGTAGCAGAGTCACTAGCTTCTTGATTTTCCTGTTTTGCTTATTTGAGACTCTTAACATCAAGCTCCGGATGGATTTTCTTCTTTAACAACTTCTTCATCAGCTACAACATTACAAATTGTTTGATTAGCTAAATACATGTGAATCCCATATAATTGAATGGAACTCTCTTACTATGTTCCTTGAAAATAAAGGTTATTTTCATTGAACAAGTGTGAGAGCCAGAGGCGTGATTAACTTACTCGCTGTGTATTAAGTTATGCACATAGAATTTCATATTTTATATAGAAAGAAGGGTGCATATAAACTTGTATAGACTTTTGATATCTAATGTCAATAAACTCTTAAAACAGAGACAGATATGGGAGGCAATACAATTGAATCACCAAGGCAACCACCATGTAAAAGAAGGTTCTTATCAAATAAAGAACGTGTAGCCATTTGTAAGATTTTGTTACACTCAAGCTGTGGAGGAAAATTGAGCAATATTACAACAAGAGAGATAGCTTCAGCATACTTAGTTTCAATGAGAGTAGTTCAATGCATTTGGAATCAAGTTAAGGAAACAGGTGATGCAACTCATAAAAAGACAAATAGGTGTGGAAGAAAGGGACCTAATGTGAACATGGACAAGTCACGACAATTCCTGTACACCAAAGAACTACTTATAGATCTCTTGCAAGTGCGTTAGGGGTTAACAAGACATCACTGATCAGACTAAAAAAAGGAGTTCTATAGCGCTACACTAGTGCAATCAAACCACATTTGAAGGAGTAAAACATGCTTGCTAGATTGAGGTGGTGTTTGTCCATGCTAGAGCAAGAAAGTATACCAAAGGATCCAACTTTTCAATCAATGCACAACATAATCTATATTGATGAAAAATGGTTTTGCATGACAAAGAAATCCCAGACCTACTACTTGGCAAAAAGGGAAGAGCCACCACATCGAACATGCAAAAACAAGAATTATGTTGGTAAGGTTATGTTCCTAGTTGCTGTGGCTAGGCCTAGATTTGATGCATAAGGAAATGAAATTTTTTCTAGGAAGATTTCCTTATCATAAACAAATAAACAACCCCTAATCATAAAAGGAATAATATTTTGTAATCAATTTATTTTCTAATAGATGTTAAACAAAGAACATAAAGGAAGAAACTGATCAAAGTGATGAAAATATGAAGCAATTGACGCAAGAGAAATTAATTCACTGGTACTACTTGCTCAATCAATAAAACAACCCCTATTTTGCTATATTTCACAATGATGCAGCTAATGGAAAAAACAAACGTGTTATCATACAATGGAGACATTTCTACATTTCTTCCTTTCAACCCTTCTTATTTTGATTTTGAAAAGTAATTCAGACAAGCACTTACACAATCACAATTATATTTTTTGGTGACAAATCTACAATTATATTTAACAGCAAGCTACCATACTTAGTTTAGTAGCCAGTAGCCAGTAGCCAGGGGCTTAGGTAGTTCACAGAAATCTCACGTTTAATCATCCATATTTCCATTTACAAGAAAATAAAAAAGAAACTATTCAATATCAGTAGGGAGGCAAAATAGTGAATCTGGCATGTCAAGCAAGGAGAAGAACAACCTGAGGATGAATCCTTATCACTAAAATACCAACTCATGATTTGATAATATACTATAGACTATAAAAGGGTACGAATAGAATATTGCTACAAGAAGGATCACAACGGCATGCACATTTGATATCCTTCAAAATATAATTAACACAATAGGATTAACACAATATAATATCATCATCCATCAGACTAACAGACTGTGAGCATCCCAAACCTACTCATCAGCATAAGCTTAAATTCTAGATTAACCAAAATTACACAAAAGGTATAGAAATTTGAGACAAATCAAAGCATATAATATAAAGTTTCATACACAAATCATTTACGGTCTTTCTCTTCCTCATTCGGATGTGCGTAGTATTCCTCTAGGAATGGAAACTTGCTTAGGTTGAAAGGGTGGACTATCTTCTTTTCACTTGCTTTTGTGAACTCCAAAATCACATCGCTGCCGCTCACTTCTTCACCATCTTGACTGCCTCTTCGTTTAAATCAAACGAGTGAGCTTTCTTCTTACGCACGACCTTAACAAAGTTAGAAGATGCAAGAGAAGAATTGTTCGGATGAGGAGCCCTCAAAATCTTTTGATTTAGAGAGTTTACTTCTCTAGAGAACTCGAGCAGCTATGAATCTTCTTCCCCAGTAAGAGAATCATCCACTATGCATGCCATTAGTTGATCCCACGATAAACCCTCAAAACGCTCCTCTATCAGACTTGAACAGCAAGATCTAGAGATATTTCACACCATAAAATGATCGACGACACTTGTGCAAATAATAGTAGAAGAGGAATTATGGCAAAGGAACAATGAGCTCAGTGGCAAAGAGGCGATCGACAGAAACCAAGCGAAGATGGTGAGAGAAAAGGATGAAGATAGAGTGAGAGAGAGCACGCCAGCTGAATGAAAATGCCAATCAACAGCTGAATGAAGATGGAGTAAAGTAGCCAGGGGCATTTTTAGAATTTTATCTTAAAATGGGAACTCCTTAGCTGTCAGTGACTTATAATGCGGACCGGATATATCTTCTAGAAATAGTCTTATAATGCGGACCGGAGGAAGTAGCTATTAGTGTTAACTAACTAAGAACAAAGCAACATGTAAAGAAACTAACAATTTAATTTCATCCTATGATTGCAAATAAGTTATCAACATTTGATTCCATTCAAAAAATTAAACTATGAAAAAAAAAATTCAATGAATCTTGTAGATACAAGATTATGATTAAACTTCAAATGCGAGTGCGACTACCAAACGCCTACAATCATGGCAAGTTCAAAACTACTGCACATAGAATAATATATTTCCGAATTGAATCTACAATCAGTCAAAGAAGTGACTTTCATTAAGATAATGGTGCTCTAATAAATTCCTATTTCACTACTTATTCTATAGGTATAAGGCACTTTGAATGCAAGTATGCTTTTGCCACGAGAAACTTTTTAAAGATCCAACTCTATCATAAGACCTCTCTGGATAGATAGTCATGTAATAACTACATAAGAAATTTTTAATATAAAATTTTTTAACAGTCAGCAATATCACAATCAATAAGTCATAATCAACATAAGGAATTTGTATCAATATAACAAGCCATAACATGCTTCAATCCTAAGGGAAAAAATAATAACATGGAGGCCTAACAAGATGGTCAATACTACCCCAAAGTTTATGCACAGTAAACTGTACATAAGGCTTTAAGCATGCGTATTTAATTATGTGCAAACATGCATAATTTAAACAAAGAGAATGTGCAGATAGATTCAAGAGCAGAGGGAGAATGGCATTTAATGTTTAGCTTATAAGGAGAAAGAGAAACATAAAGACACATAAATATTTAAGTCTTTTAAATTGTTAAAAAAAAGAAAAGGAGAAGAGCCATCAAATATTTGATCCAATTTTTAGTAGAGCTAAACTTATTGCCTGAAAGTACAAATATTTGCATAGAGTGAGTGTCTTTTTGAAATCAAATAATATGAAAAAGCTTTTTCCCCTTTCTTTTTTTCAAGAGTCACTGATCTATTCTATCACAGGAACTTCCAATTATGAATTCAAATTGGGGGAGTTCGATCTCTGTATAACAAATCAAGAAACGCATGCAAGATGATATATATTTGGATAGTAGCACTAAAGAATAAATAAGCAATTTTTTATCAAAGAAATAGTAGAAAATTTTAAGATTAGGCTATACAAATTAGAACAGTAGGGAAAATTATATGCATCTAGAATAAGAAAATGATTCAATCACCTCTTTTATAACACAAAAAGAATAAGAAAGTTTATAGGCCATTGAATACATTTACATTAATGATCCTAAGAATTGAGAGGAAAAGAATGCAAAGACATATTCAAAATCAATGGGAGAGAGGCATTTAATTAATGTTCAGTTCATGGAGATAAAGTGATAGAAAGGAATTTTCGAATATTAAGGGCCTGTTTGGCAACTTGTTTTGAGAATAGTTTTTTTGTTTTCCAAAAAAAACAAAAAATTTTGTTTAATAACATCTTTTAAGTATTTTAGGATTATTGTTCTAAAAAACTAGGGAGAATGAGAAAAATATCTATTATTATTATTATTATTTTTATCTTTAGAACATGTTCTACAAAACGCTAATTCTCATAACAATAAAATAAAAATAGTTTTAAACAAGCCCTAAATTTTTTTAGTTGTTTAAAAAGAAAAGAAAAGAAGGGCAATGACATATTAGACCATTTTCTTATTGGCCTAAACTTATCACCTATAGTGAGAAAAATTTATCTATGGTAGTAAGACAATTATAACCTTAATATAAAACCAATTAACAATATAATATACTATACATTCTTTTAGTGACATATAAGGGAAATTTTGAATCCCACCCCTCCCAATTAAAAAAGAAAGAAAAAGAAAAAACATGTCAATCTTAAATAATTGAATAGATAAAACAGTAAAAAGATAAAATAACAAAATCTATGAATAAGTTCTTTCTTATTTATGATCTGAAGTTTCATCCACTAATTCTATTAAAATGAGGACAAATTAAAAAAAATATTGCACTCAATAAAATTATTCCAAAAATAATGATCCTCATGCAACTTTGGCTATTTTTTCATCTAGAAGCACCCATCTTTATTTCAACAAGACTTGTCTCATTTATTTAAGAACTCATTTGTTCATATCATTTAGTAGAAACAAAGCACTTACCTTATAGGTTGTCCATTTTGCCCATCTTGGGAGGGATTCCGCCAAACATATTATTCATATTCAAATACAAGTCACTTAGGTTAGTCAAGTTAGCAATTTCCAACTAAATAGCTCCCTTAAGGAGTTGTAATGCAAGTAAAGTCCTATAAAATACTTGATAGGACAATAAATGATAGCAAAAGTCTTGTCAATTGGCAATTTTTCCAAGAACATTTCCCTATGAGAAGTTATAATGAAAGTAAAGTTGTTTGATAGATAAGAGTACAATATTGGGTAAAAAGGAAATGAGTTACCTCATATTTGTGACCTGTATTAACCTAAAACCCTATAAAAGTTGCTATATTATATACCCCACATCATCTATCATCCATTCAAGTAAAATATAAGGCAATGATTTTTCTTTCAATATATGAACTTCTCTACCTCTACTGCATACAAAAAAAATGAAGTCAATACATTTCTCTTCCACTTCCCCCTTCCAATATAGCAACTATTCTATCATCTATTAATCCACTTACAATACAACATATTATACATTCTTTCAGTGAGATGTAAGAGGAAGCCATGCCTTCATGTATAATTCAATTATCCTTTCATTCAAGCTACCTTCATTTGAGCAATAGTGGTTCTTTCAAATCTTCTCCTTTATTTCCTGTTACCTTTCCCTTCTGATGCGACATAATATTTGAAAATCATGCCCTTTTCTCCCTTTCCTCTCTCTTCTAGACTCTTGGAAATGGCATATTTTGATTATTTTTTTGTCATAATATGTATGAGATATGTATTCAAATTTCATATCCCATTAATTCATTCAAATAAGCTAAGTAAATCTTTCCAAGTAAGCAAAAGGGCTAAAGCAATATTTTACTCATCATTATTCATAATCCATAATAGAAAAAGCAATAAGATAAAGATGATCACATTATTTTCTTAATTTGTAAATGGAAAGACATAGAAAGAAATCAAAACTATAAAACATATCTCTTGTAACCTGGCTTTCTACTGATTAATTTTTTTTCAACATCTATATATGACCAAAAGTTAAACATGTTCATCATCACTGTCTACTAACATATGCCTTGTCCTCAAATCATGAAAGCTAAAGCCACACACTTGTGCTCTCCTCTTGTCTATCTCCCACCGTCCCTTTAACTATGAAACTTTTCTACTCTAAGAGAAATTACTGCAATTGCTATCAGCTTTTACTTTTATGTTTCAAGGAAATTTCTTTGTCATCATTTACATGACAAAATAAATATTGCTTTTGCAGTGTGTAGGGTGACAAACCACAACCATTCAAACCAATTAAAAATAAAGTTATAGACAAAGCTAGTCCTTCCCATGTAACCAAACAAATGATTTTCAATCCAACTGAGAGGAAAAGAGCAATTCCATGTTTTTTGTGTTTAAAGTTCACACACCATATAAAAGGGTCTAAAGAAACTACTTTTGGGAATATAATTTTAGGAATATAAACTACCTTTGGGAATATATCCTAAACAAAGACATAAGAAAAACGATATAATATACTGAACTCCTTAATCCTGAGATTAGTTGTAAATCAAGGGTAAAGTGGTAATTGGTGTGGGATTAGAGATTTGGATGATTACTTGATGGTTTGACTTGTTAGTGTGTTGCATGAACAGATACAAGTAGAAGGAGTGTGTTTTAGCTCGAAGCAAGTACGTGTGATGAGAATAAATCTTACTATACCATGTGCCATAGCTTATGCTGCATGCGCAGTGACACATGGACCAGAAAATTACTTCTTAAGTCATGAAATTTTAGAAATTTTAGAGGAGTGAAATTGAGAAACACATGAGAGAAAAGAGAAGAAGGGCTAAAAAGCTAGAGTAAGCTATTTTAGGTCATTGGAAAGTGCTTCTAATTGATAACTTATTAGGTAAGCTATGTATAACTCTTACCTTCCATTCTACACAAATTTCTCTAAAAATGAGTTATAGAAAAATTGAATCAGTGAAATTTAAGGGGTTTGATTATTTCTTAATAGTAATAAAAAGGTTCTTGAAAGTTAAATTAGAGCTTTACAATTGGTTTAAAGCTTAACAGTAGAGCTTTGAACCCGTAGGTTCAATTTGGCCCTTAGAGAGAGAGAATTTAGGGCAAAAATTTGATTTGAGTGAAATGAGACCGATTGAGGTGATGTAAAGTAGTAATCAAGTAGTAATGGACCTAGAATGGATAAATGAAAAAGAGTTTATGGATGAATATAGTCCTAAGTAATAAAAAATGAGTTTTTGGCCAAAATGGACCAAATGATTAAAATGTGCCAAATGTGTTTAGATTAGTATATTGGATGTGTGAGCAAAGAAATGAAGCTTGAGATAAGCTATTATGGTAGTTGAAATCCACGGGTAACCTTTCTAATGACAGAAGGGTTGAGGTAACTGAATAACTTCCTTTATTTGATTATTTATTGTAAATGTGTGTTAGTATGCTATATAGTGCATAAAAGTGTTTTGAGCTAAACATGTTTTATAGCATTGTGTGAATATTACATGAAATAGCCTTTGATAGAATAAAAGCATTGAAATGGGTAATTTCAAGTGTAATGTTCATATATATATATATATATATGTTATGTATGTGGAAATGTGTAAAATAGTAATGAGGAACCTTAAATGGTTTGAAAAGCATGATCTTAGGGTTGGGAGTTCACCTAAGTAGAGAGGTAGTGATAAAAACATATGACAAATTCTCCTTAATGCTTGATAGGATGCGGTGTTGGAGATATACCTCCTTAGTGCCTTATAAGGTGTGGTGTTAGAGATTTAAGACTCCTTATTGTCTATGTGATACGGGTGTTAGAGTCAATGATACCCCATTGTGTGTATTGGGGGAAATTATAGTCTGGTAGTGAGATAGAACATTTTTGGCCAAATGATTCTACCACTTTAGGTGAGCTCAAGGTTAATGAAAGTGTACATTGGTCTAAAGTGAGCCTATGGTTTCGTGTTAGGGTGATTTGGAGATTCAGTTGGTAGTGATCGTGCTATTGAATGTTATATGTGAGAAAGTAGTGAAAAGTAGAGTAAAGAGGTAGAATGTGAAACATGAACGTAATTTAAGTAGAATTTATGTATATGCTATTTTAATTAGATTTAAATGATATATTATGCTTTACTTCTATATTGTTGCGTGCGATAGTTAATAGTAGTGAGTTATTTTGTTACTGAGATTTTTTTCTCACCTTCATGGTTAAATGTTTACAAGACCGAGTAGTGATTAGGGCAAGGGAAGAGAGTCTGAGCCATCTTGAGTTGTTGAAAGCCGTGTGAACTCCGAGTTGTGTAATGAACTGAACCAAGAATATTGTGTATATATGTGTAAATGAGTTGTCATGGGGTTGCATGTATGACTTGAGTAATGATTTCATTGAATCTTAGCCCAGTTATATGCATATGTGATGAAATGAATCAAGGGGCTATGATTTGAGTATTTATGTTAAAATTGTTATGATTGTTAGTGAATCTTAAGCCTAAGTGAGAAATTATGATAAAATAAGTAATTTGGGGCTAATATTGAATTATAATTGTGTTATGAATGTGAATGTATGTGATTAAGTTGAGAAAAAAGGCCAAGCAGGCCAAGTTATGCTGAGAAATGGCAAATCGTGTAGGTTTGTGAAATGTGAAAATTGGCCGTAGAAGGATCAAAATTTGATATAGGCATATGATTGAGATATATTATGGTCAATCTTGTGTATTAGGTCCTTTTAGACTTGATTCAAGACCTTGTGTGGTCTAATGAGAGAAAGGGATTGATTTGAGCACTTGGGTGCGCAAACTTTTTAGAAAAAGTGACTTTTTGCACCCAGGTATCTAAATTTTGTTTGGACTATTAGATCATATCCAAACCTATCTCATTAGTTAGCTTATGAGTCAAGTTACGTGTGGGTGCCTGAATCACTCTAATCGGATGTTGTATGTGAAAATGTGCACGTTCATCATTTCTGCTATCAAAATGAAAGCAAAAATTTAGAAAGGCACACCACAATGCATGGTGACACATGCCGCGGCGCACGGCACAGAAAGTTTAGGCATGTGGCTCTATGCCACATACCGCAGCACACGTACTGCACACCATGATGCATGGCCCTATTTTCAACCTGATTTTTATGGTTTTAAAGCATGCAACGATGGAGATGAATGTATATAGGTTATTTCTATTACATATTCTCTAATGTATTATGTTTTTGATGATTCTGTGAAACAAGTATTTGGCCAAAGCTTTTTGAACTAAATTTCTTTTACTACTGATTGTGTGTTTAAAGCGTAATTCTGTTAATCTTCTCCTGTATCTGGAGGATATAGGAGGAGGTTACAAATAACACCTTGGTTTCTTTTGGATGGGTAGGGAACTTTGAGTTAATATTACTTTCTTGAAAAGAGGAGCTGATTGATTGGTTCCACTATAAGCTCCTTGCTCTACTTTACTCCATAAAAAGAGTAGTACCTAATTGTAAAACATGAATCAATGTGAACATAAGGTGGAAACAAAAGCAAAAACTGTACTCACATAATAAAGCACTTGATAAATTAAAATTTTAGTAAAAGTTGAACTTTAGCCTTTTCTTTTCAATAGCAACCCACCTTGTTTGAGGTTAACACTTGTTTGTAAGATGGATAACCTTTTTTCATTTCTTGCAAAAGCAAAACTATCAAATGAAAGCTAGGTAGTGGCAGAAGTTCTGAGGCCTATGAATAGGTTAGCAACAATTAATTTTATAGGATAGCTAAGAGCTCTTTTCACAATATTTGCACCATCCTGCAACAAACAAAAAATATGTTGGACACATATTTAGTTAAGCAAAAGAAAATTTGTGTTGTTAAATAGAAAACAACTATGAATATTTCTCAGTTAAGAACATAGATAACTTGGTATTCTAGATGAGAAATTCAACCACAAGGTATTGGAGAATGTCCTAAGAATTTACATTAAGGGTGTCTTATATTAGCATTACAATATTGGTCCCATTCTCACTTTTAATCTTGACAAGGAGTCATGTCTGGAAATTCCACCACCAACTTCATTGTTAGGATTTAGAGTCACGTGTACTGGAGAATGGGAGAGAATTCTTCACTATGTTATGATATCAAGACAAGGCATTTATGTGTGGTATCTTGAAGATTACATTGAAGCAAAATGCAAAAAGAAGGTTTTGAAATCCCTAGTTGATATTGGAAGTAGAAATCCTAAGTTCAATAACAAATTGAAGAGACACATTTTGCATGGAGTAGATTTAAGTAAGAACATATGACGGGCCTTTTAAGCTTCAAAGATAGGGTGCTCTTGGTGAATTTGCATGATGATTTCTACTTTTACAATATTGAGAAAAACAGGGTGGTTGAAGCTAGTAGTCATCGGTGTAATGTCATCCCTAACATTATCAAACACACAAAACACCATTATGATAACCTAGACTAATCAAATCCCATAAAAATGATCATCATAAGACAACAGTTATTAAAAAAAGTTTAAGAAATTTGAGATCTTAGGAAAAATCCTTTTTAAAGGTTGTTTGAGCTCAAACAATATTTTAAAACAAATTATGGTTAAGATAATGGAAGCATAAGAACCTAAAACAGCCCTAAGAAAAGTAATTGAAACAATATGGAAAATTCTAGATTTGGCACAATGTGCCACGATGCAGGCCTTACCCTGCCATGGTGGACAACACAAAGGGACTGCATTCCCTCTCTATGTCTTGTGCTGCAGCGCGCTTATCAATGCACTATGGCATGCATCTGTTGTCATGACAACACTCTTGGCCAACTTTCAGAGCATGCCAAATCACCATTCGACGTCCAATTTGAGTGATTCAAGTGTCCACACGTAGCTTGTAACATCTTAAATTTTTTAATCCTATAATTAGCTATTAATCAAGGGTATAGTGGTAATTAGTGTGGGATTAGAGATTTAGATAGTTGTGTGATGATTTGACTTATTGGGATGCTAAATGGACAAATATAATGAGTAATATTAGATTATACTAATTTTGGATATTGAATAATATGTTTTCTTTTTAATATTTTAATTGTTTTATATTTTCATGTTTATTTTCTTTTTTTTACTCACCCACTCTTTACTTTGTAATTTTATTTGTCTATATCATGTCTTCTTATTTTCGATGGAGAGTTATACCAACTAGGTGTGTCATTGAAATGGCATTGCAATATAAAAATAAGCACATGAATAGTTTAATTTTAAGTGTCACAGATGAGATTAGAAATCAATGGACAAATGCCCTAAATAATATGTTAAATACTAACAAATTTGATTATGGGAGGGTTCGATGAAAAATTCAATTTTTATATTATGCTCTTTATTTGACAAATGTAAGTTTTTTCCATAAACTTAATATTTATCATTTTAATACTTATAATTAATCATCATTTTATAATTTATACAGAAATCCTCTGTTTTGACTACTATTGATGATGCGAACGATGGTCAGTCGCGTGGATGGTTAGTAAATACTTTACAAATAATATTTCAAAACAAGCAACAACAACAAAGAACTTCTATAGCACAACAACCACAAAAACAACCACCACCACAACAATCATAGCAATAACATAACCCCAATTACATAACAACATAACATAGCTGTACCGTAGCAACAACAACATAACTGTGGTTACATAACATAACATAACTATGGTTGTTGTTGCTGCTGTAGTTGCTGTGCTATAGGAGCTCTTTTTTGCTGTGACTCATTTTGAAATATTATTTGTAAAGCATTTACAAACCATCAATGTGGTTGGCCATCATTCGCATTACCAATAGCAGTCAAAAGAGAGGATTCTTGTATAAATTATAAATAATGATTAATTATAAGTATTAAAATGATAAATATTCAGTTTATGGAAAAAACTTACATTTGTCGAATAAAGAATAATATAAAAATTGAATTCTTCATCAACCCTTCTATGATTAAATTTGTTAGTGTTTAACATATTATTTAGGATATTTGTCTATTGATTTCTAATCTCATCTGTGACACTCAAAATTAAACTATTCATGTACTCATTTTTATATTGCAATGCCATTTCAATGAGACACCTAGTTGGTATAACTCCCCATCAAAAATGAGAAGACATGATGTAGACAAATAAAATTGCAAAGTAAAGAGTGGGTGAGTAAGAAAAAAAACATAAAAATATTAAATTATTAAAATATTAAAAAGAAATATGTTATCCAATATTCAAAATAATATAATTTAATATTTTTCTTTAGAATTCATAAAAACAAATCCATACAACATCTATAAAAAATTCAAAACACACTAAAAATGAATCATACACAAGTTAAAATAAAATTAAATGAAATTCATCCATCTTAATAAAAATAAATAAGGAGGGCAAAATATGATTTTAAATAATAAAGTTTTATTTTTGGCCCAGAATATAATTATGATGATGTGTGTTTTAGCATGTGAATCAAAATACACAAATTTCACTTAGTCGCATGCCTATGAATATAATTCTTTTGTTAATGATTTGAGAAACTTTCTTTCTTTTTTAAATCACAAGAAGAAGAAAACTTGGTTAAACATATAAAAAAGAAATAATAATTAAGTATAAATATATAAAAGACTAAATTTTATGCTGATAAATAAATTTATTATGAAAATAATTAGACACACATTAAATAGAAATATCAAGATAAGCAAGCAAAAAAAATTAAAAATAAAATTTATTGTAAATATGAAAATATAAAGAAGTTTGACTAAATTTGTCGGGCGATGTCGCAGAGAGAATGAAGTCTGGTTTTTGGCTGTGAAGATTTAAGAATGTGGCGAGGTTTTATAGCGGCACACGCGTCCGTGCGCGGACACAAATTATTCCACCACTACCTCTGTCACATGCTGTGGTACTATTTTTGCAGCCTTATTTCTTAACTTAGCGTCTTGTCCTCTATCACGCTCAACCCCGCACGAGTCCTCTGGTCCCTCATTAACGTCTCACCCTTTTAATAAATATTCTTTTTGAACGTTCCCTACTTGCCTTTTGTTAGAATATGAGTACCTACACATTGAAGCAATCAGGCACAAGTGGAGAGAGGCACAGAGACCCTGTAAGTAACAACTCAATAGATATTTAACCTTATATATATTTAAGCTATTTCTACTCAACAAATTAATATAAATGAATTTAAAAAATAAAAGTATTAATAATAAAAATTATTATAACTTAAACAATTGAGTATGACATAACATTTACTAAAGGACTCATTTAACATTACTCTATTAAATTAAGGACAAATAGAAAGAAAGTCTTTAATATGTATGATAGAGGGTTTTTTTTAAGGATACTTTCTTAACCTATATATAAGGTGTTATTTGTAACAATATTTAAAGTTTTTCATTTTTATCTCTTAAAATTTTGATGAGTGATCCCGTTCATTGCAACTAAAAATTTATATTCTTTTAAAATAAATTTTTAAACACCTTTTGAACAAGTTAACAATATAATATTTTTATAAGATATGTGAAAATATTGAAAACATCCTGTAATAAAAAAATATGAAAAATGATAATAAATTTTTTTTGAAATATATAAATGATAAGTTGGTCTCTCAAATGTCATATTTCCTGAAATCTTTAGGGATTTTTCTATCATTATGTGCAAGTCATTTGTACAGGGAGGACCATAAGCATGCTCATTTGCGAGCTAGGCTTTGTTTTAGTTTAGACATTTTTTTATATTTTTATCACACAATCTCTAATTAGATAAAGAAAGATAGGAGAGATTAGTTTGTTTATTTTTTAAAAAATTATATATATTCATTCTAAATATATTAGAAATATGATTTATAAAGTTATACAAAATATATATATTATATATAGATCTATATTTTAGCTTGTCACATCAACATTAAGACAATACATTACCGAGTAGTCATTCATGGTTTTATTTTCAAGTATTGTAGGTAATATCAGGTTTAGAAGTTACTGTACCACCTATTATTCAATAAGAAAAAGAGAGTAAAAAAACATTCACATTGGTAATAAAAAAATGAACAGAAACTGAATATGAACTGGTGTTTAGGAACTGAATATAAAATTTGTTGAGTTGGTTGGAGCTAGCTGTTTCTTTTTTCATTGTGATTGAGTGACATAGCCTATTTTGATATTTTGGAATTTTGTGCCGACCACAAAATTAATAGACATGGACAAATAAATAAGATGAAACTAATACTCTGCCCATCTGATTGCAGTTGTATTCTTTTGATGGCAAGTCTCCTCTAGCCAAAAGCTTGCAGCTGTATAAAATGTTCAATTTTAACCACATTTTTTGGTTCTTTTACCTTTCTTGATGGCTTAGTGAGGTTTTGCTTGTATGGTTTTTGCCTATATTTAGCATTATTAATGTGCATATCTAAATATAAATGGCCCAAAAGTTAACCTAAATGATAGGTATATCAAAACGCATCATTTAAATACCATTATTGTCTCATCTCTCTATCTCTATGCCCACTCTTGTATTCCCTCCTCTTCAGACACCCCACCTCCTTCACTTTCCCTCCATTTTTTCTATTTTTATCATTTAATATTTAAAAAATGATTTAAAATTTTATATAAATTTAAATTAATTGAAACTTAAAAATGAAAATATATTTTTTTTTGGGAAGAATAATAAAAATGTCAAGGGCATACATTTGTTGTGTAGGACTTAATGATCCTATTAAAATAGTGAAAACACACTATTCTGTTTTTAACATATGTACATGTGGGGTGAATACGTATTGATCAGCACGTTCTAATATTTACTAAATGATGCATTAGTCAAATTATATGTCTTCATAGGAAAGTGTGTGGTAGGCTTGAAATGAAAGGACAGATGTAGGGGAAAATTACTACACCTTTTCATTTATACAGGTTATGAAAAAATGAACGTGTACCATGATGAAATGAAAAGAAAATAAAATATAGAAATAACTTTTTATATTAAATTTGATAGATTATTTATCTATGTGGAAAGTTTTTAGAAATAGAAATTAGGAAATAGATTGTGATGAAAGATGAGTATAGAAAAGAATTAAGTCATGCAAATTTTAATTTTAATTATATATCATTGTCCTTTCTAAAAGTTTAATATCCTTAATTGTAAATAATATTTTTAAAATCATGTATGTGTCATTCTTTTTAATAGAATAAAAAAAAGGTGTGACGATCAGCCGCTTGCAAAGCCTCATAGTATGTAAATATAGGTCAATCAACTCGATTGAACTGGTATACTATTAAATAAAATTTTAACTAATTAATAAATACTTTATTTATAACCAATTTAATTAGGATTCAATAATAATTTTAACAAGTATTATCTTTTAAAATAATAATTTAATTAATTTAATAACAGATTTCATGTTAGGAAAATATGAGTCACCATTTTCAAACTCATAATCGGGTCTATTTCATAAGCAACAAGGACATGCTCTATTTCCATATCTTCCTCCATCAGGATGAGTCCACGGTGACTGTAAAGCTTCGAATCAATCCCTTAATGGATGAAAGAAGACAATGTGCGGTCCGAGGCTGGCACTTACACTATAGCGAGATAGGTTCCAAGGGGTTTTAAATGGTTTTATTAATTTTAGATTCAAATTATGTTTTATTATATTAAACACCGCAAGAAATAAAATTTAAACAAGGCAAAGCACAAATAATTGGAAACAAGAAAGAGCTTAAAGACAATGTGACTTTGTATACTACTAGTCCAACTTACTTTAAAATCTCAAAAGGTCTCATAAATTTTAGAGTCATTTTCTTAGCCTTAATAGCTCTTCCAACACTAGTTATTGAAAAGACTTTTAAAAATACATGGTTGCCTACTTCAAATTTGAATAGTCTCCTCCCCTTATTCACATAACTCTTCTGCCTACTTTAAGCTGTGAGCGCTTTTTGCTTGATTAAAGTAATCTTTTGAGCATTCTCATCAACAATGTCCAGCCCCAAAATAATTCTCTCCTCAATTTTGTCCAATAAAAGGGTGATCTATATTTCTTCCATACAAAGCTTCATAAGGTTCCATTTGGATGCTAGAGTGAAAACTATTATTGTAAGCAAATTCAACTAATGACAATTGACTATCCCAATTACCTTTAAGCTCTATGGCAAAGGCCCTCAACATATTTTCAAGAGTTTGAATAGTTCGCTCTATCTACCTATCAGTTTAAGGGTGGTAAGCGGTGTTAAAACTCAAATGAGTAACCATGGCTTCCTATAATGACCTCCAAAAGTGCAATGTGAACCCTAAATCACGGTCAGATACAATATTAGTCGGCACTCCATCCAATCTAACCACTTCCCTTACATTGATTTTGGTTAATTTCTCAAGAGGATAGGTGGTATTTGTAGCTGAAAAGTAGGTCGATTTGGTGAGTCGATCCATGATTACCCATATAGTGTCATGACCAGAAGACGTTCTAGGAAATCCTATAATGAAGTCTATAGAAATATTATCTAATTTCTACTTTGGGATATGAAGACTGTAGCATTCTAACTGGTTTCTAGTGCTCAATTTTGACTTTCTGGCAAGTCAAACAATGAGTCACATGATCAGTTACATCTCTCTTTTGACTGCTATTGGTGATGCAGATGATAGCCAGCCGCATGAATGGTTTGTAAATGCTTTACAAATAATATTTCAAAATGGGCCGCAACAGCAAAGAGCTTCTGTAGCACACCACACACAGCAAAACAACAACCATAGTAACTGTAGCAGCAACAACCACAACAAGCACTGTAATATTCAACATCGGCATAATTGGTTACTTTTTTAACTAAGATGCATAACAATGAAGAGATTAATAATGATGAATTTTATGACAGTTATACATTTTGTGTATTTTGTGACAGTTGAATTTGTGCCTTGTTGACAAACCACTCTATGTATTAATCAAGTTTTCCTCCTCCTCGTGATTTAAAAAAAAAAGAAATTGTAGGCATCAATCTAATCAAAGTATTTATAACTTCCTTTTTCCTAGAAGAAAATTTATTTTCATAGATAGCAGATCTTCATTTTTAATCGAAATCTAAATAGAATAGAATATAATAAATTCTAAGAACATTACTTGGTAGTTAGGGCATCTATCTTCTACCATAGCTTTCGTTAGCCTAGGTGGTAAGAATTCTCAACTCCTCTCCACAACATTTCTTCTCATAGCGATTCAAGGGTTGTTTGCTCAATGATGAGTTGGAAGCCATTTTTAACTCACAAGTCTAAGGTATGAAATAGGGAGAATGACAAATAAAAATATTATAAAAATATTAATGTCAAATTATAATTTTATTTAACATTGACGTTTCTAAATTTCAGTACTTCTTTTATCATATTTCAGTACTAATGTTTTTAATTTGGGATTAATATTCTTATAAAATCTTTATTTATCATTCTCCCTATAAAATATTGGATGTTCGGTTTTCATATCACAATATTTATTCATCAATTGCTTTCTCTTGCGTCTGCCAAAAACCTCCATATCTTGAACGTCCTTTGCTTTCAACAATGAAAAGAACCGCAGTTATGATTGGTTTTTCTACCAATTTTACTGTACATGAAGAAATAATAATGATCTATTTGGAAAATATATATAAATTAGAAGGTTGGCATTTTATATATAAAAATAAATTACCCAATTAGGTTTCATTTAAAATACATTTTAAATGATAGATACATGTATTTCTATATTTTTTAAGAATACCTTTCATTTGAGAATATTTTTAAAATCTCTGGTATACACAAAATATATAAAATTAGGCATAAGTATCATCATGTGCTTTATAAATAAGATTAGAATTGATTCAAATGTATGCATAGAGTATAAAGTTTATGTGACATTATTTATTCACAAATCATTAATGTTAAATTATGAACTAGATTTTTATCTCATGATTGCATGGAAATGTTTAGTTTTTAAAATAAAAACTAATATTAATATTAAAAATTATTTTAGTATCCTTAAAGAAAAATATATTGCTTTCTCTTCTATTTTATCTTATTTTAGTATATGAATTCCTCTTGAAATCAATAATTAAGAGTTATAAAATATAAATATGCCTTCTATTTTAAATTTTTATTTTCATTTATCCAACAATTAGTTGACAATTAAGTCACATATAAAAGTAGTTATTTTTAAATTTTACTAATGCAGTTACTAGGTCATTGGACAGCTTTAGAAGGGGGCTACATTGAAGTTCAAGGGGATTGGAACCAATGTTATGAAAACCAGACCGGTTCAATGGTCGAACTGTGGTCTAAGTTGGAGTCCAACCAATCATAAATAAATTAATATATTTTAAATATTATATGTTTAAAGTAGAAAGAAATAATCATATATAGTAAAAAATGAATATTTAAATTTTAAATAAGATAATTTATAATTTATGACATTATTTTCATCAAAAATATATAATTATTTCATAATTATAATTTATAACTTTAAAATATATACATATATCATATATACATAATTCATGTATATTTCTTATCTACTTTTAAAAATATAATACATTTTTAATCGAATTTCATCCTCCAATAAAGTACTTACATACTTTTAAATTAATCCTATCTTTTTATATTTACCTCTATTAAATATCCTACAATAAATATAAAGTCATTATCAATAAGGGCACTTTTGAAAAAAAGGCAATGATTACACCTTAAAAGATTAAAAATACCTTATATTTTTAAACATCCAACTTATTAAAAAATACTTTATATTTTTTAATGGATGGAGTACATATTAACTGAAAATTTGTTCCCCCCACCCTTTTCCTTTCCCTTTTTTATTCATCTAATGCCGCATTGCATAACATGAAATTGACATTGGAAAAATAAAGATGATGCTAAAAAATATATTATTTGATACAATATATATCACTTCTTTACAAAAATTTATTTTCATTAAAATTAGTTGTTAACTTCTATTTTCATATAGATTTTGAATAGTTATTATAATTTTTTTAAATCATATTTCTATTTTATATATTATTCTTTTGGAATTAAGGAACAAATTTAGGACTTGAGTGAAATTTGAAAGGTTATTAGGGGCAAATAAGTAATTCTGAAAGAGATTTGGGTCAAATTTGAAATTCGGGAAGTTAAGGGACTATACTATAATTTCCAGAAATATCATGGGGCTAATTCATAAATTCAATAAATTTTGGGCCAGATGAGGTAATTAAAAACTGGGGCTGAAATGCAATTAAGAGAAATGATTTTTTTTTTAAATATTGGGCTAATACGTTTTGGGCCCATAACCTTTTTTTAAGCAAAGATCTAGGCCCATACGAAAATGGGCCTAGAACTATGGAACTGGATCCCTAGGATCCAGTTCCTGACCCGTTTCTGGGTCTTCTCTAGCCGCGAGCTAGGAACGAGGAAGGGGGGAAGACCAGCGCTGTGACGTTGACTGAGATAAGACGCCGGCGACTGAAGCCTGCGGCGGAGACGATGCCGGCGACAGAAGCAAAGGCGGAACGACGCTGCGATCCTATTCCGGCGAAGGAGGAAGACGCCGTGAACCACGAGCTGGGTTTTTTTTGACAGTATAGATGACTTCCAGCGAAGCACACAAGGAAGAAGATGATGCCAATTTTTTTTTTATTTATACAGTAAATGAGTTAAACTTACAAGTCTTGAATAATATGAGGAGTCAAGACCATCTCAGCGTGCGCATAAGATAATAAATCAAGATATACAAATTAATATTCATACAACCAGTTCTGATACCACGTGTTAAAGGTGTATATCTCAATTCATATAAACAAGTAAAGTAATGTATGCGTACTTGAAGAATCCATAAGTGTTTGAGACATCTCGATTACCTCGAGTGTAGACAGGTGCACAACCCACAGGTCCACAAAGCCTTCATCTTATATGGATCAGATCGATAACCGTCCTATTAAATAATAAATAATTATATATTTTTATTATTATCTCTGACTCAGTCAGTTAAAAGTTAGGGAAACTGAACTGACGGCTACTGGGCTGTGGGTTGGGCCTCTATCTACACTCGAGGTAATCGAGATTTCTCAACACTTATGGATTCTTCTGGTACGCATATATTACTTTACTTGTTTATATGAATTGAGATATATACCTTTAACATTTCTTTCTCCCTCGATTTAATAGTTAATATTATAAGATACACACGCGCACGCGATATACTTATAATGTTATGTAATGGACACATGTATGTGTGCAAATAATAAAATACCTTTATCTTCCCATTTTATAAAATAATATTGGAGGTAATATCTCAAATATAAAATAATTTAATAAAAATAAAATTTTATTAATAATATTTTTTAATATTAATTTTCTCATTATATTTTTTTTTGATACTCCTTCACAAATATATTATTAAGTGAAGGATGTTTTTAAAATTTATATTTTTGATGTTTTTAAAATTTATATTTTTTATTTTTTCAAAAATAAAATTAAAAACTCTCTACCATCTTCCTTTTATTTCTTAATTAGGTCTTAATGCTTGTCATCTGTCATTTCCTGCTTAATCCTCCCTCTCCCTGTTCTCAGCCTGAAGTATTGAGCTTGGGCACAAGCTTTCTACCATTAAGTGCCCTCTATTTAGGTGGATGGCCTCAATATAGTTTTGCTGTATTGGGTCATCTTTATACTCTATGTCTCCTATTTGACAAACAATAATTTTTTATACGTCTTTTAATATAATATTTATTAATAAAAATTATGTACCTAAGAATAAAATACAAATAAAAAAAACAAACTTATAAATACTATCATACCTAATTCAGGATCATAATTGTTGCCGTGCAACTACCTCAAAAAGCCAAAATCATTATGGCTGAGAATGCCTTGGCCATATTGAAATTTAATATTAGTAATATCTCCATTTATCTCATTCCATTTAAAAAAGTAACTATTGATCTGGCATTGGATATGTTTGTGGTTGTTGGACAGGCAGGAGTTCATTGCTACCGCAAAAATATTATACATAAGGCGTCTACAAACCTTCTATACAGCCTATCACCCTCCCAATAAAAAATATGAAAAATAATAATATTTTTATAAGATATGTGAAAAAAATGAAAACATCCTGTAATAAAAAATATAAAAATGATAATAAATTTTTTTTGAAATATATAAATAATAAAGTTTGTCCCTCGAATGTCATAATTTCTCTAAAGTTTTTAGAAACTTTTTTTATCATTAATAAATTTATATAAATTATTAAAGTGTCTTTGTTGAAAATAAATAATTCACAATTTTCTTTCTTAATTCATAACAATACAACAGCAAGTCACAACGCACATTAAATTACTTATTTTGTTGTCTTAATATTGAAAGTTGTGAATCATTAATAAAGGTTATTTGATAATTTATATAAATTTTAATGATAGAAAAATTTTCAAAAATTTAGGAGAATTTTAACATTTTAAAATTAAATTATCGTTTATATATTTTAAAAAACATTTTATTTATTTTTTTCAAAAAATATTTATAACAAGAAATATGAGAGAATATTTATGAAAGGAGTAATAAGAATTGATAAAAAGTGCAGAAACAGTTACATGAATGAAGATAAGTATTAATTATTAGTGCAATTATTTGCTAGCATGCATCTACAGGGATATAAAGCCATGCTTTTTTGTCTGAAAAAGAACAAAAAAAAAAAAGAAAGTAACTGACCTCACGCTAATATCCTCCAAAAATATCCTTGCCTTTTGTAAAATTCATCCGTTGCTGTTACTTCTACAGTGAAAACAACAGTAACTCTGAAATGGCATAATATTACTGGTAGGTGTCTTATTTATTTGTATATAATTTATTTATTAATTATTAATAACAAGGTTTTAGTTTATTATATTATTTATTCATTTATTATATCCTTGAAAAACGATACGTTCAGCTCCTCTCCCATCTGTTCCGTTTTGTTTCATTCGGATTTGAATTTGCCGCCTTATTGTCTCTGTTCTTTTTCCTTCTAGAAGCTTCTGCTTTCCAGATTTCTTCCCCTTTCTTTCTTCCACAATTCATCTTTCCCTCCAAGACAATATAGAAGACTTGGATTTTCAGACACAGCCACCGGCACAAGTTGTGGTTAAGGGGTTCTTCGTTCCGGTTGTATCGTGCTCAACTTCGCGACCTTGCATTTCTTGGTTGCTGATTCGGCTTGTGTTTCAGTTGATTTCAGTCATTCTCAAAGATTTCTGTCAAATGGGCAACACTCGTGATAAGCGATCTTTTCGTTCCTCCCCTGTCAATGGTGTTCGTGGCAATCGTTCATTCAAGTGTGCACACGTTTTTCATTCCTTGCCTTGCTTTGTTATTTTTTGTAACGAATTATTTTGCTTTATATTTATATGTTTTGTCAGTGGTGCGTTGATTTTTCAGCATCGGTCGAAAGTATATGGGCAGCAATCAGCAATATGCAAATTATATGTTAGCAGTAGTTACTTACAATGGTACAGCACCAGGCGGGAAGAGGATTAAGATGATGAAATTGGACCAACTAAGCTCCGCAAGAGATTCAGATGAAGGTATATGTATTACGTGCTGTTTCATTGTGTTCCCCTTTTGGTTTTACTTGAGGACGCGATCAATGGAGAAAATGATAGTAAGTCGATCAGAAATGTCTCTGTATGTGTTTTACGTGTTTCTTTTTGTGTCAAGGTCGTGTGTTTTGTTTCTGTTTTGTTCTTCTCTACTTCACAAGATGTTTTTTTAATAAAGCCATATGCTGTTTCATTTTCTTCCTTTG
The DNA here is from genome assembly GCF_029017545.1 of Prosopis cineraria. Classification (NCBI taxonomy): domain Eukaryota; kingdom Viridiplantae; phylum Streptophyta; class Magnoliopsida; order Fabales; family Fabaceae; genus Prosopis; species Prosopis cineraria. The sequence continues at coordinate 13,527,821 of NW_026555338.1, read as the reverse complement.
TGGCCTCTATATAGAGCATAATATGAATCAGTTTATCAAAACTATCTCTCTATCTCTATGTGTGATATATATAGACACACTCGCACATGCTTTTGTGGTATTCGTTTTATTCAAGCCATGTGCTGTTTCGTTTTGTTCCTTGGTGGCCTAGAGTGGGGTCAACTTTAAAATGAATATTTTAGTTGCTAGGTTCACCTTCTCTTCTCTTATTTAATTATGTTTGAGATTTTTTTTTCCAGAACTTTCTCTCTATCTATATACATATACAGACATGCACACATGGTTTTTGGGTATTCCTTTTATTCTTTTCTAGATCCATTGGTTTTCATTATTAATTAATTATATTGATCTTCAATTATTCATTGGGTGTGTAAGGGTATGAAAATCGGTCATCAAATTTCGACCCAGATGAAAACAGAACACAAAATGTTCCTCATATATTATAAATTATTCTCCACCTTGTCTCGAAGATATCACTAACCATGAGGTTTGGTTTAATTTTGTATGCAATGTTGTGCTTTAGGCAGTGGTAGAGAAGGTTAGTGACTGTCGTCAATATCTATTGTATGAGCATGCAGGGGAAGTAGTGGTTTATATTGTTATAAAGTTGGCTATGATCGCAGAAGAAATCCAGAGTTCATTAGTTAGATTTTATAATTACTTGTGTGTTTTGCTGTTGCTAATGATATTATTTGTCATTCTTTGAGAGTTGATTGTGATTATGATAATAACCCCCTTTCTTTGTCATTCTTTATTTTCATAACCGATCATCTTCATTTGGTTTTGTAATCGAATTTCAAATAACTAATGATAATAAAATATATGAAAATATGAAGTGGTTTGATTTTTTTTTCATTTTATTTAGGTTTGGATTCAAGAATCCTGACTAAGATTACAAGATTGTATACTTGAATTTTGACAAGGGGTTTGCAAATGATTGAAGAAACATACATAAATGCCTGTGTTTGATCTTTTGACGTTTCCTCTAGTTTTTCTTACAATGTCACTCTTATGATAAAGTGCATATTAAAATGTAGTATGTTTGTTGCTTTTTCTATTCAGTTAATGGTTGGGTTCGAGCATTAAAAAGGATGGTGCAGCCTACCTGCCATGCTTTATCATCATCATCATTTATATATTGGAATTTTTAAGAGTAACCACCCCCCCAGATGCCCCTCGGACAATTAGCACAATTTGAAAGAAAGGAATATTAATGAGGAATAAAAAAGAAAGAAAGAAATAAGATTGTTTATATTATAAAATAAAGAAAAAAGCGCAAAGGGTGGCAAAGAAGTGTTTTTTATTTTTCTTTATTGAAGATTTAACTTTTTCCCCAGTTAACTAGCTTGAGTTGAAGCAAATACGCATTAATACTAGAGAAGTAGCACATATATTGAATAGGTAAGTTTCATTTCATTTTTTTTTGATTTTTTTTAAGATGATCATGTATGGGTTTGAAGATTATTGAACTCTAAAATCCAAATTTAAAATCATGAAAGCAGCCCCTTTCCCCTTCTCGGGCAATTAAAAAAATGGGAATGAAAAGTCTAGGGGTTTATTAAAAAAAAGGGATGAAAAGTTTGAAATGTAAATGGCATTTGATAATTAGCATTTGACTTTACGGGGTAAAGAATATAGTCTAAGATGTTGAATTTGCTAATTAACTTTTTGAAATAAGTACTTGGAATTTTCTTTTGAATGAAAGATTTTTATGATAGAAAATATCCCAGTGTAAGAAATCACCCTTTCTTTTTTTTTCCCCTCTTTTTTATACTTTGGCTTAGGCATGATGTGGGTGTTATTTTTTATGAAATTAATTTTTTGCCTCATGGAATGTGACTCATATCATAATCAATGTATGATTTATTTTTAAGTAAATGGACATTATATGGGTGAGTAGGGGAATTGTTTTCACACATGGGAAAAGTATTTTATAGAATGTTTTCCCAGTAGGAGAATTTGAGAGAGCCTACAGTAATGTCATTGGAGTGAATATGATAGTATTCAAAGTGTTGATAATAATAAGTGTATTTTATTGCTATCCCCTAGAATTTTATTTTAATTTAAGATTATAGTTCTGAATTTTGTGGTTTAAGTCTATATGTGAATCAATACTTAATTTTATGTTATGGTATATACTTGTTTTGAAACATTTTTAACCATAGACTTTTGATTTGTTTTTTGCTTTCTACTAAGATTAGTCTTGAAATAATTGATTAATATATACATAGTTTGGTAATCAAATTAATCCATACTTACCATGGAGGTTTTGGCTAAATACCAGGGTAATAAGGAGAACGTTACACCTTGCTACACTAGAGTTGAGTCTAGTAATTATTTTGATAGGTATGTGATTAGTCTAATCACATGGTTGAGGTAAAAGAAAGGGTATTGAGAAAGTGATGAGTAAGAAGATTATTGATGCGATTAGATGGAGACCACTAACAGAGGGTGGATAAAACCAATTGTAATGGTGCGAGTAAGAGAGATTTACTTTCGACAGGATATGGATGTTGGGTTATCCACTTTTGGTGGATCAGGCCTATAAAAAGCTCAAATTGGGGAATGGGGCTCTTGTGATGATTATGAGAAATGTTTGGGTTCAATGTGCATTTACTCAGGGCCTCAAATGTAATATTCTCCAACCTTTGAATTTGAGTCATGAATGGTTAAGGAGAAACTTCTGCACGTTCCCATAAGAGATGGTTAAGGGTGCAGTTTTCAGTCAATTTTTGTTCTCTGCAATGAAAGGAAGAATTGAACGCTTTCATTTTCCTTGCGACTCATTTCCTCTCAGTGTGTGTATTTGTTGTGTGTATTCAAACGGAGTTCAACCGGTGTAACTTTACTCTTGCATACGTACGTGCAAATTAACGACTCTAGGTATGTTTTCCTCCTTAGATTCTTTATTGGTATTAGAGTTTTTCGTCTTTCTTGGGCTGTGTTTCCTATGTCTGAAAAAACCTATAATGATTAACTTCCTTGGCCTGAACGGCCATAGTCCTCTAAGAAGCTGGCCGCGGAGGGTCGCCTCCGCATAGCTAGTTAGCAGGCTAAGGTCTCATTCGTTAATGGAATTAACCAAACAAATCGCTCCACTAACTAAGAACGGCCATGCACCACCACCATAGAATCAAGAAAGATCTCTCAGTCTGTCAATCCTTACTATGTCTGGACCTGATAAGTTTTCCCTGTGTCGAGTCAAATTAAGCCGCAGGCTCCACTTCTGGTGGTGCCCTTCCGTCAATTCCTTTAAGTTTCAGCCTTGCGACCATACTCCCCCCCGAACCTAAAAAACTTTGATTTCTCATAAGGTGCCAGTGGAGTCCTAAAAGCACATTCGTTGATCCCTAGTCGGCATCGTTTATGGTTGAGACTAGGACGATATCTGATTGTCTTCGAGCCCTTAACTTTCGTTCTTGATTAATGAAAACATCCTTGGTAAATGCTTCGTAGTTGTTTGTCTTTCATAAATCCAAGAATTTCACCTCTGACTATGAAATACGAATGCCCCGACTGTCCCTATTAATCATTACTCTGATCCGAAGGTGATAGGAAATTAAGTCGCTTATCCTCAAAATTATACTAAAGCTAACCCTAATGCAATATAGGGCCAACCCTAGGTCATCTCCCAAGGAATGGTTTTAAGTCTAATTGAAAGTTATCTAGTGAAATAAATCAACCAAAGTTTGTAGGAATTTAGTTATCTAGCTAATTATCTAAACTAATTACCTAATATGCAAGTAATTAAAATGCTAGTGAAAGTGAGTGAAATGAACTTCCCTTTTTGCAATAATGGAACCCTAGAGATTAGTTGATTTTGGTTGTCATGATCTTCTCATGATTAGGCTAAGTTTAGCTTCCCTTTCCTCTTGACCTAAAGCTGTCATGACTTAAGAAAATTATCCTAAGCCAATTAACCTAATTAGCTAAGCTCCCTAGGTCTTAGATTAAAGTCCCTAGTTTAATTAACCAATTGGTGAAGACATTAGCCAGTGATTCACTCAAAATCCTCTCTCAACAGCCATGGTCAAACACATAAATTGAGCAACCACAAGATTATGTCAAGCTACTCAACAACACAAGCATTAACACCACCAAGATTATGCAATATTAACACAAGAAATTCACTAATTGAAAAACACAAGATTATGTGCCAAACAAAGAGTGGCAAAATTCAGTCATGGCTGTCCAAGGAAGAAATTAAATGAAACAATCCTCTCTCTTTACATCAACATCAAATTCAAATTAGATTTATAAGCTAAGATGATTAGACCCTAGATTAAGGAATCTAACCATCTAGTAAAAAGAGAAGAGGATAGGAAACAAAAGAACTTAGCCAATTTGAAGCTCAAGACTCATCCTCCATCTTCATCTCTCTAGGATTCCACAAAAGAAACTCAGCCAATCTTCATCTTCAAGAACCCTAGTGATTGCTTGTGAAGGCCAAACTCCATAGCTCTTGAATGATGGAAATGAGCTTCAATCCTTGTGAAAATGGAAGGGATGGAACGAAAATGAAGAGAGGAGAAGAATGGTATGAGTTTTGTGGAGGTTTGGTGGCTGAAAATGGAGTTAGGGTGCTGGAAAATGAAGAACAAAAGAGAGAAAATGAAGAACACTATGAACAAGAGAGAGAAATGTGGAAGATGAATTAGATATGTGTTTGGATCCCATTTGAGGCTTAAAATGGCGTGCTCCTTGGTGTCTCCCATCAGCTGAAGCTTAATTAAAATAAGGAAAAAGAAATAAAATGTAAATGGGAGCCTTGTCACACTGCAAGGTGGCAACTTCCTATTGGTTTGTAGATGATTCCAATGTGTGCCTAATTTCCCATGGGCCACTATCCTACTATCGAAAGTTGATAGGGCAGAAATTTAACTGATGTGTCACCGGCACCGGGGGCCGTGCGATCCGTCAAGTATTATCATAATCATCTCAGCAACGGGCAGAGCCCGCATCGACCTTTTATCCAATAAATGCATCCCTTCCATGAGTTGGCGGTTTGTTGCATGTATTAGCTCTATAATTACTACGATTATTCGAGTAGTAGGTACCATCAAACAAACTATAATTGATTTAATGAGCCATTCGTAGTTTCACAGTCTGAATTAGTTCATACTTACACATGTATGGCTTAATCTTTGAGACAAGCATATGACTACTGGCAGGATCAACTAGGTAGCGAACCTTCATGACATCGCGCGTTGCCCGTGCACCGGCTCGCCGGGAATGATATAGGCGCAATGGTCCTCTAAGAGGTCAAGCCTTCTTCCGGGATAAGTGAGGGCACTCGCCCCGCGTCCGTGCAAAACACCACGTCCGAGAGCATAGCATATGACCTCGAGGGCTCGATCAACCGTCAGTGGCTCAAGGGAGCATGAGGAATGCTATCTAGTCCTCCGACGCCCCTTCGAGGGGCAATGATAGAAAACACCAGCCCCTCACACAACCCCGAACACCATCGCACGCAGCAATCCGTCCCCACACAAGCTTATCAAGCAACACGAGGGGTGGGCCCTGTGTGACATATCATAGTCGGGAGGACGCACCATTTGATTGCCGGCCAGCATGTGAGCGGATTATTCGAGTTCAATGGGAAATGGGGCCATCAGCCATACACCGAGCGTGGGTAAGAAACCCCATCACGCTCAAAGCTACCAAGCAGATAGAGGAAGATGCCCAAGCACGCATCTTCGGGACTTGCTCGGGACGGAAGAAACCCAAGCATGCAAGTTCCATGAAGTTCCCCCCGACAAAGAATCCTATCACAATATGCCTCATACCAAGCAATCGGAGGAGGTCTATGAAATGCCAACCCTCATGCCTGTTCGCATGTGTATAACGGGAATCAAATACGAGAAAGGCCCATCATTTCCCTCACAAACTGGGGCACGCCCATCCTTTGCTCTTTCTTACCAACCAATCCTAGGCAATTGCCTACAAAGCAAGCTTGTTCACCAGCACAATCAGGGAATCTTGCACGCAAAGACGCGTGGAAGGAGGGGGTGGTAGTTTGCCAACCCCCCTTCGGAAAGGGGGGAGAGTAAACCAAATCTTTTCCAAAATGGTTTTTGCGGCCCCTCAACAACAATCGACGAACCCCTGAAAGAAAACCAACCATCGATAAAAGGGTTCGTCGGAAGAAGCCAAGGGACCGTGCGTGCGCTAAATGCCCTCCAAATGACCCACCAACGAACCCTCTAACACACACACGCAACCCGCTGAGTGTCACATTTGATTTTGAGGGTTCGCTAGAAAAGTCATCGGAGGGCTGTTGTCGGCCGCCGCCGATAGTTGCCACCGGCCGCCTGCCAATCGTGTGGGTCCGGGGTCCAATCAATACATGGGGGACCCACATTGCTAAGTCTGAGCCCCAGCTGGCTGGGGAGGGGGGTTGGAGCTCCCCCCCTAAAGAGCAATATGGGCTTTTTCCACTCTGGCACGAACAGACATACTTTTTGCTCAAACAACAACGCACCTTTTGAGGGACCTAGAGACCTTCGATTTGCACGATTTTTACAGGCTTCTTAGGCATGATATGAGGATAAAATTTACCAAGTTTCATAATTTTTAGACATCCACAGAATATTTTAGGATTTTTTTATTGCTTCAAAGAGTGCGGCCTCCATGGGCCGCCATGGGCGGCGGCTCCGGCGGTTGAACCCCAAATATGTCAAGGGGGATGAGTTTGAGTTAATAAAACTGAGAAATCACAATGTAACGAGTAGATTTCATTTTGGTATGGGTAGGACTATTTTTACACTGCCAGGACTTGCCCGTGGCAGGTCTGGACGTGCCAGAACTTGCTCTGGACATGCCAAGACTTGCTCGGACGTGCCTGGACGTGTCTGGACTTGCCCTGAACGTGCCAGGACTTGCTTGTGACAGGTTGGGATGTATCAGGATGTGCTTTGGACGTGCCAGGACTTGCCAGTAGCAGGTCTGAACATGTCAGGACTTGCCCGGACGTGCCCGGACTTGCCCGTGGCAGGGCTGGACGTACTAGGACGTGCCCAGACTTGCTCGTGGTAGGTCTGGATGTGTCGGGACGTGCTTAGACTTGCCCGTGGCAGGTGTGGACATGCCGGGACGTGCCTGGACTTGCCTGGACGTGCCAGGACTTGCCAGTGGCAGGTCCGGACGTACTAGGACTTGCTCGTGGCAAGGCTGGACGATCCAGGACGTGCCTGGACTTGCCTGCGGTAGGTCCGAACGTGCCATCACTTGCCTTGGACGTGCCAGGGGCCTGTCATGACGTGCCAGACCTTGCACCTCCTTCCTCGGACCATGCCAACATTTGCCACACGCTTGCTCGAGGTTTTGCTCGAGCTTTTCCCGTACCTTGCCAACAATTGCGATGACCTTGCCAACACAGGCCACGGGCTTTTCCTGGATCTTGCCAACGCTTGCCCGGGGTTTGGCTCGAGCTCTCTTAGAGCTTCCAACCCTTGCTTGTAACTTGCCAACATTGGCCACGGGCTTTGCCCGGACCTTGCCAAACGCTTGCCTGGTGTTATTCCCGAGCTTTCTCGGACCTTCCACCCTATGCCCGTACCATGCCAACACTGGCCACGGGCTTTGCCCGGACCTTGCCAACGCTTGCCCGGGGTTGAGCCCGAGCTTTCCCGAACCTTACAACTCTTGCTTGGACCTTGCCACACACTCGCCTGAACATGCCTGGACTTGCCCGGACCATGCCAACACTAGTCGCAGGCGTTGCCCGGGGCTTGCTAACAGTTACGACAACCTTCCCAACATAGGCCACGAGCTTTGCTCGGACCTTGCCAATGCTTCCTGGGGCTGAGCTCGAGCTTCCCTAGACCTTCCAACTCTTTCCCAGACCTTTGCCATACGCTCGATCGAACCATGCCAACACTGGCCGCGGGCTTTACCCGAGGCTTGCCAACAGTTGCGACGACCTTCCCAACACAAGCCATAGGCTTTGCCCGGACCTTGCCAATGATTGCTCGGGGCTTTGCCCGAGATCCCCGAACCTTCCACCCTTGCCAAGGGCTGAGCCTGAGCTTCCCCAGACCTTCCACCCCATGCCCGTACCTCACCAACACTGGCCACGAGCTTTGCCCGGACCTTGACAACGCTTGCCCGGGGCTGAGCCCGAGCTTTCCCGGACCTTCCAACTCTTGCTCGGATCATGCCACATGCTCACCCGACTATGCCAAATGCTTGCCCGGACCATGCCAACATTTGCCACACGCTTGCCAAGGGTTTTGCCCAAGCTTGCCTGGACCTTCATTATATATTTAAATGCACATCACGCAACGCGCTAAAGTGCTTAAGTGTTGAGCGCTGAGCGCACACGTGTGGTTCTTGAGGGTCTATAAAAAAGTAGGGTGGGATCCCCTGGGGCTGGGTGCCCCCCCTAAGGAGCAATATGGGCTTTTTCCACTCTGGCACGAACAGACATACTTTTTGCTCAAGTAACAATGCCCCTTTTGAGGGACCTAGAGACCTCCGATTCACGTGATTTTTTGTAGGCTTCTTAGGTATGATATGAGAATGAACTCTGCCAAGTTTCATAATTTTTAGACACCCACAGAATTTTTGCTTGCTGTTACTAAGGGAATCCTTGTTAGTTTCTTTTCCTCCGCTTATTGATATGCTTAAACTCAGCGGGTAGCCCTGCCTAACCTGGGGTCACATTCAGGGACATCGATCTGGCAGCCCGACTCAGGGGATGGCGCGTGCACATGTGGGCTCGATTGGCATCTCATCCACCTTCGACTGTAGCGGCCGTCGCTGAGGGGCGACTTTCAGCCTATCGGGAGCCGGGGCTCTCGGGAGGCCACCTTCCGCCTTGCGTGGTTTCGAGCGATGGCGACGTTGTGTGACGCCCAGGTAGACGTGCCCTCGACCTAAAGGCTTCGGGCACAACTTGCGTTCAAAGACTCGGTAGTTCACGGGATTCTGCAATTCACACCAAGTATCGCATTTTGCTACGTTCTTCTTCAATGCGAGAGCCGAGATATCCGTTGCTGAGAGTCATTTTTAGATGCAAGCGGTAAAAGGCGCGGCGCTGGCTTCAAGGGCTCCGCTTCAGGGCCGCTAGTGCCGCACTGCTTCTTTGCATTTCCTTGGCGCCTCGGGCTTTGAGGTTGGTTGTTGTGCCAGGGGCTCGAGCCTGCACAAAGCGGGGCCGCATCCCTGGCTTGTGTGGGGAGGCTCACCCCACGTGGGGGCTTTCTGACCGATTCTCGGGTTAATCTTTCATGGGGCATCGACAATGATCCTTCCACAGGTTCACCTATGGAAACCTTGTTACGACTTCTCCAAATCAAAGTCATAGGTACTTAAAAGAGTATAAGGTATTGGATTGACCTATTATGAGAAAGTTTCATGGTATAAGTCATAAACTTATCTCATATGTATCACTAAACCCTTTGACTTGAGATCATCATGGATTCCTACATGATGACCATTGAACTTTGACCTAGTCAAAAGTCACCTTTGACCAGGTGATCATAAAGGCTATGATTGAGTTTAATGATATTCATGTAGATGAATATGAGTAGTCAAGATGGAATTTATCCCTCACATTAAGTGAGAGATATTACTAGGCCTCTCAATGAGTAAGACTAAGAAAATATATGGCCATACTACAATGGAAAGGGTTTTTCATTACTACAATCAGTCCACTCAAAGATCGAGAAAGTAATGGTTATCTAAACTTGTTAAACAATAGCAAATAAAGAATTTAACATATGAAATTGTGATTTATTGTTACATTATTGCGAATATAAGAAGGAAAATTGTGAATATTTAAACAAAACTTGTAAATCATTTATTTTCAACAAGGACAATTTGATAATTTATATAAATTCTAATGACAAAAAAATCCCTAGGGACTTCAGGAAAATTATGGCATTTTGAGAAACCAAATTATGATTTATATATTTCAAAGGGATTTTATTATCATTTTCCCTATTTTTTTATGTCATGATAATGAATAACAAATTTTAAAACAAAATAAATTGTTTATATTGTGCTGAAGAAAGAAAGAAACTGTAAAACAAAACATGTCTTAAAATTTTAATTTTCATAGGTGTAATAATAAATTATTGTATATATTTTAGCGTACTTGATAACAAATTCTAAAGTAAAAAAAGTTGTTTATATTCTTCAAAACAGGTTTTTGTTTATTTCTATCCTCTAAAAACTGAGAAAACTTTTTGAGAAAACTTTCTATGTCATGGAAAAATAGAAAAGTTAATCGAAATCACTATAAAATTAAATTATATAGTTATTCTTCATTGTATTATTTTAAGAATTAATTAAAAATTTAACATCCTCTCTTTTCTTTGCCATTTTTCTTGAACAAAGCAGATTAACATTCCCGTGCATCACACGGTGACAAAAATTATAAATATTTTTTAATATGCACTTTTGATTACCCCATGTTGTAGTCAGTTATCACTGCCTTTATGATATCAATTTAATCTCTACCAAAATCTTTCATTACTAAATTACAAACGTTTGTCAATAAAAAAAACTTCAGATTAACCCATGCTATAGTGCCTGCGGGTATGATTCAACATATCAATATCAACATCTTTCATTACTAAAATTGAAGTGGGAGATTATAAATGATAAATAAATTAAATCTGAAGTGAGATAATCACAGTTTTTTTAATATACTACTAATATTAATATTAATATTAATAGTAAATAATTAAATAATAAGGTGGCTAAATATGACATTTAAATAATTACTAGATTTTACACTTCATGCGATGCACAAGGATATTAAAACATTATTTAGTTTAAAAGAATCATAATGGAATGTTAAAAAAGGGGAGAAAATTGTAATGAACTCATTTTAAAATATAGAAATTTAATAAATAGAAAATATAAAGAGAAAGACTAAGAATAATCAATTAAAAAATAATTTAGGACTGTTTATTTTAGATTATTTTATAAAAAATATTTAATTTTTTGATAAAAATATATTTTGTGAGTCTTTATAATATTTGTTTAAACTTTTTAAAATAATTAGAATCTCAAAAAACATATTCATAACTATTTTAAGAAGCTATTTAATGTTAGTTAAAAATAATAATTAACCTATTAAGATATAATTCAATTAAAAATATCTTTTTTTAGCAGAAGTAGTATAATTTATCTTGGTTAAGAAATGTCCAAATCTATCTTTTTATCATGATCTCACATTAACTATCTATTTTTATTATGAGTCTTACATCTATATTTTTAATCATAATCCTCACATTCTTTCAACTTGTTTTAATTATATAAAAATAAAAAATAAAAAAAACCTAACCATGAAAAAGTAAGAAAAAAAACCTTGATGGAGGTTTACTATACAAATCACTATTGATAAATAATAAATCCCATGATACTTTACAACAATAAGATTTAAGCCTCAACCTAGTTACTGGAACAAAATTCCACTACACCATGCATGGCTTTGACTTTGGATGGAAATTGAGATGGGAGAGGGCCAGAGGTGTCTCTCCTGTTTTAAGAGTGTGTTCAAAGCAATGATTTAAAACCCAAACTGAATCAGATGGTCAGACTGATTTGGATTCCAGTTCAATCAATATGTGAAAATCGTTTTGAGGGTTGAGCCAAGTTAGGCCATTTTAGACCGGCAATAGGATTGGGAATTGGAATCAAGCCAAGAATTGGATCCGGTTTTCAAGAACTAAACTATTCAAGAAAACTTTTTTATTTTTTATCAAATTTTTTTAGAAAATGACCAAATTTTTTAATCATTTGATATTAAATTATATCATGTGGCTTGTTAAGTCATGATAAATTTAAAATATTTGATTTTTTAAAGTTAAGTAGCAATTTCATCTTTATTTCTTATATTTAGATTATTATATATACATATAATTTTTTAAATTTAATTATTACGTCACTGGTTTAACTATTAATCTAACTCAATTGAACTATGCAAACTGTGAACCGCTAACCTTTTCGATTTAATATATAGTTCAGTTATAAAAATATTGGGTTAAAGTAAATTCTCATAACGTGAACCCTACTTGTCCTTGGGCTTTACATGTGAAGCTGAAGCAAACTTCACATCATGTGACAAAGCATGGAGTGAAAGACATCGAGTCAGTTTTTTTTTTTAAATAAAGATGTTGAGACAAGTTTTATTACCAAAGCATATGTGTAAACCAGCTTCACGTGAACTTTGCTTTTTTATATGTAAAGCATTAAATAATTTTATTTTATTTTTGTATCAAGAATATATGAATTGTTATTTTATACTTATATCTATATTTTAATTTATTGTTATTATATACCCAAACATATATAGTATACTTGTAATGTTATAATATTAAATATAGTTTTCAATTTTATTTTTTCAAAGTAAAAATATAAAATTTTTCAAAAAAAATCCTCCACTTAATATTTTATTTGTGAAAAAAACATTAGAGAGAAAATATAAGAAAAAATATTATTAGAAAGGTATTATTAATGAAATTTTTTTATCTTATATTTGAGACAATACCTCCAATGTTGTTTTATAAATTGGAAAAATGGGAGTATTTTATTACTTGTGGAACTACATGTGTACTCTCTCAATCTTTATATATAAGATGTGTTTAACCTAATATTGCATATCAATAAAAGGTTGTTATTTGGTTCAAATCACATAAAATCACAATAATTTTCTAGTTTTTTCCCTAATTCATAATGTTGCAATTAATATCATCATAGTAGTAGGTAAAACATACAATATCTTCTCTAGAAATGAAAAATGGGCGAGCCCAGTTGAGCACGATTTCTTAGAAAATGACCAGTGTCACGCCTCAAAAATAAAGGGTGACTGGTACGAGATATAAACCATATCACACATCCCTTAAGCCTTAAATCAAGAGATCTTTTAATTATTAAAACATAATTATATTTATATTAATTTATAACATACATGACCATTTTCGTATTAATAAAAGTTTTAAATTTTTGTAGAAATTTTGGTAGAACATTCCCTATAAATAGAATCTCTCAAAAACTCTACAATACAATGTTTTACAAAAAAGATCATTTTAATTAGGAGCTCAACTCCTTCCAGTCAGCAGACAAAATATGTATCAAAATAAGAATCTAGCTATAAACTATGTGGAGCACCTAAAAATAAGTTTACCAAAATAAAATTTCATAATTAAAACTTTACATCAAAAGAAAGTTTAATTCTTAGCTCCTCTACTTCTAGTTAATAACAAACTTCTCAATGTTTAGTAGGTAGTTCAACGTCAGCTACACTATCTAATATCAAAATAATTTTCAGTCAATAACGTTCCAATGACAAGTCATGAGATAGATAAATATTTTCAAATAATTGTAAACAAATTAAAAAGAGTCACCTAACTCAAGAATTTAAATATCTTGACAACTTCACAAATGTTAAACCACTAAATTTTTAAATAAATAAACAATTTGTCACATGACTTTAAGAAATCAAGTAAAATAAATAAAATAAATAATTAAATAAGAATAGAAACATTTACCAAATTAAAAACAATGAAATTTATTTTTCACAAATCCAATAAAATTAGTTTGTTTGTGATGACTTTACATAATAGATAACAGACATGGACACACAGTCCATGGGATAATTAACCAGACACGGCTGAAACCATAAAACAGATGTGAATACACAGTCCATAAGGGTAATTGACCAAACATGGTTGAAGCCACAAAACAGATGTGAGCAAATAGTCTACAAGGGTAACTAACCAAATGTGGTCAAAGCCACGAAACAGACGCAGCTACGAGATCCACGAATAACAAATGTGAGAACAGAGCTCACAAAAATCAAACTAGCTAGTTATAGACCATGGCATGCTAAGGGCTAATGGGACTACTGTTAGCAACTAATGTTCTATTTAAAGTCCTTTTTTAAATTCACTTTCAAACATGCGAGAAAATCATCACTTTTCAAAATATAATTTCTATTCCAAATATCAAACTCGCATGAAATGTATAAAAACATCAATTTATCTAAATATAAAAATTTATAACTAATATCTCATAAATTGTTCACCAATTTTTATAATTGGCTTTATTAAATAAAGGGCTACTAGAATTTGTAAAAGCATTTTCATCAATCTAAACAAATATAAGTCATGACTCCAAGAAGAAAAGCAATTTAATTAACAAAAGTAGTTAAAGCAAGAGAAATATATAAATATCTATAAATTGTTAAAACCAATATTTTGGTAAAGAAAATTTACTAATATATAAATTGATTGGGATGTTATCCACTTATCTAAATTTCTCATAATTCAAATTTCACCTCTCAACTTCAATCAAATTCCTTATTTTTCAAATACCTATAAATCATATTAAAAATTTTTACTAAATATTCAACCACTATAATAGTTCCTTTTCAACCTTATCACTACTAATATTAAACTATAATATATTTGAAACTTTAAATATCAAGGTTAACTCTTAAAATTCATCGTTAGCCCTTGGTCAAAGCACCAAATATAGATATATATATATATATATCATTTCCATTCCACTCATAAAACTCCAGCATTCAAATAATTCATCAACAAGTCATCCATATTCAAGAATTCAAGTGATTACATATTTTTAATTTTATAGTTAAATCTCCTTTGCAACTTTCAAATACTTTCCACAAGAACTCAAATAGCTTGATACAAATTTCATACTCAAGTTTCCTTTTGAATCTTCAAATTAGGTTCACATAGCAATAGTACTCAATTTGGGCATGCCATTCATAAGAATCAATAAAATCTAAAAGGAAATGTACAAAATCAAATAAAACTTTTTCTAATAAGTATAATGTCAAACACTTTACATGCCCTAATTTTTGCAAGCTCAAGCCAACTTATTCCTCTTTGATTCTATCTCCCAAAATTCTCTAATATATAGATAAATAAACGAATCAGCTTCCTAAGTTTCTTTTTGATTGAATAAATTAATCTTGACTTAAGAAAATTAAATCATCCTCTTCCACATTTCACATGACAACACTAAACCATAAATTCAGCTTCAATTTAATTTCTCTCCTTCTCACACAGTCACGATAGCAGTAGCAAAACACAAGACACATTTTGCAACTTCAAGATTATTATTTCATACGTTCACACGCATAGCAGAACCAACAACAGAAGGGTCTGAACTCCTCACCTCGGGTAGCTAACGAGCACGCACAGGGAAGAGGAAAAGCAGAATCTACAACTGAATAGCAGAAGGAAAAATCTAATGCAAACCAGTCAAAACTCTATTGGAAGAGAAATTTCTGGCGTTTCGTTAGTCATCCGTGGCAGACAGAGTTACTGGCTGAAGGTTTAACTGGACATAAAATCCATCTTACTCCAACATAGTCCAGACGTGAGCCAACACAAGGAAGGAAGGAAGTCACAGCCGCTGGTGACAATCACACTAGAGGAGGAAGAAGACAGAGAAGGAAGGAAAACCAAAGAGCTCCCTGTCTCTTTGTGACTTCTGGAGCGTTCCATAGATAGAAAGTAGAAGAAAGACAGAAAAAATGGAAAGGGAAGAAGCAACATGCATTTTGTGGTCTCCGTCTTTGTTTTTTTTTGGTTGAGGGGCATTATGGTAATTATATGAAGTCAGGAAAAAATTTAAATTGAAAAAAAAATCTACTCTAAGCCTTGTGAAGGTTCAAACCCATGGCTTATTGAATCTCTAGCTTGTATAACCCACTAGACCACCACTCTCTCTTGATATGTTTGTTCTAAGAAAAAAATAAAAACACAGTCAAATTAGCTAAGTATAGATTTTATTTGACTAAAGTTTTTCGGTTATTACAACCAGTTTCATAATTTCCATTTTAGAACATTACAAGTATATTATGTATGTGCATATATATAATATAGGGGGAATGACAATTAAGGATTTGCTAATAACATTAATCTCAATTACGGATCGTAAAATTTTGAAATCACAGTTGGTCCTTAACTGTGATAAAAAAAATTGTAGTTTGTGAGGTGGAATTCATTATTGCCACTTGGAAATTCACTAATCTAACTTGAGAAAATGTGTAACGTATATTGTGAAAATATGAAACTCCACTCGGAAATCAATTGTTTAACAAAAAGCGCCACTTGAGAATTCATTAACTCGACTTAGAAAAATTTCAAACGTATATTGTGAAAACATGAAACTCTAATTAAGAATCGATTGTTTAATAAAAAATACCAATTTGGTTAAGTCACTTTTTATTAATGATTCTCAAGTAGGGTTTCATTTTTTCACAATACACATTATAAATTTTTTCAAGTCTAGTTAGTGAATTCTCAAGTGATGCTTTTTATTAAACTTTTCATTTCCAAGTGGGGTTTCATGTTTTCACAATATACGTTAGTATTTTTTCAAGTTGGGTTAGTGAATTTCCAAGTCACGTTAGCTAATCCCTCCTCACAAATTACATTTTTTTATCACAATTAAGGACCATAGTCCTTAACTGGAATTTTAAAATTTCACGGTCCATAATTGAGATTAATGTTCTTAGCAGGTCCTTAATTGTCATTCTCCCTATAATTTATTAGTGAATGGAGTGGCTTCTCTATTTTATAGCTTCCATTTCAGAACCCCCTAAGGGCTCCCATTCTTCACCTTTGCTCACCCCATCTCTACACCCTTCCTTTACCATGTTCTCCCATCTTTGCTTGGCATCATGACTTTCTTGTTCATCGTAATATTTTGAACTTTTAATCCAAAAAAATAATTACTAATTAGTGATAAATTAATAATTAGAGGATTGATAGTGATTTTAGATGATAAATTAATGTTTTGGTATGTTGGACTAATGTATTAATATGATTAAGTGAAGAGACATTAGTCCAAAGCGAGGTGTAAGAGCAACTAAGGAAGTTGGAACTCATGGTTCTATATCACATGCCATCGTACATATGGCACATGTTGCAATGCATGGTGCACTTTAAGAAAAGTGAATGTTTTAACCCATATTTTATGGGTAAGGTATTATGCCTTTTTGAGTTTTTTCCTTATGCATTATCACCTTTGTTGAGTCTATTTAACACGAGTCATGTTCTCTCATTTTCAAACAAATATTTTAAGTCTTGTGATTGTTTATTATAATATACGATGGTATGTGTAAGTAAAGTCTACAGTTAACTCAAGGGACTTTACATTCACCATCACTTCATCTCTATTAGTGCCATCAATGTTTATGAAAATTTTATATGTTTGAATCATCCCCCACCTATACCCCAAGAGATGGTGAATGATGTATGGCCTTTGCTTGTAGACTTGGTCATGCTGTAATTGTTTTTAGTTTACGGATGCACTTTCTAGTCAAAAAAAATGTATATGTATAAAAAATTATTTAAAAGACATAACCTAATTCTATAAATTTTTGATGTATAAAAATCATATAATTAATTATAAAGTTATATAATCTTTAAATAAAAATGTAAAATTTTTAATTTATTTTTTAATATAAAAAAATCTAAGATTTTAATCTTTAAGGATTAATATATTTAATTGATCAAACTATAAAAGCTTGATTAAAAAAAATTGTAGAAACGTAATATAAAATTAAAATAAATTAAAAGGACTTATAAATTTATTTTTTTAATTAATGTATTTTTTTTAAATTTTATATATAAAATATTAAATGCATGGAATCATTTGTTGATTAAATATGGAATGAAATATCATATAAAAACACCTATATTGATGCAAACTTAACACGATATTATAGGAGACTCAAGCTTTGCTTGCCCACTTTTTTATTTAAAAAGAATGATGGTCTTAGAAAAGAAAAGAGCACAAGTAGAGTCGGAAATAAAGGTTGAACTTGAAGGACTGCCCATTTAAACCCATTTTTATAAGGGTTTAGACTTAAAACATTGGATATATTTTGAAAAATCGAGCTTCGGAGCCCGGCCCTGATAGGCCCTAAAAAAAGGGGCTTAGGCGTCCCTCCAAACCCTTTTTCCTCTTTTGTCTTTTTGCCTCCCCATTTCAAAATGCACCGTTTTGGCTTTAGGAAGAAAAGAACCCTTAAGAAGCTATACACTGTCACACTCAACTCAACTTAGCAAACTCTCCTCTTTTGTCGCTTGTCCTCTTCATCTTAGTTTCTCCTACATTCTCCCTCTCGTCTTCACCACTCCCTTTCGGATCTCAATCTCTTAATTTTGGCAGGAGACTCATAATGCTCTCGCCCCTCATCTAACGATCTTAGATTCTTGACCTTTCTTCCCTCATCAGCAAAGCTCGATCTCGTCTCACAATTTGAGATTATCAGATTCTCGTCTCATGGTGATCACTTCTCGGCTAGTTGATCTTGACAACAAACTACTCTCAATAGACTCTTTTAGCTGCTTGTGATGAACTCTTCTAGTTGTGGTTACCGAAACCTTCAAAGATGATTTTGATTGAATGACCATAGTTAGTTTTGTTCTGGATCGTTTTCATTTTATTTTCAAGATTCAAAATGTATGTGCTCATGATTTTAGGCCCGCTGACCATAGTTAGGCTAAGAGACGATGAACATATCTCATTGAAAACTAAAATTTCCATTTAGGATTTATCTTTTGTAGTGAGTCTTGATACAAATCTCAAGATTTCATTTTACTATACAATGTTTGATTTTCACTTTGATCTATTAAATAGTAGGGTGACTAATCTCTAATTTTATTTTTTTTAACAGGATTTATAAGCCCGATCTTGAGCCCTTTAAATAAAGGCTGGACCTTAAGAAATGAGGCGAGGGAAAAAAACTAGGTTTATGGGCCAAGGTGCCAAGCCTCAAGCCCTTATCGGCTTAGCCCATAAGGGCCGAGTCTATATGGGCTAAGCTTGCCCATTTTCATACAATGTTGCATGTTTTTTTAGTTGGCCTGACAATGTTGCGTGTTTTGGCTAACAAGTCATTTTGGCCAAAAAAAAATCTAACATATTATTGATTGAGTTGTCATATCAAATATTTCCATCCCCCTCCTTTAAAGTAATGTAACAAATTGGTACTTGTGAGTTTAATCTTATTTACTACTGAAGACATGTTTAGGTAGATCTCACGAGTACATTCAAACTGGATATGTTTTTGCCAATTATAAGTTTATAACAAATAATTGAATCTTTTAAATATATTTTTACTAGATATAAATTAAAAAATCAAACACATACTAAATGCATTTGGTGATATTTTTAAGTAATTAAAATGCTTATAGGATTTCATGGTGATTTTTTCAAAAAAAAGAACAAACAAAGAGATTCTGACTCTACCATTCCAGAACTAAAATAAAAATTAGTTTATATATAAAATTATAGAAGTATCTATTTTTTTTTGAAAAAGTTAACTCGTTTTAACCTTTATCCTGTTTTTTTTTTTGAGTACAAGTCATAAATGTTTGAGGCTGGCTTTGGATATCACAACACTACATTACACAATCCCTCCTAAAAAAGTTAAAAGCAATCTTATCGCTCTCACTTCTTCAATAAATATTTGAAATTTTTGAATTCTTAGTTTCCATGAACTCAAAAAATGTGTTCAGGCTTTACTTGTCATTTTAACCTTCTTTGCTTGCCTTTTCCATGCATAATGCACACAACAGGCACCTAAGTAGAGAGAGAAAGTGGGGCAAGTAAAATGCTGTACAATAGGAACTCTATTTATGTAACAACTTATTTTATTTTTCTTATTTATAAATAGTTTCTATCAATCTTATCAATATTAAAATAATAAAAGTTTGAAAAATAAAAATAAGTAAAATTTTAAATATAACCCTCACGTAAAATGCAAAAAGTAGACGAATAATATATTTTTTTTTGTATTTCTCTCTTACTTTTAATGATAGTTTAGGAATTTTAATTTGAAATAAAACAATCCTATTAGCTAATAACTTATAAAGTGGACTAGCTTATATTTCTAAAAGATGATACAAGATCAAAGTAGTATTTTATAACAATTCATTTAATTTTATACATATATATAGAGTAAAATCCATCACACGGTAGTGTTCATCTACAGTTGGATGAACAGTACTGTAAATTTTTATTTTTTTAAGTTAATTATACTCCTTAGGTCCTCTTTATAAATCATTTATACTAATATCATTAATTTCAATGCAAAAAAAGTACAAGGAATAAAAGTGTGTAGAATTTCAAATATACCCCTATATAATAAATTTAAAAAGTAATATTATATTACTTTTTTTTTCTCATGAAGGGTAATTTTAAAAATACCTTTAAGTATTATCCAAAAAGTAGCATTTTGACTTATAAATATGACCAAATGAACCTTCTAAAAATGCTTTATAAATGGGACCGGAAGGAGTACATATTAAGAGTTCATGTGGGACCCACAAGAAAAATTAAAAATAGGTGTGGGACCCATAGTAGTAAAAATAATTATAGATAATTAATTGTAGCAGATTTATCATTTGTTATTTATACTTTGTATATGTATAAGATAGTTAATTGTATACAACATGCAAATTTAAATAATAAATTATAAAATGTAATATTTTATTATTTAAATCAATCAACTTATTCCTATTTGCTTTTACATAGAAGCAAATTTTAATCAATTCACATATTTTAAAAAAATTAGTTAGTCCTAATAATTACATTTGAAATTGAAAAGTTTGAATTAAAATACACTTGCGATTAACATTTTATTTTTTCTTAATTTAATGATACTAGAATTTAATAAAGAGTAATTAAGAAAAGATGTCATAAATACTTTTTTTGAAAATTATTGTTTTGCGGGTAAAAGAATAACAACAAACCTTATGAAAATTTTGCTTATATTTAAAAGGGGGAAAATATAGTAAAACTTGACAATGGATTACGATAGAACTATAGTAATTTTATGAGATATATCGAATTTAGATTTAATGACTGGACAAATCTTATTACTTAATGAGTGTCACATATGGCACAATAACAACTATTTGATTTAATTGGATTGTTATAAGATATTTTGTCATAAGATACTAAAAAACTATCAAATCTTAAATTTTTAAAAAGGAGAATTTTGTTTAAGGATCTAGGAAGAAACATATTTTCTGGTGGGTCTTAAAAGATTCTAAAACTTCAATTCAGTTCTTAGGGATTAAATTGAAAATAAGTTGAAGTTATTAGCATTGAATATTGTAGACAACTATAATCAATGTAGTTTTAAAGTTATGTTTTAATGTCAAACTTGTAATAAAAATATAAATGAAGAATTGATAATAAAATTATAAATTTAATTTTTACAAATGATAAAAACTCAACTCTACAATTTGAAATTCAAAATGAATTACCTGACCATTGCTTTAAATAATAGATATTTAAATCATCATTTAAACAAAAAAAATTAAATTTTCAATAAAAACATTTGATGTGAGTTTAAAAAAAAATACTGGTTCTATGTGCAACAAAATGACGGCATTGAATATTTGATGTGAGGTTAAAATATTGAAGTTACTAACATTGAATGTTGCAGACAAATATAGTCAATTGTATTTTTAAAATTATGTTTTAATCTCTCTACTTTTTTATTATAAATGTCAAACTTGTAATAAAAGTATAAATGGAGAATTTATAATAAAATTATGAATTTAATTTTTACAAATGATAAAACTCAACTCTAGAGTTTGAAATTCAAAATTAATTACCCAACAATTATTTTAAAAAATAGATATTTAAATCACTATTTAAATAAAAAATATTTAAATTATCAAGAAAAATATTTGATGTGAGCTTAAAAAAATACTAATTCTATGTGCAGTAAAATGGTATAACTCATTTTTGAAATTAATACTACACAATTAACATAATATTTAGATACAAGTAAACTACTTATGTATAAAAATAATCACATAAATAAACCTAATATGGGGCCTTTTCAATCTGATCCACATTAATCTATAAACACTTTTATTCATTGTCTTCTAGAGTGATGCTTTACATTACATGAAATGCTCCAAATCCTTGGTAATATCATTTTGCATAACCCTTCATTCTATCTAATCCAAAACATAAGAAAATTTAGCACCATAAATTAGAAAATCCAATCTAGCATAGTGAATTTTACAAAGATAATTAAAATTTAAAATATATAAACTTGAACTCCATCATAACCATAAGTGCAAATGTGTGTGTGTGATTGCAGAACCAAGGAATAAAAAGAAATAAACAAAATCATCCAAGGAAAAAGAAAATTAAGAGAGGGGTAGGTAATATAGGCAAAAGAGTTTCATGTGCAACAAATTTGCAATGCCTTTCACTAAATAAAATTGGAATGAGTTATACTTTGAATAAAAAATATTAAATCATCAAGAAAAACAAATTTGAAGCAAGTTTAATTAATAAGATAAGAAACATTGGTTGTGAGTGAAACAAATTGATATTTCTCCTTTTTTTACATTGATACTGTACAATTAATATAGTATTGAAGTGCGTAATATGTAAATTACTCATATATAAAAATAACCAAATCATTAAATCTAACTAATTTTATATGTACCATATAATTCATCACCATAAACATAATAAACATAGCTTCCTAAAAATACCATATCCTGTGCATTGCACTAGGAAAAAAATCTAGTTTATATATGTGGCACAACTTTATAAAAAATTATTTTTTTATTTTGATTTCAAAATTTTCTTATATCAAATAGAATAAGAGTACAAGTATAAAAGGTTAACACATTCATCTTGGTAACAACACATTTAAAATAAAATTAGGTACCTATTTTAAATAAATATTTATTTATCTTTTTAACCTTTCTTGTCTTTTCAGTAATAGAGCATGAAGACTTACATAGAGGGAGAGGCAAGAAAGTCTATACATGGGACCTTATTTATTTAACAGCATAGTTTATTTATTTAGGAAAATCACATTAAAGTCCCTTTAAATTATCTAATTGACAGATTGGTCCCACGAAATGGTATAATTCTCCTAGAGTCTCTTGAGATCTTTTTGTCATTAAGGAATTTAAGGAAATGATGCTTTTGCCCTTTATTCAAATTAAATAAAACATCATTTCCCCCATTTCAGTCGTGTCGTGTGCTCTGTCTCTCTACCCTCGCATGTCCCTGAGTTGTGTGTGTCTCCACTGTCATTGTAGTGGTTGTAGTGTTCTCATCTGCAATTTGGTTTATCTCCAGTAGCTTTGACTATAAGCTTCATCTTGGCATTCCCGACAGTGGTTTGTTGTCGTTGGTTTGTGGGTGTGTTTGCATTCCCAACAGTGAGTGCAGCAACTTCTCTCCCTCTTTCCCCAGTCACACTTGATTAAGGATTTTATTCCTCTTCTTAGCTTCCATAGGTGTTTATTCATTCTTGTCCTGCTTATCTTTTTTCTTCTATGCATTCTTGGAAATTATTTTATGATCCTAATGTCTCATCTAGAATGGATGCCCCTTAATTGAAATGATCCTTTTGAGCTATTTCATTTGTTTTAGTTTGATGCTTAGTATCTTGGAGCTTAGTATGTAGCTTATTTTGTTGCAACTTGTTAGGAGTCTCAATGAGTTTCCTACAAGTTCACAAATAGTTTGTCCTTGTACATTTTTTTCTAAAAGCCTTTCGACACTATTTCATATTGAGTTTTTTGACAAAGGTGAAAAGATCATGGCTTTTCTTTTTGTGGGTTGTTGTGAGTGAAAGGAATTGATTCCAGATAAGAGGTTTATTCATTCCTAAATGGTTCATTTTCAATTTTGAGATTTGATTTCCCCCCTGATTTCAATTTCAATTGTTATGGTTTGACTTATTTAAATGTTGGTGTTTAATTGGAGGTTTATTTTGTTGTGGCTATTTTCTAATGTGTCTTGACTCTGGTCAAGTTATTATTGCATTTTAAAAAATTTGGTTATATCTTCTAGCTTATTCCTTTCCTTCTCTACACTTTTGGAAATGATTGTTTCATAGTCTCATCAAATTGGGTTGCATCTTCTTGCTTATGCCTTTTCTTCTCTATGCTTGGGCAAATGATTGTGTTTCATAGCGTCTCATCTTGAATGTATGGCCTTTAATTTTTGTTTTTGTTATTCATTCCTTAACAATGCCTTTTTGATTTTAAGCTTTTTTTTTCATCTTAATTATTTTGGTGTGACTTTTGATTTCTTTGCATTTAATTGGGTGCTTGGCTTAATCTCGACTTCATTAAAATTATGTTTAAGTTCCAGCCTAAAGCATTTTGACTTAAAACAATGAATAAGCTTTTATCGCCTAAACTTTGTGTCACGAGTTTTAAAAGTTTAAATGCAAATAACCAAGGAAAATATAACAGCGACATGGCAACATGCAGCCTTTCCTGTTTTGTGGTGTTTCTTGTTAGAACCGAATGGTATTGAATCAAAAATTCCCTTGAAGTTTAACCTGTTCATGCACATTTGAATTATAATCTAGAAAGCCTCCAATTAGCATGATCATGGTTAGGATTGTTGTGTGAAATTAGCATGACATCTTTACATGTTGTAGACTATTGAGCAATGATATATTAACAACATAATTTTTGCATAAAAATGGAAGAATTTCATTCAAAACTGAACAAAAAGATACAAAGAAACTGAACTAGCAATAGAATTTATAGGGTTGTGGATGCTTATAGGATGCTTATGGATTTACATGTGACTGTAAGTATCCTAAAGAACTCTATGGAAGAATCCTACCCCACCTAGAATTAATTTACTATTATTTTTTATGCTTTACGGTACTGTAAAAATCAACTAGTAGAAGCTTAATACACACATACATGTTCCCATGTGGGTTGAACCATATAACATATAAGAGAAATGCAGAAACATATGAAAACAGGGGATCAAATGTAATAATGGATAGTTCATAAGTATCATGAAAATAACGATTATGATGTTAATATCAATGAATTTATTTGTCAAAGTCCTTCTTAACACTAAACATCATAAACAACTAGAAGTTGAATTGGCCAGTTTAGTACACACATGTTTCATTATTTTCCACAGCTTATTCCATCATCTAAAAAATTCCAGGCACACAAAAGATAGAAATTTAGCTTCTTACATTAAAGAATAAAGTGCAACAGACGAACTTAGACATGTTGCAAACAACCAACTACATATGCTGTCTTATCAACTGTGTCAAAATGAGATGAAGAGATGAATTGGTTGTTTACTTTTTAGCACTGGTTGTTATATTGATCTAGTTATCCAAAAAAAAAATATATATATATATATATAGCAACACTGGACATAAGGAAGACACTTTTAGGTTTTGTGAAATTTGACCACTTCATCCTTGTTATCTTGACTAATGTTCTCATCTTCTTATTCTATTGGCCCAATTTGTGTGAAGAAAATAATAATGACATTTGCATTACTCATATCCTAATTTTAGTATGATTTTGTTTGACATTTGTTGCTGTGACTAGTGTAGATTGTAAACTATTAACAGGGAGACTTGATTGTTTAGGATAGGGAAGATGGTGAATGCATTAAGTCTTTTGATAGGGATTTAGTCACATGCCTTGAAAATTAAACTAAAGCTAAACCTAATGCAATATATGGCCAACCCTAGGTCATCTCCTAAGGAATGGTTTTAAGTCTAATTTAAAGTTATCTAGTGAAATAAATCATCCAAAGTTTGAAGTTGATTAACTAATTGCTAACCTAATTATCTAGTGAATTAAACTAGCAAACTAAGCCTAATTATGAATGAGTGGCTTCCCAATTTAAGTAGGAACACTAGGGTGTTACTAATGGAAGATTCCTAGCCCTTTAATTCATTATAGCAGCTCACTTAACTCTCCTTCCTTAGCTAAAAAATGTATTTACTTAAGACAGCTATCTCATGTTAGATAGGAAGGCGCAGTGGAAGATTAAAATTTTAAAGTCCCTATCCTGATATGGACCGAATGAACTCATTTAATTCAAGGTGGATAGAAGAATTACCTTTTAATTCTTTGAACTTAGGGCACGTTCTCTTCAAGATTTTGGATCTCAGGAGCTGACAACATAGATCTGCTCCCTCTATTGGTATCCACATGAACAGCTCTCTAATTCGAATAGCGTGCTAGCGCTTCCAACGTTCGTTCTTCTTTGAACATTATTTTTTCTTTCTTTAAATTGTTTCGTAGCTCTTAAAATGTTTTTGCTGTCAGAACTTTTCTAACTCTCTCATCCTTCATAAAGGACGCCCCTATCTATATATAGTATATAGATAAGGGTTTTCATCTTCCACTTAAAAAGCCTATAAAAATATAATTAAATTTATCTCATAAATTTAATCCATGACATCATATTTAATTCAAATTTATTTTATAAATTCAAATTATAAAGCTGACATGATATTCTCTCATATCATGTTAGTTATTAAATTTAATCAATCATATAAAATTAAATTTAAAACTAATATAACATAGCATAACATAACATAATATAATATAATATAATATATATCACATATACATATTATATTATATATATGAATATATATACGTACATATATATTTCGAAAAAAAATATATATATATTATATTATATATATTTAATTTTATATATCATATACATATATCTGATATACATATATACACATATGAATATATATTTTGAATATATAAATAAATATATTTTTGAATTTTATATTTCATATATATATATAATTCATTCACCCTATATTACATTCATTGAATCTAGACATATTTCAGATTTAATGAACTTAGACATTATAGCTCGAGTTAGGCTGTTTTTATGTGCGACCCTGTAGGCCTATATGAAATTGGCAGTAGGCTAATTATGCTATTAGCCTACAAGTTACAAGTGGCCTCTAGTAAGACATTACAACTATCCAATTCACATGGGGATCGATGATATGATGTAACCTATCATGCAACTGTATCACATCTCTTTTATCACGCAATATTTCAGTCAAGTATGAGATATGGAATTGTCATTCTCCTTTACCTAACAGGTACTTTCTCGATCTCTGAGTGAATTGACAATGGCAACGGAAAAACCCTTTCCATTGTAGTATGGCCATATATTTTCTTAGTCTTACTCATCGAGGGACCTAATAATATCTCTTATTTAATATGAGGGACAAATTTTGTCTTAACCACTTATATTCCTCTGCATGAATATCACTAAACTCAATCATAGCCTTTATGATCACCCGATCAAAGGTGACTTTTGACTAGGTCAAAGTATAGTGGTCATCATGTAGGTATCCATGATAATCTCAAGTCAAAGGGCTTAGTGATATAGTTATATATGAGATAAGCTTATGACTTATACCATACAACTTTCTCATAGTGGGTCGGTCCAATACTTTATGCTCTTTCAAGTGCCTATGACTTTGATTTGTATCTATATAATTAATCAAAGTCATATTAATCTTGTTTCATCTATGATCC
Organism: Prosopis cineraria; assembly: GCF_029017545.1. Classification (NCBI taxonomy): domain Eukaryota; kingdom Viridiplantae; phylum Streptophyta; class Magnoliopsida; order Fabales; family Fabaceae; genus Prosopis; species Prosopis cineraria. The sequence goes on along the minus strand of NW_026555338.1, from coordinate 13,500,471 downwards.
CTCATAGATGACTGACCAAGGACATTTAGGACAATCATTATAGTTTGTCTAAGGATACAGTTATCATATTGAACATGCAATTGTTATGATAACAAAAGAGAAATTCATTAAATAACAATATACATAGTACAATAATTGGCCCTAGGGCACAATTTCTAACATCTCAAGCATCATAACTTCACTAATTGAATTTCCTAAGTGCTATTAAAAGTCTCTTAGGTAACTTTACTAGCTTAGTTAAAATTAATCAAGTGTTTAGTTAAAATTCATTCCCAAATGCCACTGCCCAAAGCTGTACCTAAGCTCAAAACTTTAAAAACTCAAGCAACTCATCAAGTACTCACCACACAATTACATGCTAGGCTAATACAAGACATTCTCTAAGTGAAATCACATATTACCATGTAAAAACACCAAGAGGTCAAAATTCCAATAGCATTAAGAACTTGAAATTCAACTAAACAATCTTGTTTCAACATTACAAATTACAAACAACCATGAAACTAAAGTCAAATTGAACCACAATCAACAATAGTCATAGTATTCTAATGAAATTGAAATAAGGTGAAGAAACAGTAAAGCTTAGCCAAGTAAAGACTTCAATACTCCTCTTCCATCAACTCTCTCCTAGGATTCCATAAAGAATCTAGCTAGAAAACATCAAGAAAATCTTGCTTCCTCCATGAACATCATGTGGCCGAGAGGTATGCTCCATAGTGTTGATGAATTGAGCTTCAATTCTTCTTCTAGATGCTTGGGGTGAGTTTGACCATGATAGGGAAAGAGAATGGTGTAATATTTGAGTGAATTTGATGGAGAAATAGTGGAAGAATAGGGGCTGAACATGCTAGAGTGTAGAGAGAAGGAGGAGAAAATGAAGAACACCAAGAACAAGAGAGAGAGAAAATGTGGAAGATGAGTGAGATGAATGTTGGATCTCTAATTAGGGATGAATGGACATGCATATCTTGTTTACCATCAACTGAATGCTAATTAAAAAAAATAGGAAAATAAAATAAAAAGGAAATGGGAGCCTTGTCACACTAGCAAGGTGGTAACCTCCTATCGATTTGTAGATGATTCCAATGTGTGTGTAATTTTTTATGTATCATCCACATCATTTAAGCTGATTTAATCCTTCAAAATAATTATAATTCATGTGAAAATGATCAGCCATTGACCTCAAGGAGTGTTGACCTCAATTGCCCAATTGATGCACAAGTCATATGCCACCTATGTCATATAAATCACATAATTCAATTAAATACCATATGATATAATAAAATATAATTAATGTCCAGAATTAAATTCATACTTACAAGGGAGAATTTATTAAATTAACCAAGTTCTACGCTGTACAAAATTATATAAAAGTTATCACAGAAAAGCAAACCGAAAAACTAGGTCAAACTAAGACACTTAAAAAATTGTTGACTTTTTATTTAATTACTCCCAAACTAAATTAAATTTTAAAAATATAATTTCACCACTCATAAACTATACATAAAATTCAATTTTTCAAATTTTCTTATATATTTTCTCAAACATTCATTTTTTAGACCAAAATGCCCCTAGTGCACTAAACCTACAAATCTAGGCAAAATTCCAAATCCAATGCAATGTGTGCACTTGAAGGTGATAAATCATTTATAAAAGGGTCTTAATTGACAAATAAAAAGGTGTAATAAATGTGTTCTAATCAATTTCCCCACACTTATCTTTTACACTTTGGGCAAAATCAAGTGAAAAAGATCCCAAAAGAAACTCTAAGACAAAGAAACAAGAGAAAAGCAATGTCCAAAGTCACTAAAATACTAGCTCATGAACTTCTACAAATTATCATTGAATGTGGCAATAATTAATAAAGAATTATGCACATCACAAACAAACCCTTACTAAGAATCAATGTCAAAGAGTAAGCCTCTCTAGGTTAAATGTTTACTCTTATCACTCAAAGTTTATAAGGTATTTAATTTCACTTAAAATTCTGCAGGACAAACCCTATCATAAGTTTATAACCCTTCTACATCTCCAACACTATATAGTACTTGCAATCAAGAATCAAGTGGATTTTATTAGATTGTAATGTGGGTAATGAAAGGATGTCTAAGAAATGCATGTAAGAAAAATAGGGTTAGCATCAAGATAATGCTAAGATCAATATATATCCCCTTAATATACAAAGCATAATCTAATTCAATTGAGTGGACACCTTAACATAATGAGGATGGAAAGCAATGATAGGAAATAATAAAACAAATAGAATGGATGAGCTAGGCAACTTTTATTCTTGTCTTTCTTTTCTTTTTCTCCTTCTTTTCTTCTTCTTTTTTCAGCAACTTTATTGCTTTCATTTTTATAATAATTTTTTTCAATCTTTCTCTACTTTTATTTTTATTTTATTTTGGTTGCCTCTAACTCTTTGGAAATAATGGATATAATAGTGAGACAATAAAGGATAAGGAATAAAGGATAGAAAAATGACAATATGCATCCACTCACTTGATCTAGGGCATGCAATGAATATTAAAACTATATATAAAAGTGTAACATGCATCCCTTCGGGAAAGTAGGGTGAATATTTATTTTTTAAAGAATCAAACCAAAAGCTCAAAGTGGCTAATAAAAGATAATCAATAATAATAAGTTGGCTATTTGGCTCTTGGCTATTTTTTATAAATGCCATCTTTCATTTGCTATCAAACAACTGCAAGACATGTAGTCTCAATTAAGAAGTAAAGCAAATTTTAGAGGGTAATATCACTAAAGAATTAACCACACATGAGTGTTTGGCCTCTTCCATGAAAGGGTAATGTGCCACTCTAATCCATTAATTCAAGGTAAAAGAATAATCACTTCATACCTATTCAATCCTAAAAATTACCACATCTTAAGCATCAAAATATCCATTCAAGAGCTAGGTAATTAAGTAACCTTAAACAAAACAAAAAACCACAATTTTTTTTTGAAATTTTTTGAAATTTTTTTTCAAAAGCCAAAACAAAACAAAACAAAACATTTATTTCTCTCCCCCACACTTAAATCATGCATTGTCCTCAATGGATGTATAGACTAGTAATAAAATAAGGTGAGATCAATAATGAATGCATAAGCAAGAAGAGACCGACGACATCATATCTAGACCTAGTATTTTTTTTCTCATTGTTTTGGACATAATAGCATTTAAAATAATATTTTTTTCTATTTACATTTTATAAATGTGCAAGAATTGAAAGACTTATTTTCAACAGTAATGGGTGTTATTGAAGATAACCACTAAAGATTAATAGCTTATGTCGAATCTGCATTCAAAAAGGAGTAGACGAAAAGGGAAGCATTGTGGAAATTAAAAGGGGAACGCAAGTCAAGTGTTGAAGTTGAGGAAGAAGATGACTGGGTGGGATATGGTAGTGAAGACAAACCAGCATCTGAGTACGAAGAATAAGACAAGGTAGATACTGAGTTTGAAGAAGATGGAGGTGATAGAGGAGAAGAAGATAGAGGAGACAAAAAAGAAGAAGAAGAAGAAGAAGAAGAAGAAGAAGAAGATAAAGGAGGAGATAAAGAAGAAGTAGATGGTGAAAAGGAAGGTAGAGGTGATAAAGGAGGAGGAGGAGGAGGAGAAGAAAAAACTAATAATTTGTCGTCTCTAATTCATGTATCTTCCCAAGAACAGGACGGAGAGGAAAAATAAGAGGAGAAAGTTAAGGAAGATGATGGTGAACAATGACTTAGGAGATCTACAAGGACAAAAATACCAACTAGGTCTCTTTAGGTTCTATCGAAGTTAGTGAATAGGATAAAGAAGAAGGTTGATGAAAAGCAACAATTGTTTTCAATTGTATCACACATGTGTAAGAGGGAGGAAGGTGATGAGTAAGTAGTCTTTATTGCCTAATATTTCATTCATTTCAAACAATTTAAGAGAAGTTATTTATTATTCCCTATTTTAGGATTTTGGTTGAAATGTATGATCAATATCTCACCCATTATGAACTTTGATGTTTGGGAGGAATGCAGTAGATTAGTAACAAGGTGAGATAATGTTTAAATTTGTTTTTTATAATTTACATATAGTAATGTACAAATAACATGAATTCCTTGGTGGTTGTAGTTCATGACTATGCTATGCCATGCATTAATGGGTGATATAAGTGATTCAGGTCTAGTTCGTCATCATAATTTGATGCTAACTTCATGGTTAGCTTCCAGTGAAATTAAATTTAAAATATCCTATTTATTATGTTTTGTTTTTTGTAATATGTAGTATAATGTGTTCTTATTTGTAGTGCAAAATGATATCAAATTCCCCATTTGGAAGGCAACAAAGAACAAGAGGGATATCCTTCTTGAATATGTAGGATATAATATAGCTGAATACGATCTCATCCTTAGTCCAACTCTTGTGAAGTATCATTGGATCTGTTTTGTGCTAGAGCTGAAGTCAATGAACTTCTATGTCCTTGACTCGTTCAAGCGAGATAGTGGTCTTGAATTAAGAAGGAAAAAAAGGTAAAAGGATAGAGCTTTAGATGCAAAAAGATTATTTGCAAATGCACATGTATGGTCCATTAGTCAACTTTGATGGTGTGTCTTACGTGCATGTTGTTTTGATGCTATGAATTTGTTTCCTTTGTAGTGAAATAGGTTCTTCGATATCATTGAGTTGGTGAACCCAAACTTGATCAGAAAGAAACCAATAGCTGATGTTATTTAGCCTCCGATACCCCAATAAAATAATCTATGCATTCTCCACCTATTATTATAGCTTATTTTGTTTATGTAATGCCTTTGTTTCCTTTGACCAATTGTGATTATTGTTTGTATGCTACATGTTTGTAGGAAAGATTGTGGTGTTCTTGTCATGATTTGGTTGAAGACATAGGATCCTACAATGTCACAGGGCATCACTGACGTACGCTTGCATTTTCTTTGATGTTGTTATTTCTATTTATGTGTTATTCTTTATTTGATATTATTCTTTCTACTTGTTTGTTATTCTTTGTATGATGTTATTCTTTCTACTTGTGTATTATTCTTTCTTTGGTGCAAGAATAAGTTACTAACTTCAAGGCTAAGCTTTTATGGTGGCTAATTAATCATCCAAAAAACCAAAAAAAAAAATAAAGGTGGCTTTGAAAGTACTTGATGAAGACAAGACAAGAAAGAGAAGGGAATAGCCACTTTAGTATATAAAAAGGGATGTTAATATTTGTTAATGACTTCTTAGTATATAAAGGGGTAGCCACTCACTTCTTCGTTTAGGGAATGAAGTTCCATTCATCGTTTGAATATAAATTAGTTACTGTGAGCTAATATATATATATATATATATAATGGATAGAAAATAAAATTTTCAAAATTGAACTGATTATTAAATTGACAAAAAAATTAGTTTATAATTAATTAATTTGATCATAATTAGATTATAGTCGAATGAATTGTAATATTATATATATATATATATATTAGTTTTATATGATGAATTATTTTACAACATTAAAAATGTATAGAATAATATAAAAATATGATATAATTTATAGTTTTGACTTTTGACCAAAAAAGTAATTATATAGCTATGAAAAGAAGAAGTAATTAGAGAGAGAGAGAGAGAGAGAGAGAGAGAGAGAGCAATATGTAACATCTCATATATTTTTACTCCTTTAAATAACAAGTACTTATAAGAATCATTGCTTAAACCTTGATGATCATCAAAAAGAGAAAAATGCCCATGTGATTTTTGAGGACATATGCATTTTTTCCAGAATTCATCATCAACTTACAAAATTCATAACTAATTCTATAAAAATCATATTGTGGTAATTCAAGTCTCTAAAGTAAGCTTAGGAAGTCCTCTACAAGGAAAAAATAATTCCTAACTTCAATCGTCCCTATATATTTAACGAGAAATTTTCGTTTTTCACTGCTACAGTTATTTCCAGAAAATTTTTCAGTTTCCTGACCTCATTTTGTAAAAATCTTATCTCATTATATACAAGTCCAAAATTAGTGATCTAGGACTTCATTTGAAGCTTGAAAAGTCCTCTAAGTAACTAAAAATTTTAAGGTAATAATCACCATATAGCTACTACAATACCCTTACTAATATTGTTCCTTGGTTAAATATTTTATCCTAGTAGCTTTTACCTCACAAAAAAAAAATATTTACATACCAAAATATACTCTATCCATGATTATAATTGAAATATGGACATATTTGTAATCTACACTCATAGTTACAACTCAAAATATAATCATGGAACTATATATATATATATATATATTACAACTCCAAACTATACCAAAAGATAATTGAAAAGCAAGGTGAAGAAGTTAAATTCTTCATTGCTCTCTCTCCTTGCCATAGTTTTTGGATGAACCTGCACCTATTATTTATAAGATAAAAAGAGGGGTGAGATTTATAAAAATCTCAATAGTATTAATCTACTCCAAACTTCAAGCAATAGTGGTCTACTCATATAAACAAGCTTAAATCATGAATTATAAAATTCACCAAGTATAGACATACAATGGCCAAAGTATCATACTAGCAATAACACATCTCATTAACTCATAAATTTTCTATAATTCATGATAATGAGAATTTCTATAACATTAAATCAACCAATATTGCTATCATGAGAATTAGAGAAATACTACTACCCTATAATAGTTGAAACAACTCATCATAATTTCTTGTCAGCAAAATATGGACCCAAAATCAAAAAAAAAAAAATCACACTTTAACTTGCTATATTAGCCACAGACGGAACTCTCCACCCATAGGAAAAAAATATTTTCTTTCTTTTCTTGAACCTTCCATAAATCATTATTCCCTTCTGTGGTACACATAATAAATGAGACTCTCCTGTTCAACAAAAATAATTGAAATAATAGGGCAAAACTTATTTTTAATTTTCTTAATCCTATCTTAGGTGGATATATATGCATAATACCTTCCAATCATTTTTCTTATCTCATGATACCCATAAGTAAGCTGTTAAAAAAAAAACAAAAATCTAACTAGTACTTTGCAATCCCATATTTTAATTTCTGAACTCATCAATACATCTAAAAACTCATAAATTTATGCTTACCTTACTCCAAGCATTCCACAGCTTTGAGTTTCTAGACTTTATCTTCCTAAGTTCCTTCTAAAATTTGGAAGTCTCCATGAACTACTAGGTTTAAATGAAAGCTTGAGTTGAGTAGGTCCAGATTCTGGTTTTGCGTGTGGATTTTGAGCGAAAAAATGATGGTATTTGGCTGAGTTACAGTCTCTTTCTATCTCTAAACTCTTTGAAACTCCATGGAAGCTAGACTCACTTTCTCTCTCCCACTCACGTTGCTGTATTTGAAAATGAAGAAAGAAAAGAATGAAAGTTTGCTTTTTAGCTATCATCTGTTACATGTTCAAAGCAATTGCTTCCACGTGGCCTATGAATAAATCTTCTGATTCAAGACATAAGCCTCACACTAATCTACTAGGGAAAATAAATTCCGTCCTTGGGCTCATAATGGGCTTTGGAAATTAATTATTATGGAGTATTTGCACTAAGAAGAATGATGGTCTTAAAAACTCTAATATTTACATCTTATAATTAATTCTTTTAGGTATTTCCTAATCAATGATATTAATATAATTCTTTTAAATATTTCTGTCCATCAAATAATCACTCTCAATTTCTTCTAAAAATCATTTCTCATATTTGACTAATATCATTAATTAAATAGTATTTCTAAATTTTCCATTAATAAGCAAATAAAAATTTTGGACACGACACAATACATGTGTACAACATGAAAAGAAGAAGTTTTTGTTAAAACTAGTCTTTTATTAGACTAAAACTAAGCATTAAAAAAAATGAAGTCATTAGTGTGCATGTGAACAGAAACAAAAAAATTTAGTAAGCATAATTTAGTTCAATAAAAATAACAAAAGAATAGAGATGAACAAAGTGTAAACTAATAAAAGAATTAATGAAAAAAAATTCAACAAGGAAAGTTTGGTAGTACAAAATTTGCAAGTCCCCATTCACAACTTTGGTTCCCATATTAACAAGTTTTGTGCCTAAATTCGCAACAATTTATTAGCCCTTCGAAAGTCCTGGTGTGCAAGACTAGACAAACATTATAGTTGAAAATTTGCAAGTTCCCATTCCCAACTTTGGTTCCAATATTCACAAGTTTGAACCCTAAATTTACAACAATTTATTAAACATTCGTAAGTCTTAGAATGCAAGCCCAAACAAGCATCAGAGTTGTAAATTCGCAAATCTCCATTTACAACTTTGGTTCCCATGTTAACAAGTTTTATCTCTAAATTCACAACAATTTATTAGCCATTCGGAAGTTTTAGAATGCAAGCCCAAACAAGCATCAGAGTCGAAAATTTACAAGTCCCCATTCACAACTTTGGTTCCCATGTTAAACAAGTTTTGTCTCTAAATTCACAATAATTTATTAGCCATTTGCAAGTCTTGGAATGCAAGCCTAAACAAGCATCAGAGTTAGAAATTTACAAGTCCCCATGCACAACTTTGGTTCCAATGTTAACAAGTTTTGTCCCTAAATTTACAACAATTTATTAGCCATTCGCAAGTCCTAGTGTGCAAGCCCAAACACGCATCACAGTTGGAAATTCGCAAGTCCCCATTTACAACTTTGGTTCCCATATTAACAAATTTTGTCCCTAAATTCACAATAATTTATTAGCCATTCACAAGTCCTGGTATGCAAGACTAGACAAGCATCCGAGTTGGAAATTCGCAAGTCCCCATTCACAACTTTGGTTCCTATATGAACAAGTTTTATCCCTAAATTCACAACAATTTATTAGCCATTCACAAGTCCTGGTGTGCAAGCCCAATGCGCATCAGAGTTGGAAATTTGCAAGTCCCCATTCACAACTTTTGTTTCCATGTTAAACAAGTTTTGTGCCTAAATTCACAACAATTTATTAGCCATTCGTAAGTCCTGGAATGCAAGCCTAAACAAGTATCAGAGTTAGAAATTTGCAAGTCCCCATGCACAACTTTGGTTCCAATGTTAACAAGTTTTGTCCCTAAATTTACAACAATTTATTAGCCATTCGCAAATCCTGGTGTGCAAGCCCAAACACGCATCACAGTTGGAAATTCGCAAGTCCCCATTTACAACTTTGGTTCCCATTTTAACAAGTTTTGTCCCTAAATTCACAATAATTTATTAGCCATTCACAAGTCCTAGTATGCAAGACTAGACAAGCATCCGAGTTGGAAATTCACAAGTCCCCATTCACAACTTTGGTTACTATATCAACAAGTTTTATCCCTAAATTCGCAACATTTAATTAGCCATTCGTAAGTCCTGGTGTGCAAGCCCAGACACGCATCAGAGTTGGAAATTTGCAAGTCCCCATTCACAACTTTGGCTCCCATATTACCAAGTTTTAGGCGTAAATTCACAACAATTTATTAGCCATTCGCAAGTCCTAGTGTGCAAGACCAGGCAAGCATCAGAGTTGGAAATTCACAAGTCTCCATTCACAACTTTAGTTTCTATATTAACAAGTTTTGTCCTTAAATTTGTAATAATTTATTAGCCATTCGCAAGTCCTCATATGCAAGCCTAAACAAGCATCAGAGTTGAAAATTTACAAGTCCCCATGCACAACTTTGGTTCCAATGTTAACAAATTTTGTCCCTAAATTCATAATAAATTATTAGCCATTCACAAGTCCTGGCATGCAAGACCAGACAAGCACCCGAGTTGGAAATTCATAAGTCCCCATTCACAACTTTGGTTCCTATATTAACAACTTTTATCCCTAAATTCGCAACAATTAATTAGCCATTCGCAAGTCCTAGTGTGCAAGCCCAGACACGCATCAGAGTTGGAGATTTGCAAGTCCCCATTCACAACTTTGGTTCCCATATTAACAAGTTTTATCCCTAAATTTGCAATAATTTATTAGCCATTCACAAGTCCTGATGTGCAAGCCCAGACACGCATCAGAGTTGAAAATTTGCAAGTCCCCATTGACAACTTTGGTTTCCATGTTAAACAAGTTTTGTGCCTAAATTCACAACAATTTATTAGCCATTCGTAAGTCCTGGAATGCAAGCCTAAACAAGCATTAGAGTTAGAAATTTGCAAGCCCCCATGCACAACTTTGGTTCCAATGTTAACAAGTTTTGTCCCTAAATTTAGAACAATTTATTAGCCATTCGCAAGTCCTGGTGTGCAAGCCCAAACACGCATCAAAGTTAGAAATTCATAAGTCTCCATTACAAATTTGGTTCCCATATTAACAACTTTTGTCCCTAAATTCAAAATAATTTATTAGCCATTCACAAGTCCTGGTATGCAAGACTAGACAAGCATCCGAGTTGGAAGTTCACAAGTCCCCATTCACAACTTTGGTTCCTATATTAACAAGTTTTATCCTTAAATTCGCAACAATTTATTAGTTATTCCCAAGTCCTGGTGTGCAAGCCCAGACACGCATTAGAGTTGGAAATTGGCAAGTCCCCATTCATAACTTTGGTTCCCATGATAAACGAGTTTTGTCCCTAAATTCACAACAATTTATTAGCCATTCGCAAGTCCTGGAATGCAAGCCTAAACAAGCATTAGAGTTAGAAATTTGCAAGCCCCCATGCACGACTTTGGTTCCAATGTTAACAAGTTTTATCCCTAAATTTACAACAATTTATTAGCCATTCGCAAGTCCTGGTGTGCAAGCCCAAACATGCATCACAGTTAGAAATTGACAAGTCCCCATTTACAACTTTGGTTCCCATATTAACAAGTTTTGTGCTTAAATTCACAACAATTTATTAGCCATTTGCAAATCCTAGTGTGGAAGACTAGACAAGCATCAGAGTTGGAAATTCACAAGTCGCCATTCACAACTTTAGTTCCTATATTAACAAGTTTTAACCCTAAATTTATAATAATTTATTAGCCATTCGCATGTCCTGATATGCAAGCCCAGACAAGCATCAGGGTTGGAAATTTGCAAGTCCCCATGCACAACTTTGGATCCAATGTTAACAAGTTTTGCTCCTTAATTTACAACAATTTATTAGCCATTCGCAAGTCCTGGTGTGCAAGCCCAAACACGCATCAAAGTTGGAAATTCGTAAGTCCCCATTTACAACTTTTGTTCCCATATTAACAAGTTTTGTCCCTAAATTCACAAGAATTTTTTAGCCAGTCACAAGTCCTGGTATGCAAGACTAGACAAGCATCTGAGTTGGAAATTCACAAGTCCCCATTCACAACTTTAGTTCCTATATTAATAAGTTTTATCCCTAAATTTGCAACAATTTATTAGCCATTCGCATGTCCTGATATGCAAGCCCAGACAAGCATCAGGGTTGGAAATTTGCAAGTCCCCATGCACAACTTTGGATCCAATGTTAACAAGTTTTGCTCCTTAATTTACAACAATTTATTAGCCATTCGCAAGTCCTGGTGTGCAAGCCCAAACACGCATCAAAGTTGGAAATTCGTAAGTCCCCATTTACAACTTTTGTTCCCATATTAACAAGTTTTGTCCCTAAATTCACAAGAATTTTTTAGCCAGTCACAAGTCCTGGTATGCAAGACTAGACAAGCATCTGAGTTGGAAATTCACAAGTCCCCATTCACAACTTTAGTTCCTATATTAATAAGTTTTATCCCTAAATTTGCAACAATTTATTAGCCATTCGCAAGTCCTGGTGTGCAAGCCCAGACACGCATCAAAGGTTGAAATTTGCAAGTCCCCATTCACAACTTTGGTTCCCATATTACTAAGTTTTGTGCCTAAATTCACAACAGTTTATTAGCCATTCGCAAGTCCTAGTATGCAAGACCAGGCAAGCATCAGAGTTGGAAATTCACAAGTCTCCATTCATAACTTTAGTTCCTATATTAACAAGTTTTATCCCTAAATTTGTAATAATTTATTAGCCATTCGCAAGTCCTCATATGCAAGCTCAAACAAGCATCAGAGTTGGAAATTTGCAAGTCGCCATGCACAACTTTGGTTCCAATGTTAACAAATTTTGTCCTTAAATTCACAATAATTTATTAGCCATTCACAAGTCCTGGTATACAAGACCTGACAAGCATCCGAGGTTGAAATTCACAAGTCCCCATTCACAACTTCGGTTCCTATATTAAAAAGTTTTATCCCTAAATTCGCAATAATTTATTACCATTCACAAGTCCTTGTGTTCAAGCCTAGACATGCATCAGAGTTAGAAATTTGCAAGTCCCCATTGACAACTTTGGTTCCTATATTAACAAGTTTTATCTCTAAATTTGCAATAATTTATTAGCCATTTGCAAGTCTTGGAATGCAAGCCTAAATAAGCATCAGAGTTAGAAATTTGCAAGTCCCCATGCACAACTTTGGTTCCAATGTTAACAAGTTTTGTCCTTAAATTTACAACAATTTATTAGCCATTCGCAAGTCCTGGTGTGCAAGCCCAAACACGCATCACAGTTGGAAATTCACAAGCCCCCATTTACAACTTTGGTTCCCATTTTAACAGGTTTTGTCCCTAAATTCACAATAATTTATTAGCCATTCACAAGTCCTGGTATGCAAGACTAGACAAGCATCCGAGTTGGAAATTCACAAGTCCCCATTCTCAACTTTGGTTCCTATATTAACAAGTTTTATCCCTAAATTCGCAATAATTAATTAGCCATTCGCAAGTCCTGGTGTGCAAGCCCAGACACGCATCAGAGTTGGAAATTTACAAGTCCCCATTCACAACTTTGGTTCCCATATTAACAAGTTTTATGCCTAAATTTACAACAATTTATTAGCCATTCGTAAGTCCTCGTGTGCGAGACCAGACAAGCATCAGAGTTAGAAATTCACAAGTCTCCATTCACAACTTTAGTTCCTATATTAACAAGTTTTATCACTAAATTTGTAATAATTTATTAGCCATTTGCAAGTCTTGATATGCAAGCCCAGACAAGCATCAGAGTTAGAAATTTATAAGTCCCCATTGTTTAGTTCCAATATTAACAAGTTTTGTCTCTAAATTCGCAACTATGCAACAAAGAATTGCAATTTATTAGCACCTTCTATAAATTGACTGAATCAGTAAAAAATGAAATACCACTCTAATCCAACAAATAATAACTTTCATTAATTTAAATTATAAGAAAACCTTAATAAGTGACATAAACAACTCTAAGGTTTCATCATCAGTTACATGATCCATAACTTGCATCAAAATGCCCTACAACCCTTTTGACAAAAATATATAAAGGGTTGAATCCTTTATACATAAGAAGTTTTAGCTATGTCATAGAAGTTCGTGGCCTCCCAGGAGGATGATTGGTCCTTAGAGGTGATAGGAATTAGTTGCTTTCCTTCAAAATTAAACTAAAGTTAACCCTAATGCAATATAGGGCCTACCCTGGGTCATCTCCCAAGGAATGATTTCAAGTCTAATTTAAAGTTATCTAGTTGAATAAATCACAGTTTGAAGTTGATTAATTAAGTGCTAACCTAATTATCTAATGAATTAAACTAGAAAACTAATCCTAATTGTGAATGAAGTAGCTTCCCTATTCAAGTAGGAATCCTAGGGTGTTGCTAATGGAAGATTCTTAGCCCTTTAATTAATTATGGTAGCTCACTTAACTCTCCTTCCTTGGCTAAAAATGTATTTACTTAATAAGACAACTATCTCAGGCATCCTAGCTTCACTAATTCAATTCCCTAAGTGCTATTACAAGCCCCTAAGTAACCTTACTAGCTTAGCTCTAAAATTAACTAAGTATTTAGTTAAAATTCATTCCCAAATGCCACTACCCAAAGCTGTACCTAAGCTCAAAACTATGAAAACTCAAGTAACTCATCAAGTATTCACCACACAATTACATGCTAGGCTAATACAAAACATTCTCCAAGTGAAATCACATATTACCATGTAAAAACACCAAGAGGCCAAAATTTCAATAGCATTAAGAGCTTGAAATTCAAATAAACAATCTTGTTTCAACATTACGAATTCTAAACAACTATAAAACTAAAGTCAAATTGAACCATAATCAACAGTAGTCATAATATTCTAATGAAATTGAAACAAGATGAAGAAATGGTTGAGCTTAGCCAAGTGAAGACCTCATGAATCCTCTTCCATCAACTCTCCCCTAGGATTCTATGAAGAATCTAGCTAGAAAACATCAAGAAAATCTTGCTTCCTCCATGAACATCATGTGGCCGAGAAGTATGCTCTATATTGTTGATGAATTGAGCTTCAATTCTTCTTCTAGATTCTTGGGGTGAGTTTGGCCATGATAGGGGAAGAGATGGTGGAAGATTTGAGTGGATTGGATGGGAAAATGGTGGAAGAATAGGGGCTGGACGTGCTAGAGTGTAGAGAGAAGAAGGAGAAAATGAAGAACACCAAGAACAAGAGAGAGAAAATGTGAAAGATGAGTGAATGGGTGAATGAATCTAATTTTAGGGTATGGGACGTGCTATAAGTGTTCCCCCATTAGCTAAAGCTCAATTAAAAAAATAAGAAAAGAAAATAAATAGAAAATGGGAGCCTTGTTATACTTGTAAGGTGGCATCCTCCTATTGGCTTGTAGATGATTTCAAGGTGTGTGCAATTAATCCCATGTGTCATCCACAATTTTAGCTGATCTAAACCACCAAATAGGAGTCCTTACATGTCCAAACCATCAGCCTTTGACCCCATGGACTTTTGACTCCATATGCCCAATTGATGCACAAGTCACATGCCACCCATATCACATAAATTACATAATTCAATTAAATAACATGTGACATTATAAAATGTAATTAAAGTCTAGAATTGAATTCATAATTAGAAGGGAGAATTAATTAAAATAACCAAGTTATAGGCTTCACAAAATTATATAAAAATTTTCACACAAAAGTAAACTGAAAACTAGGTGAAGTTATGACACTCAAGAAAGTGTTGACTTTTTATTTAATTACTCCCAAACTAAAATAAATTTTAAAAATCTAATTTCACCACTCATCGACTAAATATAAAATGCACTTTGTTAATTTTTCTTGTACATTTTCTCAAAATTTCATTTTTTGGACCAAAATGCCCTTACTAAACTTAGGAACTTAGGCAAAATTCCAAATCTAATGCAATGTGTGCACTTTGAGGTGATAAATTATTAATAAAGAGGTCCTAATTGACAAATAAAATTGGGTAACAAATGTGTTCTATCAGGAGGTTGGAGGAAGATTTGGCCCCTAATATTTAGAATATTGTAGTAATTTAGATAAGGCATGTCTTTAGTAACAACAGGAATCATGCTATAAGAGTATATCTTCTCTTGTACGGTGATTTTGTAATAATCTTCCACATAACTACACACATTACCATGTATTAGCTTGTGGTAGAGCAAGCGTGTGGATAAGGAATCTTTGACATTTGCCATGTTGCACAGTTACATTCCCATAAGCCAAGATCAACACGCAAGTCCCTATATGCAATATGTATGCAAACCCTATTTCCTCCATAATGCTCTGCAAACATTTATCTAGCTCTAGCCACATGGTCTCTTAGTTTTACCTCAATCTTTAGACCAACACCATTTCTCTAAGTAGAGAGAGCCATTTTGGATGTATGCATTTTGCGAGCTACCTTTTCTCTAAGCTCATAGATCAATTGTGCAACACCATGCCTTCTCTCAGTGATCATCCATGAATTAAATGATTCTGCAAGATTTTTAGTTATATTGTCCCATCTTCTATATGAAAACTTAAATAAAGACTACTTATTAATGCCTCCGTGATTTTCAAGCCATTGAGCCAATTCTAGACTGAATTCTCATGTTTCCCATTGCTTCATTAAAGCCATCCTTAAGCCTTATATATACGATGCTATCAAGCAAGTTTAATGCGTCATCCTTGCCCTGCCTACTGGTCCTTCTCTTACATCTATTAATTTTCAAAAATTCTGCACTAAAATTCTCCTTAATGTGATAATAACAAAATGCATGTGGCTTGCCTCCAAAGATAGCTTGAACAACACCTATTATGGCATTGTATCAGTCTGAAACTATTGTGAGTTGCATTGAGCTTATTATTTCTTTCACTATGTATAGGAACCAAGTCCAATCTTCAAGTGTCTCCCTTTTCACAATGGCATAAGCAAAGGGAAACAACTCATTATCAGCATTATAAGTAGATGCTAACAGTAAAGTCCCCTTATAAGGACCACTTAAATGACTACCATCTATGTATAATATGTGTCTTGCACCATGCATGAACCCTTTTTTACAACAGCCATAAGCTATAAAGACACGCTCAAACCTGTTATTGTCAACTACTGTCTACTTAGAAACTATTTTTGGGTCCGTTTCCACTAACCAGTCACAAATCCATAAAATTAACAAATAAGATTGGTCGGGTCTACCATAGATCTTTTTTCAACGCCTTCCCTTTGGCTCTGTATGCTTGTTGGTAAGTTAGATTGATACCATATTCTATTCGCAACTCTCTCCTAATGTCATTAGGACATTTGTGCAATGTCTGCCTTGACATTACTGGGACAACACTCTTACACGCTGTTGTGATAACCAAGGTTAGATAAAATCCCAAGCAAAGATTATCACAACCCAAAGGTTTTAAAAGATAATTAGTTAAAATAATAAGATCCCAAGAAAACCCTTTTTGAAATATTGTTTGAGCTTAAACCATGATTAAAAATCAATTAAGAATAAATACGGAAGTATGGAAATCAAACTACTTCAAAACAGGCTAAAACAAGAAATTTTTCCAAAAATTTGGCCCATCCATCATAGCGTAAGCTGCGCTCACCGTGGCGGATGGCACAGAGGGATGAATCCCTTAAAGGCCACTTACACCACAATGTAACTATCATGAATTAGGAATAACTAGTACTGGATCAGACATCAATTTCCTCTTTAACTCTTGAAATGTTGATTCACATTTATCGGTCCACACATATGGCTGATCCTTTTGAGTTAACTTAGTCAATAGAGACACAATCTGTGAGAATCCTTAAATGAATCACCGACAGTAGCCTACTAATCCCAAGAAACTTCTAATTTCTATCACTAATGTAGGCGGTTCCCATTCCAAAACAGCATCCACCTTGTGTGGATTAACAGTAGTCCCTTTTGTCGATACCACGTGACCAAGAAATCTCACTTCCTTAAGATAAAATTCACATTTACTGAGCTTGGCATACAACTTATTGTCCTTTAAAATTTACAAGATAGTATGAAGATGCTTCGAATGTTCCTCCTCATCTCTTGAGTAAATCAAAATATCATCGACAAACACCACCACTAACTTATCTAAATAAGGACAGAATATTCTATTTATATAGTCCATAAATACTACTGAAGCATTCATCAATCCAAATGGCATCACTAGAAACTCATAGTGACCATATCTAGTGTGAAAGGTAGTCTTTAGTACATCTTCAATCCTGACTAGCAGGTTGATCTTAGAAAACACTGCAGCTTCAACCAACTAATCTACTAAGTCATCAATCCTGGGCAAAGGATATTTGTTCTTGGTTGTTACCTTGTTCAACTGTATGTAGCCAATGCAAAGTCTCATACTACCATTATTTTTCTTCACAGATAACACCGGTGATCCCTAAGGAGACACACTCGGTCTTATGACACCTTTTTCTAGAAATTCCTCCAGTTGTTTCTTTAGCTCTGCCAACTCAGATGGAGACATCCGATATGGAGCTTTCAATATGGGTTTTGTTCTAGGCACAAGATCAATAGAAAATTCCACCTCTTGTTCAAGCAATAATCTAGACACTTCTTCTAGGAATACTTCAGGAAACTCATTCACTACTCTGATTCTCTCAATTCCTTCATCATAAGCAGCATGAATGGAAAAGAATACCATATATGCCTGACAACCCTGTTGAATGCACTTTTCTGCTTGCATTACAAACAAGAGTCTTGACTGACTTGGTTTCATTATAGGTACAGTGTACAATGGCAAGGATATTATCTTTCTTGCACAATCTAGCGTCGCATTGTTTGTCGACAACCAATCCATGCCAACCATACATCAATCCCAATCATGGGTAGACAAATCAAATCAATGGTGGTTGATCTATTCTCAAATCTCAAATCAACACCCAAACAAGCGCGATCGGTTCTTACAGAAATTCCTGCCAATGTAGACACATTTATCATATATGGCAAGGTATGCATAGACAATTTCAGCCTCAACACACAATCATCAAAAATGCAAGAATGGGTAGCACTCAAATTAAACAAAGCATCTATATCACAATTATGCAGAGAGATTTTACCTCTAATCAAATTTGGAGATGAATTTGCCTCCTCCTGGGATAACGTGAATAGCCTCCTAAAAACTGTCAATCTCTGCTTTGTGGTACCCACTCTGCCTTATTCACAATATTTGGCTCTGTGCCTTGTCTTGCCATATTTAAAACAAGCCTAACACTTTTAAAACATTCTCACTCCACTATACATAATTAACCAATATAACACCTAGTAATCAGAGACTTAACTCAACAAGATGATTACTATGGTTCAGTTCAAAAGCAAGGGTTCCCAAATTTTCTAAAGAAAAAAGAGTTTGAATCGATAAAAATCTTTCATATCAGAGTAAAATAAGTTACGAAAGTATAGGATATCTCAGAGGAGTAAAAGAAGTTAAAAACGGTTGAAAAACAAAACATGTGCTATGATATAGGGCAATCCGTTGCGGCTCATGCACGCTGCGCTGCGGCGTGTTGCTCTCTCTGCCACATGCTACGACTCAAGCTACGCCACCATGTGTTGCATGAAATTTCTACTAATTCTACTATCATTTGATAGCAGAATCGGGGAAACTTTTAACTCACCCTGAATCTCCGTCCGACATCTGAATGACGTGATCTAGGTGTCTACAGAAAGCTCTTTACATAAACAAGCTAAGGGTATAGGTTTCACTTCCAAAAAAAGTCATACTAGGAAGTTGGACACCCAAACACATTTCAACCACTTTTCACTACTTTAACACCAAATGGGTGTCTAAAACCCTCAACATGTGCCAAAAGCTTTTCCTAACACTGGACCATGTCCAATGGACAAAGGACTACCACTACAACAAGTCACAAGAAATGAAACATTAGTACAATAAAAATTCACTCCTTAACCCCATTTTACCGAAAACAGAGGGGAAGGTAA
This sequence comes from Prosopis cineraria, assembly GCF_029017545.1. Lineage (NCBI taxonomy): Eukaryota > Viridiplantae > Streptophyta > Magnoliopsida > Fabales > Fabaceae > Prosopis > Prosopis cineraria. The sequence continues at coordinate 13,481,289 of NW_026555338.1, read as the reverse complement.
TTTGTCATTGCATCTCGCCCAAATCATTCAAAAAATGATCAAATCACACTTGTACCAGTATTTTGGCCTTATAAACACACACACACATACACACACACACACACACACATATATCAACATATATAGAGACTAAGGGCTTAAAATACAAAACTAACATTTCCAACATCAAAGTAGTGCAAGTATGATGGCATGCATCCTAAAATTAGCAAATCATATACTATTACCCAATTAAATCTAAACTAGAGGCATACAGCAGGAATATGTTAATTCCCCGCCTCTTTAGCCTTCTCCCTCTGAACACTAGAGCTAGAGCCTGAAAAATGTTGAATGAAAAGGGTAAGTCTAGCCACTCAGTAACTAAGGCTCAACCTACCTTATTTAGTTATATATCAATTATAAACCAAATACATGCATAAGGAAATCAAGTATGTAAACATGCTGGCATATATCATATCTTGTCATTTATCATTAAGGAAATCAAGTATGCTCAAATATGTGACATGACCTATTATTCATGCGACTTGCCGCCACTTAACACGTGTGACATGTCATATATTTTCTTAGGCAATGATCAACCAACCTTATATCCTCCTTACTTCCTCAGACCAAAACTGTGGGCTATAACACTGAATAGGGCTCCGTCCGTGTGACTGGACTATCCAAGCTCATCAATCGTGAGGTGTGACCCGGCCAAAGATCACAAGACCCACTCTCGAACCACGACTTCTCCCATTCTCGAATCCCTGGGGTGTCTCATACCCTAGGCTATTCTCCTCATTAAACTGGTGGAGATAGTTAGGTTCTAGTCCCTCGAAAAACTATGGGACAATCCCTCGACAAACTGTGGGACAAGGCTATACCCCCGTCCATTAGAGGGCAGTCTAAATACCATATAAATTTTTCTCTACTCCAAATCCTGAGACAAATTCCCGCCACTGATCATACCATAATCAATACTCACTTATTTTAACATTTTTACTCATCATCACAAAAATCACATTGGGCTCATAACCATGCACTACCCAAGTGTGTACTCTCATCATCTTCTCAACATTATTCTCACTTACCTTAAAATTTACTTCTCATGAACATATAATTACTTCTGCACAACATCACATTTTTCATTTTCAAACCAAAAATAACATTACGCACATACAAATTTTCATACTCTCATTAAAGCTAATATATGGTTTTACATTAAAAATCAATCCCATGCATGTAACATTCACAATTCACAATTAACAATCAATTAACATATAACATCCTAAAGTAGGGTTCCCCTGATTACCTCAAACCTTTGAGAGGTCAAAGATTTACCCCTCAATCAACTTGCTTCCAAGCTTGAATTTCCAATCCAATAGGTGACCCAAGAGCCAATAATACAATCAACCAAGTTGAATTTTATCAACATAACCAACTTAAGCATTTGAACCCTCAATCTCTACTTCTAAATTGCCCAACATTCACTCTACATGAGTTGAAGCCTATCCATTGGGTTTAATAATTACCTTTAGCCCCCCAATAGCATTAATGAGCCATTAAATCCTCATTAATGGCATCATAAACTTCTAACCACTATAATAAATGAGATTTTTGAATATTAATGGTGCCTAACAACCCAAGATATCAAAACTCATTATACCTAGGTTTAAATACTCTAATCTACTCTCATTAACTCTATTTGAGTCAATAAATTTGGACCAATACCCCATATAGACTAAAATTACCATCCTCATCTAAACCCTAACTCAAATCCTTGAGAAAATAGAAGGGGAAAGGAGGAAAAGGCTTAGAAATCTTACCTTGGATGATTTAGAGCTTCAAACCTCCTCAAATTCTCATCTAAGTCATGCCTTAGTAGAGCATTAGCGCGTCTCTCCATTTTCCTCTTTTCTTTCTCTCTATTTCTGTTTCATTTCACATCTAATAAATTGCAGAAAATGGCCATGCATAGCAGCACATGGCACATAGAGGTCCTCCCTTGCTTAGAAATGTTTGTGTGCCGTGGCAGAGGATTTCCATATCACGGCGTGTGGCATAGCAACATCAACTCTTCCTTTTCTTCTCCTTTTGATGCTCGGGTGGCCTTCCTTGATACCGGACCCACAACTAGGGCTAAAATATCATCAAATATGATTATTAGACCTCTCTGGCCACACACACCACTTCAACTTACTTAATTACCCTAATTAGGTTTAATTAATCAGGGGATTAAAAATCAAAATGTTACAACTCTCCTCTCCTTTTAGGAATTTTGTCTCTAAAATTCACTTAATTTAGCAAACCTAGTAAAACCTTACCTCATTGAAACAAGTGATGATATTGGTTTTTCATCTTCTCTTCGATTTCCCACATAGTATCACTAGAAGTCATCCCTTTCCATGTGACTTTCACAAGCTAAATTTTCTTGTTTCTCAGTTGTTTCTTCCTAACATCCACAATTTTCTCCGGCTCTGCCTGATATGTTAAATTCTCATGTTGTGAAGGGTTAGGTTGATATTTCTTCAATTAAGACATGTGGAATACATCATGCACACCTGATAGATGAGGAGGTAGGGCAATCCGGTATGCCAAAGGCCTAATTCTCTTAAGAATTTTGAATGGCCTAATAAATTTGGGAGTCAATTTCTTTGCACAAATAGACCTCACAATTCTAGTCATAGGTGTGACCTTTAGAAATATGTGATCTCCAACCATAAACTCTAACTATCTCCTCCTCTTATCTGCATAGCTCTTTTATCGACTCTGAGCAGTCAGCAACTTCTAATGAATAATCTTAATTTTTTTAGTGGTTTGATCCACCAAATTAGGACCTATTATGCTTCTCTCACTCAACTCGGTCTAACAGAGTGGACACTTCCTGTCCTACAAGGCTTCATATAGAGCCATTTGAATGCTCACATGAAAACTATTACTATAAGAGAATTTTGCCAAAGGTAAGTGCTTATCCCAACTGCCACTCCACTCGATAGCACAAGCATGTAGTATATCCTTTAGAGTTTGGATGGTCCTCTCGGTTTGACCATCAATCTGAGGGTGATATGCTATACTGAACTTCAATTTTGTACCCATAGGCTCGTGCAGTTCTTTCTAAAAGTTTGAGGTGAACCTTGGATCACGATCTGACATAATTTCTTTTGGCACTCCATGTAACATCACAATCTCTTGAATATAGACCTCTGTAAGCTTTTCTAGAGCATAGTTAGCTCTAATTGCTAAGAAATGAGCAGACTTGGTCAATCTATCCACAATTACCCAAATAGCATCATGATTCGCTTGGGTACATGGCAATCCCATACTGAAATCCATAAAAACACAATCCTATTTCCATATAAGAATCTCTAATAGTTGTAGCAATCTTGGGGGTCTTTGGTGTTTAATCTTCACCTTCTAACAAGTCAGATATCGAGATACGTACTTCATCATATCCCTCTTCATACTAGGCCACCACCATCGACTCTTCATGTCTTAATACATCTTGGTAGTTCCTAGATGAATGGTGAACTTACTCTGATGAGCTTCAGCTAGAATAGTCTCTTGAACCCTTTTATCATTAGGTACACATACCCAATCTTTATACACTACCAACCCATCATCATTGAACCAAAAGTCCTTAATCTTGTTTGCCTCAATATCATCTCTAATCTCTAATAGATACTTGTCTTCAAGCTAATCTCTTCTCAAGTCTTTCTAGAATTCATTGGTGATTACCGTTGTATTTAATTTGTACATGGCAAAATCTGGACTATTCTGGTGTTCACTAAAGAAATCCTTTATTAGCTTATACTCATGGATCATCAACCTCGCAATATGTATGGTCTTGCAACTCAAAGCATCGGCCACTACATTGGCCTTCCCCGATGGTACTTCAATTCAAAATTATAATCTTTTAAAATTCCATCCACCTTCACTGTCGCATATTCAGCTCCTTCTGATCAATTAAATACTTGAGGCTCTTATGGTCACTAAATACCTCAAACTGTGAACTGTAGAGATAGTGCCTCCATATTTTCAAGGCAAATACAACCGCTAATAACTTAAGGTCATAAGTTGGATAACTCTCCTCATATGGTCTCAACTGTCTCGACCCGTAAGCTATAACTCTATCATCTTGCATTAGCATATAGCCCTAGTCCCTCAAGTGATGCATTAGTGTAAACCACATATGGATATTTGGGATCTAGAATAGTTAACACTGGTGCTATAGTCAACTTCTCCTTCAGAGTCTGAAATGCCTTTTCACACTTCTCCATCCAGACAAACGGTTGATCCTTCTTCATCAACTTCGTCAAAGAAGAAACAATCTGAGAGAACCCTTAGATGAATCTCCAATAATAACTAGCCAAACCTAAGAAACTTCATATCTCGATTACCGACGTTGGTCTCTCCCACTATAGTACTGCATCAACCTTGTATGGATCTACTACTATGCTGTTAATAGAAATAACATGTCCTAAAAATTTCACTTCTCATAGCCAAAACTCATACTTGCTCAGTTTGGCATACAACTTGTGCTCTTTCAACACTTGTAGCACTATCTTAAATGCCTTGCATGTTCTTCCTCATCTCTGGAGTATATCAAGATATTATTAATAAAAACCACTATAAATTTGTCTAAATAGGGTCTAAAGATCCTGTTCATATAGTCCATAAAGATTGCAGGAGCATTTGTCAAATCGAAAGGCATTACTAAGAACTTATAGTACTCGTATCGTGTCCTAAACATAGTCTTAGGCACATCATTTGCCTTAACCCTTAATTGGTGATATCCAAACCTTAGATCAATTTTAGAGAAAATTACAGCTCCAACAAGTTAGTCAAGTCATCAATCTATGGCAACGGATACTTGTTCTTAATTGTCACTTTGTTGAGTTGCTTGTAGTTAATGCACAACCTCATACTCTCATCTTTCTTCTTTACAAACAACATAGGTGATCCCCACGGTGATACACTCAGCAAGATGAATCCTTTCTCTAGGAACTCTTCTAATTGATTTTTAATTCTTCCAGTTCTGTAGAAGCCATACGATATAGAGCCTTGGAAATTGGCTCAGTACCAGATACTAAATCAATCAAGAATTTAATCTCTCTTTCTAGTAACAATCTTAATATTCGGTCATCAAACACCTCTGGGAACTCATTCATTACACCAATTCTATTAATTCCCCCATTACACACTTCATGTGTAGAATAGTAGATCATGAAAGCCTGTTAATCCTCTTTCACTGACTTCTCTACTTGTAAGACTGACAAGAACTTGAGAGTCTCATAGTCCATTACGGACAATGACTTGAAAGGTTCAGGGTTAATAGCTGTCATTATGTAAACTAGTAGGGAAACTATCTTTCTATTATAGTCGAGTGTTGCACTATTGGCAAACAACAAATCCATCCCTATTATCACATCAATGCCACTCAAAGGTAAGTAGATTAAGTCAATAATAGAAACTCTATCACCAAACATCAATTCTAGTTTCAAACAATCCCGACTGGTCCTCATAAAAGTACTAGTCGATGTAAACACATTTATGGAAAATGGCATTTCAAGCACTTGCAATTTTAGTCTCTTGGCATAATCATCAAATATAAAAGAGTGTGTGGCACCAGAATCAAACAAAGAATCTATCTGGTGACTATAGAGTGAGATTGTACCTCTAATCAGCTTTGGTGAAGCCTTGTCCTCTTCTCTGGTCATGGCGAAGACTCACCTTAGGACATCAAATCTTTAATCAGGAGCAAGTATGTTCTCTAGGAAAAACTAGACTATGAGTCCCACCTTGTTGCATTTGAAGCAAATCCAACACTGCCCTTGGTGATGCTTTCCACATTTATGGCACTGTGGAGCTCTAGCTGGCATCATAGTAGATGGAGCTGTAGATCCCTATTGGGACATCTAATTTCTGACCCTGCCCATACTAAGATATTGCTCCTCTGGTTTGATCCCTTAGATTGGGACCCCTTCTAAAAGCTCTTCTTCTTGCTTCCTCTAGCACTGTACCTCTCATACATACTCGAGTTGAAACTTGACTTCTTACTCACTCTACCCATGGGCCTGTGTAGGAAGAAAATCTCCCCTGACCATCTCTCTTCTTCTCTTCTACAACTTTACTCCTTCTGGCTATAGCTCTGAACTTGTTGCACATAACCTCGAAGGAAGTAATGTCAAAAGTAGTTAACTGCTGGCTAAAGTCAAGCCTCATCTTATTAAGAAACTGCTCAGCCTTTCAATACTCGTCATTGTGATAACTCAAGTAGGTGAAGTACTTCAATAGCTCATTAAACTTTGCTATTAACTCCTCCTTATTCAAATTTCCTTGCTGGTGTTTGTGAAATTCCACCTCTTTCTCTACTCAAAATGAGGCTGGGAAGTAATGGGCGAAGAATCGCCTTTTAAACTCTATCTAATTCAACTGCGAGCCATCCACTAGCCTCACAGTTTCCCACCATTGCTTTGCTACATCCTCAAGCATAAAAATAAAAGTGCTTAAGAGAACCCTCTGCTCAGTCATATAAGTCATGACTGAGAAGATGGTCTCAAGCCTGTCGATCTACTTCTCAGCTAGTCGATCCTCCATAAAGCCCTTAAAGGAAGGAGGATTCAACCTCATGAATTGCTTCAAAGCCACGTTTACGAAGCCTTCTGACTCACTTATCCTAGGCTGCACCAATTGTATCGGCCTCTTAGGAATACTTTCCTCATAATACTCCTCATCTCTATGTCCATGTACCTTAGCGTGTACATCATTTCGGGCTTCCTCTTGATCAACCCTAACTTTTTTTACCATTTTACTACTCTCCCCAGGTCTTCTTCTAAGGATCTCATCATAACCATCCATTCTCTTCTAGATGTCCATCATTATACACCTCAGTTCATCTAGGGCATTGTCTTTGTTACCTTGTTATGGTCCTAGTTGTTACTCTTGGTTTACCGATTCTTGTTTCGGTCTTTGTACATTCTCTGGTCCATTTCCTACATTTGTGGTTCTTGTTTACACCATATTCTCCATTCTTAAGGATGGAAGCAATCCTAAAAAGGAAAAAGGGAGTTAACGCTAGCTCGGTAAGGGAAATAACAAGTGTAATAGGATATTGCCAATTCTCTATATGCAATGCACAACAAATCTAAACCACTCACTCATAGAAACCACATACCAGCTCTCAAAACTAGAGAAACTAATGCAAAGTTGAAACATGCTCACTCTATTATACATAATTAACCAATATAACACCTGGTAATCAAAGACTTAACTCAATAAGATGATTACCAAGGTTCAGTTCAAAAGTAAAGAATCCCAAGTTTTCTAAATAAAAAGAGTTTAAATCAATAAAAATCTTTCATATCAGAGTAAAATGAGTTATGGAAGAATGGGATACCTCGGAGGAGTGAAAGAAGTCGAAAACAGTTTAAAAACAAAACATGTGTTGTGATACAGGGCAATGCGCCGTGACTCATACATGTTGTGCCACGGCATGCTACTCTCTATACCACACACTGCGGCTCAAGCACCATGCGCCGTGGCTCAGGTGCCATGTGCTATGGCATGTTGTATGAAATTTCTACTGATTCTGCTATCATTTGAAATAGAATTGAGGAAACTTTCGACTTACCCCGAATCTTCATCCAATATCCGAATGATGCAATCTAGGTGTCTATAGAAAGCTTTTTACATAAACTAGTTAATGGCATAAGTTTCACTTACAAAACAAGTCATACTAGAAAGTTGGACACTCAAACACATTTCAACTACTTTTCACCACTTTAACACTAAACGGGTGTCCAAAACCCTCAACATGTGCTAAAAGCTTTTCCTAACACCTGGTGTAAAATTTAAAAAATTATAACCCTGATTTATTAACCTAATGAAAGTAGTTGGTTAGTTAATGAGATGTGTGGCCAAAGGGTCCTAACTTGGCATAATTGATATGATTTCAACCCTAGAAGTGGGTTTGGATTGAAGGTGGGCCACCCGGGTAAGGAAAGAGAACGAAAAAGTGAAGAATTGTTTTATGTGCCATACGCTGTGGTGTGTAGTTGGTCCGCTGTGGTGCATGAAGATAATTTAAACATAACGAGCTCGTCTGTGCCATGTGCCACAGCGCACGGCCAAAAATTAGATAAATCAGTTCGTGAGCTGCATGAAAGTAGAAGAGAAAAAGAGGAAGAAGATGAAGAGCTCAGTTTTAGCTCTGCTAGGGCACAATATTTGGTCCTATTATTGATAAATTAAAGCTTTCAAATACCTAAGGTAAGATTGTGGTGCCTCTTCTTCCTTTTCCTCTCTCATTTGTTATGATTTATGGTAGGGTTTGAGTACGGAGATGGATTTTCAATCCATAGGAGTATCGATCCGATTCCATTAGTTAAAATAAGTTAAATAGTATTTAAATAGGAGTTATTTAATGTATTTGGTCCTATAATTTTAGGATCACATCTCTTAAATTATGTAGTGAATATTTTATCATTATTTTATATTATTTCTCCTTTTTAGTATTAAGAAATTAAGGTTTTAATTTTAGGAAATAGTCTTCTCTATGAGCCTATATAAATTAGGCATGCTCCATCTTGTAAACAGAACAGAAGTTGAATGAAATTATTCATTTTAGAGTTTATAACTCTTGTGAGCCTTAGTGCTTTGTGGTGGCATCCCGTGTGAGAAACAAACGTGATCACTAGCATGATCAATTCTTGTGATGTCTTCAAAGGTTGAGGTTCGTATAGGTAGGTGCTTTAGAAGATCTTATGCTTGATCATTATCTTGTTATTTATTTCCTTTCTTTCTTTATTTTTTTGTCATAAATTTCGTCCCTTTCTTTTTATTCTTGTCTTTTTGTTGTGTTTCAGTTGTTCTGTCCCTAAACTAGCACAATTCTGCTTCCGCGTCCCCTATCAGAAATGATTGTTAAAATGTATATTATGTGTAAAATGTGCATAGAAAGATTATTGGTGGGAGTTCACCTAGGGAGAGGAGTAGATTGGTTGAAAATCCACATGGTATTGGCAGTGACCGTTGGAATCGGGAACTAGCTTTGGCATCGACCATTGGAATCAAGAGATAGCCCTTGTCCTATAGTTGTTTTAGGACTATCCCACTTGTTCTACAAAGGACTTGAACCTAACTAGTCTCCATCGGTTCATGAAAAGGCTAGATTAGGGGTACGACACCCCATGGTTGTTAGTATTGGGGGAAACCAAATTACATAAGTGAGTGAGTTAACCCTAGCCCGGTAGCTCCTCATAAGTAGAAGGTTGGGTTAGTCCATGAAGGACGTAGACACATGATAGCCATCAGTTTCATGTTGGAGGTAACAGGAGGATATAAGGTTGGCATCTGATCATGCATATAAGTTCAGCCACATGGTTGTTATTTTTATGGTTTGACATGTGTTGAGGACGTATGGTTGTTATTGTTGCAGCCCTGTGTTATGTTTTCACTAAATAACATGATAAAATGTTTTATGGCAAGCCTGGTTACATGGTTGTTAGTTTTGTGAACCGTGGCCTAGTGTTATATGATATATGTGTTTATTTGCCAAATTATATCTATTTACAATTAATATGTAACTGTAAGGGTTAAGTGAAACTTGGTTATTGAGTGGTTGTACTCACCCCTCAATTCTCAATATTTTCAAGAACTAGCTCATCAAATCTGAGCTGGGGAAAACATACAAAGGCTTAGGATTTGTGGAGTAAATCCTCTATATGCCTCTCTTTAGTAGGTTTCATGTGCAGTATTTGCCAACTAGGATTAATTGTTATGATTTGTGCACTACTTGCATGACTTTGTGTATAACTAGTATATTTTGTGCCTTGGGTTAGTGAGTTATAGTTGTGAACTCATGGATAGGGTTAAAATACTTGTGCAAGTAAGAGCATATGTATTTTTGAGACATATGAATGAAATGGTTGATTTTGTGCAACTTTTCCTTCCCTTTTATATTTTGTGAAAATTGAGGTTGAGTCATGGTTTTATGAGACAAGCATTTTTGATTGTGTATGGTGTGTTGCTTGAGTCTGTAAGGGTCCATTGAATGTGGTTGGATGGTTTGTATAAGCTATTGGCACGTGTGGTTAAATTGTGACACCCCATTGGGAGATTTTGTGAAAAGTGGTCAAAAAAGGTTTTGGTGTCTAACTTTTTATAGAAAATGAGTTTGAATGTAAAAATGGTGCCATTAGCTAGAGTTAAGAGAAAGCTCCGTGTAGTCACCAAAACCACCTCAATCAAACGTCAGATAGAGATTTAGGATGCATCAGAAGTTCGCCTCCCGGGTTGTCAAATGACAATACTGATCTATCAAATTTCATGCAATGCGCCGCGATGCACGAGTCGTAAGCCGCAGTGCATGTGTCCTTTTCTACATAGAATTTGTCTTTGAGTTTTAAAAAACTCATTTTTTTGGATCCCAATTGATTTCCAAACTTCTGCTTTGTTTTCAAAACTCTAAGTTGGAGTTCTTAAATTATGTTTGGGATTTGAATTGATGAAAATTGGGATTCCTTTGAAAGATTTTGAGAAATTTCCTTTATAAAATCCTACAGTTTGGTGATTCTTAAGGATTAAGCCCTGGATTACCATGATTTGGAGTTAATTGTGATTTAACCTCAGGGAGGTTACACCTGGACCATGTCTAATGGACCTAGGACTATCAGTACAACACGTCACAAGCACTGAAACATTAGTATAACAAAAATTCACTCAACCCCATTTTACTGAAAACAGAGGGGGAGATAATTTGTCATTGCATTCGCCCAAATTGTTCAAAACATGATCAAATCATTATTTCGAAACTCACACTAGTATTTTGGCCTTATAAACATATATATATATATATATACATATACAGAGACTAAGGGCCCAAAATACAAGACTAACATTTCAACCATCAAAGTAGTGCAAGTATGATGGTATGCATCCTAGAATTGGCAAATCATGTACTATTACCCAATTAAATCTAAACTAGAGGCATACAGTAGGAATATGCTAATTCCCTGCCTCTTTAGCCTTCTCCCTCTCAACACTAGAGCTAGAGCCTAAAAAATGTTGAATGAAAAGGGTAAGTCTAGCCACTCAGTAACCAAGGTTAAAACAACCATATGCAGTTATATATTAATTATAAACCAAATACATACACAAGGAAATCAAGTATGTAAAACATTCTGGCGTATATCATATTTTGTCATTTATCACTAAATAACTTCTTTAACTCTCACAAACTAGGTGCATTGTCACCATATGCTCAGATATATGACATGACCCATTATTCACGTGACTTACCGCCACTTAACATGTGTGACATGTCATATATTTACTTAAGCAATGATCAACCAACCTTATATCCTCCTTATTTCCTCAGACCAAAATCGTGGCCTATAATACTGATTAGGGCTCCATCTGTATGACTGGACTACCCAAGCTCCCCAATCGTGAGTTATGACCTGGCCAAAGATTACAGGACCCACTCTTGGACCACGACTTCCCCCATTCTCAAATTCCTAGGGTGTCTCATACCTTAGGCTATTCTGCTCATTGAATCGGTGGAGATAGCTAGGTTCTAGTCCCTTGACAAACTATAGGACAGTCTCTCAACAAACTGTGGGACAAGGCTATACCCCGTGCATTAGAGGGCAGCCTAAATACCATATGAATTTTTCTCTACTCCCAATCCCTAGGTGAACTCCAGCCACATATCATGCCATAATCAATACTCACTTATTTTAACATTTTTTCTCATGATCACAACAATCACGTTAGACTCACGACCATGCATTACCCAAGTGTGTACTCTCATCATCTTCTTAATATTATTCTCACTTATCTCAAAATTTACTTCTCATGAACACATAATTACTTCTACACAACATCACATTTTGCATTTTCAAACCAAAAATGGCATTATGCACATACAAATTTTCATGCTCTCATTGAAGCTAATATATGGTTTTACATTAAAAATCAATCTCATGCATGTAACATTCACAATTCACAATTAACAATCAATTAACATATAACTACCCAAAGTAGGGTTCCCCTAGTTACCTCAAACCTTTGAGAGGTCAAAGTTTTACCCCTCAATCAACTAGCTTCCAAGTTTAATATTTCCAATCCAATAGGTAACCCAAGAGCCAATACTATAATCAATCAAGTTGAATTTCATCAACATAACCAACTCAAGCATTTGAACCCTCAATCTCTACTTCTAAATTGCCCACATTCACTCTACATGAGTTTAAACCTATTCATTAGGTTTAATAATTATCTTTAGCCCCCAATAGCATTAATGAGCCATTAAATCCCTGTTAATGGCATCACAAACTTCCAACCACTATAATAAATGAGATTTTTTGATATTAATGGTATTCAACAACCTAAGATACTAAAACTCATTATACCTAGGTTTAAATACTCTAATCTACTCCCATTAACTCCATTTGAGTCAACAAATTTAGACCCATACCCTATATGGATCGAAATCACCATCCTCATATAAACCCTAACTCAAATCCTTGAGAAAATGGAAGGGGAAAGGAGGAAAAGGCTTAGAAATCTTACCTTGGATGATTTAAAGCCCCAAACCTCCTCAAATTCTCATCTAAGTCGTGCCCTAGCAGAGCATTAGCGTGTCTCTCTATTTTCCTCTTTTCTTTCTTTCTATTTATGTCTCATTTTACGTCTAATAAATTGTAAAAATTAGCCATGCGCCACGGCGGACGCACAATGTGCTGTAGTGTATGGCACAGAGAGGTCCTCCCTCGTTTAGAAATGCCTGTGCATCGTGGTGGACGATTTCCACGTCACAGTGTGTGGCACAGCAATATCAACTCTTCCTTTTCTTTTCCTTTTGATGCCTAGGTGGCCCGCCTTGATACCGGACCCACAACATTAAATATGATTATTAGACCCCTTTGGCCACACACACCACTTCAACTTTCGTAATTACCCTAATTAGGTTTAATTAATCAGGGGATTAAAACTCAAGATGTTATAACTTTCCCACATGATATCCCCCACACTTCTAGCATTAAGGGGTTCTAGCTGTGCTAAGAGTCAACACAGGCATTATAGAATCTTGCTGAGATTGCTATGCACCACTAGCACTATTCTTTGGCCCACTACTCCTCTAGAAAGAACCTCGAGACTATGATCCCCTCTAAAAAAGTCTTCTTCTTCCTAAAGCTCCCAGAACTACTGGAGCTAAAACTGGACCTCTTACTAACTCCACCAGTAGGGCCAAGCGACTGTGAGAATCTACCCTAACTATCCTTTCTCTTCTCAGTCTCTGCCTCTCTGCCCTTTCTCACAGCTATTCTCAGCTTATTGCACATCTCATCATAAAATGTGATCTCAAACAAGGCTAACTGCTGTCAGTACTCAAGCCCCATCTTCTCAAGTAGTATCTCAGCTTTCCATTTCAAGTCATCATTTCTTATGAGATAGGTAGAGTACTTCAACAATTAATTGAATTTAGTGATAAGAGCTTCTTCATCAAGATTCCCTTGCTTAAACTTGTGGAACTCAACCTCTTTCTCTACTCTGAAGGCTATAAGGAAGTAAAAGTTGAAAAACCTCACTTTAAATTCATCCCATGTCCACTTAACTCTACCTTTTGATCTCACCGATTTCCACTAATGTTTAGCCTCTTTCACAAACAACACCGAGGCCAAAGTCACCTTCTGCACCTCTAAGCATGGCACAACTTCAAAGATTGTTTCAATTCTCTTGATCCACTCTTTGGCTTTGCCCTCTTTCATTGTTCCATCAAAAGTCAGTGGATGAAACTGTGAAAAACTCTTCCATGCTCGATTCATGGAATTCTGTGAACCACTACCACCCACAGCTCTAGATTGCTCGGGTGTACTTTCCTCATATGCTTTATCCTCTTCCTCATATATCTCTTCTTCATTTTGTATTATTCTACTATCACCTCTTGCTCTATCATTCCTCAGTACACCTTGACCCCACATCAAATTGCATATTTCTTGCATCAAATTCTCATCTCCAAAAGCAAGGCCTCATTACCCTGCGGCTTATTCCTCGATTGTTCCAAGTTCTGACCAACCAGAATGTGATTCTTTGGTAATAGCTCATTAGTCTCTGGTACCATATCCGTATTAGATAGGTTACCACCCATAGCAATTCTGGTAGATCTTCTTCTTGCCATCCTCTCTCCCCTCCTAAGGATGGAAGTAACCACACAAAGAGCAAGCGTTAAATGAGATAACTATGCAAATGGAAGGTAAGTATAACGAATATATATGCCAACTTCTAGACATGAATGCAACAATAATGCAATCCAATACAACAATCACACATACCAGTCTCGAAATGCTTGAAACTGATACCAAATTGTAATGTCTGCCTTGACATTACCAGGACAACATCCTTACACGCTGTTTTGATAACCAAGATTAGATAAAATCCCAAGCAAAGGTTATCACAACTTAAAGGTTTTAAAAGATAATTAGTTAAAATAATGGGATCTCAAGAAAACCATTTTTAAAATATTGTTTGAGCTTAAACCATGGTTAAAAATTAATTAAGAACAAATATGGAAGCATGGATATAAAACCACTTCAAAATAGGCTGAAACAAGCCATTTTTCCAAAAATCTGGCTTATTCGTCGTGGCGCAAGCCACACTTGCCGCAACATATGGTACAGAAGGATGAGTCCCTCGTAGGCTACTTACGTCACAGTGCAACTATCATACGCCGCACCACGCACCTATTGTCATGATAGCAGATTGCTATCATGATAGCTCTCTAAAATTTTAGAGCGTTCCATTTCGCCATTCGACATCCAGTTTGAGTGATTCAAGTGTCCACACGAAGCTCTTTGAGCCCTCTAACTAATGAAACTAGCCTCACACTTAAACAATCATCCATTTAAAAGATGGATACTCAAAACCAAATAGTTCATTTTCATCTCAAAACACACACAAAGGTGTTCAACTCACAATGCCAAATGCCATTAGCCCTAGAGACACTTTGACCACCTCAAATGGACCACACACAATATGACAATTCAATCAAAACACACAATTAAGCATTCACACTCAAAATGACCACCAAAACCCCAATTCACAACAACATAAAGGGGTGGACAAAATCTAACACACATATCAACTTAGTCATTTTGACACATAAATTACTTCAATTATATCACTTGTAGTTGTAATTTGGCCAAGCACACAAAACATCAACCTTGGACTAAGATACGCACACTCATCACAAATTAATACAAGTGATATCCTAAAATAATGTCATGTTCCTAAGTTGGCATTATATAATGGCAATATTCATTACAAACACAAAAGAGAAAGGGGAAGAGCTATATTATAATGCTTTTCACTCTTCAATTGCCCCTACCGGAGCCCTCACCTGTAAAATATAGCCACGGGATAAGATAAACATCTCAGTAACAAAATAATTCACTACTATTAATTAACATGGACAACCATCAGGGAGTAAAGCTATTAAAACACCAAGAATATACTTTTACCATATTATAATATTCTTTTTCATCAACACAAATCATTTACTACTACATGATCATTCTACCATCTAAGCCTCCATATCACCCCGACTGAAACCATAGGCTCTTGAACCAAGTACATATTCACAACAGTTCGAGCTCACCTTCAGTGGTAGGATCACCCAGCCAAAGGTGCCATATCCCATTTTTGAACTATGATCTCCCCTTATCGCACATGCATTGGGGTGTCGTTTGATAGGAAATTAGTCGCTTATCCTCAAAATTATACTAAAGCTAACCCTAATGCAATATAGGACCAACCATAGGTCATCTCCCAAGGAATGGTTTTAAGTCTAATTGAAAGTTATCTAGTGAAATAAATCAACCAAAGTTTGTAGGAATTTAGTTACCTAGCTAATTATCTAAACTAATTACCTAATCTGCAAGTAATTAAAATGCTAGTGAAAGTGAGTGAAATGAACTTCCCTTTTCACAATAATGGAACCCTAGAGATTAGTTGATTTTGGACTCATTATCTTCTCATGATTAGGCTAAGTTTAGCTTCCCTTTCCTCTTGACTAAAGCTGTCATGACTTAAGAAAATTATCCTAAGCCAATTAACCTAATTAGCTAACCTCCCTAAGTCTTAAATTAAAGTCCCTAGTTCAATTAACCAATTGGTGAAGACATTAGCCAAGTGATTCACTCAAAATCCTCTCTCAACAGCCATGGTCAAACACATAAATTGAGCAACCACAAGATTATGTCAAGCTACTCAACAACACAAGCATTAACACCACAAGATTATGCAATATTAACACAAGAAATTCACTAATTGAAAAACACAAGATTATGTGCCAAACAAAGAGTGGCAAAATTCAGTCATGGCTATCCAAGGAAGAAATTAAATGAAACAATCCTCTCTCTTTACATCAACATCAAATTCAAATTAGAATTCATAATCTAAGATGATTAAACCCTAGATTAAGGAATCTAACCATCTAGCAAAAAGAGAAAAGGATAGGAAACAAAAGAACTTAGCCAATTTGAAGCTCAAGACTCATCCTCCATCTTCATCTCTCTAGGATTCCACAAAGAAACTTAACCAATCTTCATCTTCAAGAACCCTAGTGATTGCTTGTGAAGGCCAAACCCCATAGCTCTTGAATGATGGAAATGAGCTTCAATCCTTGTGAAAATGGAAGGGATGGAACGAAAATGAAGAGAGGAGAAGAATGGTATGAGTTTTGTGGAGGTTTGGTGGCTGAAAATGGAGGTTAGGGTGCTGGAAAATGAAGAACAAAAGAGAGAAAATGAAGAACACTATGAACAAGAGAGAGAGAATGTGGAAGATGAATGAGAAATGTGTTGGATCCCATTTGGGGCTTAAAATGGCGTGCTCCTTGGTGTCTCCCATCAGCTGAAGCTTAATTAAAATAAGGAAAAAGAAATTAAAATGTAAATGGGAGCCTTGTCACACTTGCAAGGTGGTAACTTCCTATTGGTTTGTAGATGATTCCAATGTGTGCCTAATTTCCCATGTGTCATCCACATCATTTTAGCTGATTTAACCCCTTAAAATAATCATAATTCACGTGCAAACCATTAGCCATTGACCTCAAGGAGTGTTGACCTCAATTGCCCAATTGATGCACAAGTCACATGCCACCTATGTCACATAAATCACATAATTCAATTAAATAACATATGATATAATAAAATTTAATTCATGTCCAGAATTAAATTCATAATTAGAAGGAGAATTTATTAAATTAACCAGGTTTCAGGCTGCACAAAATTATATAAAAATTTTCACACAAAGGCAAACCAAAAACTAGGACAAACTAAGACACTTAAGAAAGTGTTGACTTTTTTATTTAATTACTCCTAAACTAAAATGAATTTTAAAAATATAATTTCACCATTCATCAACTGGACATAAAATGCACTTTTTTAATTTTTCTTGTACATTTTCTCAAAAGTTCATTTTTGGACCAAAATCCCCCTAGTGCACTGAACCTAGAAACTTAGGCAAAGTTCCAAATCTAATGCAATGTGTGTACTTGAAGGTGATAAATCATTAATAAAATGATCCTAATTGACAAATAAAAGTGGGTAACAAATGTGTTCTATCAATTCCCCACACTTAGCTTTTGTACTCCGGGCAAAATCAAGTGAAAAAGGTCCCAAAAGAAACTATAAGACAAAGAAATAAGAGAAAAACATTGTTTCAAGTCACTAAAATACTAGCTCATGAACTTCTACAAATTATCAATCAATGTGGCAATAATTAGGAAAGAATTATGCACATCACAAACAAACCCTTACCAAGAATCAATGTCAAAGAGTAAGCCTCTCTAGGTTAAGTCTTTGCTCTCATCACTCAAAGTGTATAAGGTATTAAATTTCACTCAAAATTTCTTAGGATAAACCCTACTATAAATTTGTAACTCTTCTACATCTCCATCACTAAATAGCACTTGCAATCAAGAATCAAGTGCACTTTATTAGGTTGTGATATAGGTAATGAAAGGATGTCTAAGAAATGCATGTATAAAAAAAATAGGGTTAGCATCAAAATAATGCTAAATCAAGATATATCCCCTTAATATGCAAAGCATAACCTAACTCAATTGAGTGAACACCTTAACACAATGAGGATGGAAAGAAATGATAAGAAATAATAAAACAAATGGAATGGATGAGCTAGGCAACTTTTTTTTTCTTTCTTTTTTATCTCTTCTTCTTTTTGTTTTCTTTTTCTAGCAACTTTATTTCTTTTCTTTTTGACTATATTTTTTTTTCAAATCTATCTTTGTTTTTTTTTGGTTGCCCCTAACTCTTTGAAAACAATGGAAGTAATGGATGTAATGGTGTAACAATAAAGATAAAGAGTAATGGATAGAAAAATAATAATAGGCATCCACTCATTTGATCTAGGACATGCAATGAATATTAAAAAGACATATAAAAGTGTAACATGCATTCCTTGGGGAAAAATAGGGTGAATATATATATATATATATATATTTTTAAGAATCAAACCAAAGGCTCAAAGTGGCTAACAAAGGATAATAAATGATAATAGGTTGGCTATTTAGCTTTTGGCTATTTTTTATGAATGCCATCTCTCATCTCTTATCAAACAAGTGCGAGATATGTGGTCTTAATTAAGAAGTGAAACAAATTCTAGAGGGTAATATCACTAAGGAATTAATCACACATGATTGTTTAGCCTCTTCCATGAAAGGGTAATATGCCACTCTAATCCATTAATTCAAGGTAAAAGAATATTCACTTCACACCTAGTCAATCCTAAAAATTACCACATCTCAAAAATCAAAATATCCATTTAAGAGCTAGGTAATTAAGTAACCTCAAACAAAACAAAACAAAGCAATTTTTTTTTATTTTTTTTATTTTTTTTTGTAAAACCAAACAAAAAAACAAAATGTTTATTTCTCTCCCCCATACTTAAATCATGCATTGTCTTCAATGTATGTATAGACTAGTGATAAAATAAGGTAAGATCAATAATGAATGCATAACAAAAGTGTGTTGCAGAATTTTTTTTTTCAAACTAAAACACAAGACAAAGAAGTCAAATAAAGCAAATAGACTCTAATTTTCCTACTAGGTTCATCTCCCCCACACTTGAACTATACCTATCATTAAATATATCAATTAAAGGAAAGTAAAAGCTCAAGGTTAGAGAGATACAACCTTATCATGGTGGTTCAAAAAACATGTTAAGAGAAGTCCTCCTCCTTTTGAAGTGATTTGGCATCTTTGTAGAGCTTGCATAGGTGACCATTGATTTGCATGGTGGAACCCGTGGCTTTATTCAAGAGTTGCAAAACCCCATAGGGAAACACCTTGGTCACTAGATATGGTCCCTCCCACTTAGACTTCAACTTGGCATGCTTATGAATAAACCTTGTTTGGAATAAGAGGACTTGATCTCCTTCTTGGAACTTTTTCCTCAAGATTAGCTTGTCATGAAGGATCCTTGTTTTCTCCTTATAGATCCTAGAAGACTCATAGGCATCCAACCTAAGCTCCTCAAGTTCTTGCATTTGAAGAATCTCTCCTTAGCCGAAAGATGGAAATCCAAGTTGAGTTTCTTGATGGCCCAATAGGCCTTATGCTCTATCTCCACAGGGAGGTGACAAGCCTTTCCATAACCAATTGAAAAGGAGACATGCCAATGAGAGTCTTATAAGCAGTCCGATAAGCCCACAAAGCATGTCCTAAAAATGATCTCAAATCTTTTAAATAAACAGGATATGGCAAAGAAGCAATCCATCCCATCTGCTTTAGCCTTATCTACCTCTATGCCATTGGAAGAAATCAAATGGCCTAAAAACATTCCTTTATCTACCATGAGATGGCATTTCTAAAGTTAAGCACAAGTTTCTTTTCAATGCACCTACCAAGCACTTTATCTAAAGAATGCAAGCATGAATCAAAGGACTCACCATACACAATAAAATCATCCATAAAGACTTCCATGCATGTTCAATAAAATCACAAAATATGGACATCATGCATCTTTAAAAAGTACCAAGTGCATTGCAAAGACCAAAAGGCATCCTCCTATAGGCAAATGTACCAAAGGGGCATGTAAAGGTAGTCTTATCTTAGTCACTAGGAACTATGGGAATCTGAAAATACCCATAAACCCATCTAGGAAGCAATAATAGAACTTGGAAGCCAATCTCTCAAGCATTTGATCAATAAAAGGCAAAGGAAAATGGTCCTTCCTAGTCACTTATTGAGCTCCTATAGTCTATGCACAATCTCCAAGCATTTTGAACTCTAGTTGGAACAAGCTCTCCTTTCTCATTTTTACCACAGTAATTCCCCCTTTCTTAGGTACAACTTGGGTTGGAGACACCCACTCACTGTCAGCTATAGGATAGATGATCCTAGCACTAAGTAGCTTAACAACCTCTTTCTTTACCACATCTAAAATCAATAGGTTAAGTCTCCTTTGTGGTTGCCTAATGGGCTTAGCATTGTCCTCAAGAAAAATTTTATGTGTGGACACAATAGGTTCATACCAGGAATATCAGCCAAAGTCCAACCAATAGCATGTATGTTCTTCTCAACACATCAAGTAATGCATTTTCTTCTCAAGAGATAAAGAGTTAGAAATTATTACCGAAGCTTCTCATTCTCAATGAGATATGCATACTTGAGATTGGATGGTAAAGGCTTCAACTCCAAGGTAGGTGGCTCTACACAAGAGGGAATGAGCTTCTTCAAGTCTAATTTGGTGGAATATTCCATGGTACTATCTGTCTTTTAGGCTTCTCACTTGTTTTTGATTTCTCCTCTTCTTTCTTTACAGCCTCCCCCTTTTTTGCAATTTGTCCTTAAGTGCTTGGACTTGAGCCACGCCTCGACATGTGAAAGTGTAGAATTTTCCTCCAATAGCTCGGGATCCTAAGAACATCAAGTTTGAGTGGAGAAAAACTCATAGATTGGCCTTAATGGCTTTAGTACCTACAACACAAGAAGATATACCCTTCTCAAGCATTTCAAGATCAAGTATAGGAGATATTTTAAACAAATCATGAGAAGAAGTAGTTGCATCATTCAAGCATGCATCAATCTCTAAACAAATAGGATAACTACATCCATTAATACATGTAGTAGTAACAAGAGACAAATCATTATCAACATGTGAGAAAGAATCAAGCATGTGAGACTCACAAGCATCATGAAGCAATAACACAATGGAACTTACACCTAACAAAGAATAATTCTCAAAAGGATGTTTCATTGCTTCATATATATTAAAATAACATGATCCTCTTCACATTTCAAAATCAAACTACCTTTTTCCATGTCAATCAATGTACGGGCAATCCTCATAAATGGCCTTCCTAAAATCAAAATATCATCCCCACTCCCTTCTTTTGACATATCAAGCACATAGAAATCCACAAGAAATAATAGACCTTTAACACAAACCAATAAGTCTTCTACTACTCCATGTGGTCTTCTAACACTTCTATCCGCTAATTGGCATATCATAGGTGTCTTATGCATGCAATCAAGACTCAAGGCATGATAAATTGAAAGAGGCATAACATTAATAGCCGCACCTAAGTCTATCAATGCATGAGAAAAATGTGTGTTTGCCAATCTTGCATGAAATTGTGAAGGAACCAGGGTCCTCACATTTTATAGGGAGTTGAGGCTTCATGATAGCACTCACAGATGAGGGTAATTGTACCCTTGCATTAGGCATAAATTTTCTTTTATTTGTACAACAATCTTTTAAAAATTTGGCATACTTAGGAAAGTTCTTAACTACATCCATCAAGGGTACATTAACATGAATCTTATGGAAGAAATCATATACCTCTTGATCAAATTGTCCCTTTCACTTGCTTAGGAACCACTTGTGCTTGTGGAAAAGGAAGCTTCTTCATAATCTCTTAACTTGGCTTTCCTTCTTCCTTCCTTGAACTCTCCATTCTTGTGTTTCACTTTGCTCGGCCCTTCCCTCTTTTTCCTTACTAAACAACTCGGCCATAGTCCCCTTTTCACCTTAGATGGTGGTTGCTCACATATGATCTCCTCAATGTTTTCATCCTTCATCATCTCTACAAAAAGATCATCATAGGAGCAAAAGAAGAACTAGAAACATTAACATCAATTGAAGAATTTAAGGAGGGCTTCTCGGCCTTCCCTTGTCTTTTGTCTTCTTGTACTCTTTCTCCAACTTCTTGCCACTCCTCAATGTGATAGCATTAAGATTAGCTTTAGGAGGATTAGCAACAGTTTGGATGGTAATGTAGAGGCTTGAGCATTGGTTGCACTACTTGGTTAGCAAGCATATTCATTTGAGAAGTAAGGGTATCAATTTTAGAGTTCATATTGTCATACTTATTACCCATACTCTCTACCTTGTTCCCTAAGCCATCATACATGTTTTTATACAAGAATTCATTTCAATCAATTGCTTACGTAACACATTCACATCATTAGAAGAGTTCGAATTAGAAGAACTCTCAATTGGAACAAGCCTCCTACACTATACGAATTAGAAGGAGGTGTAAGGGAATTACACTTGAATTATTAGCTTTGAGAAGAGCTACCTTGGACTAAATGAGGTGGAGGGTCACGGCCAAAGGTGTTTTGATAAGATCCTCTTTGTTGATTGTCTTGTAAAGCCACATTTGGATTTGAATAGGAGAAATTAGGATGCCTCTCCATGAAGGGTTGTAAGTATTAGAATAAGCTCCTTGCCCTTGCCTCCCACCTAGGATTGTTTTCCATTGTAGATAGCATTTACTTGTTCAAACTTATAGGACAATTGCTTTCTACATGCATAGGTGGGTCATAAAAAGTACAAGAATAAGGGACAAGTGCTGAGAAGTACTACATTGCTCACTTGAGATATTTGTGGAGCCAACATTCTCCCAATCTTGGTAGCTAGCAAGTCTACATATGAATCATTAAGAATTGAGGAAGCTGCCATATTCACATTTCTCTTCTCTTGTAGAGTATTGAGCACCACTTGAAGCCATCTTTTCAATTAGTTTCCAAGCCTTTAAGGAAGTAAGGTCAATCAAGCATCCACCACTAGCAGCATCAATGTTAACTTTGTCTCTTGGAATCAAGCCCTCATAGAAATATTGGACTAAATTCTCACTAGAAATTTGATGGGTGTGGCATTTAGCCAAAAGACCTTGGAATCTAGTCCAATACTCATAGAGACTCTCATCCTCTCCTTGTTGGACCCCATAGATTTGCTTCTCAAATTGGTGACCTTGGAATTTGGAAAGAATTTATCTAAGAAGAGTCTTCTTAGCTCGGCCCATGTGCTCATTTTCACATAAGAAGGGTAGTTGAAATACCACTCCTTTGCTAAACCTTCAAGAGAAAATATAAAAGCCTTAACTTGAACATCATCAATATTTACATGCATAGGCTTCATAGTATCACAAAACCAATAGGAGAGTATGCAAAAACCTATGGCAATCCTCTCCTGGTAACCCATGAATTTAGGCAATGCATTAATCAGAGAGGATTTAATTTCAAATTGAACATTAGTAGGGAGGAACATACAAGCCATAGGATTATCATGCCATTAGGTTGAGTTTATTGCCTAATGCTCCTCTCCTCTCTAGGGTTATGCAAGCCTTCAAATTCATTATTACATGGCCATCATCATGCAAATTCTCATTCCCATTCCCATGGCCCTCATTATGCACATGCTCATGTCCTAAGATACCTTCCATTGTTGAATTACAAACCAAATGAGAATCAAGAATAGGTTGTGATCTTCTCAATCTAGAAATAGTCCTTTCAATTTCTGGATCTAATTCAACAAAAGAGGTATGTTTTCTTTGGGTCATGCACTAATCAAGCTCAAGAAAATTAAGAACAAAGAACAAGCTAAACTAAAATGCAAATCAACACGAAACAATTCAAACACAACAAAAGCAAGAGAAATAATTTTTTTTCTTTTTTTTAATAAACTCAATAGCACAAAATGAAAAAAAATAACACCAAACAAGTAGAAAGAGAGTTAGAAATGCTCAATCAAGAAGCTTTGGCAATTTTGGAATTCGCACAGTAGGCTCTCTGGGACAGTGAACTTGTGAATTTTCTATCAGCAAATCCACATGATAATTCCCCTGAGAACTTTTATGAGAAACACAAGAGATATACAGGAAATTATATAAAACTTTTAGATTAAAAATCCTTCCCAATTGTTCCCAGAATTTTCACAAGTTGGTCCTCCGGTCTGGAGAAACAGGATTTCATAGAAGACCTTCAGAGCTTCTAAACAAAATTTCAAATAGGAAAATGGAAAAATTGAAGAAAATCCTAAACACAAGAAACAAAGATAAGACAGTGATAGAAAAAATTAAACTGGAATCAATCAATTTGAACGCACAAAGAGGAAGATATGCTAATTTAAATTTGAACAGGGTTTTGGGAATCCTCTGTAATGGCTCTTGGACCTTGTTAGATTGTAAAATTTCCACAGGACACTTCCCCTGTCCAAAATTGACCAAAACCAATTTTAAAGTGAAGCTAAGATATAGAGCTTTCAATGAAATAAGTTTTTAAATTCCCTCAAACTCATTCCCAGTCAATTTTTCAATTTCAGACAGAGACACTAGAAAACAGAGTATTTCAGCTCTACACCAAACCAAACGAAAATTGCACAATTTTTTTTTTTTTTCAAAACAGAATAAAAACACTCAAACACACAAAAAACCACTAAACAAAACACAAACCACAAATTTTTATAATTTTTCAAAACGATTTTCCAGGAACACTAAAAATTGTAAATTAAGTACTAAACAACTTAACATTAAAACTTAAATCACTCCCGGCAACGGCGCCAAAATTTTAATAGGAAATTAGTCGCTTATTCCTCAAAATTACACTAAAGCTAACCCTAATGCAATATAGGGACTAACCATAGGTCATCTCCCAAGGAATGGTTTTAAGTCTAATTGAAAGTTATCTAGTGAAATAAATCAACCAAAGTTTGTAGGAATTTAGTTACCTAGCTAATTATCTAAACTATTACCTAATCTGCAAGTAATTAAAATGCTAGTGAAAGTGAGTGAAATGAACTTCCCTTTTCACAATAATGGAACCCTAGAGATTAGTTGATTTTGGACTCATTATCTTCTCATGATTAGGCTACGTTTAGCTTCCCTTTCCTCTTGACTAAAGCTGTCATGACTTAAGAAAATTATCCTAAGCCAATTAACCTAATTAGCTAACCTCCCTAAGTCTTAGATTAAAGTCTCTAGTTCAATTAACCAATTGGTAAAGACATTAGCCAAGTGATTCACTCAAAATCCTCTCTCAACAGCCATGGTCAAACACATAAATTGATCAACCACAAGATTATGTCAAGCTACTCAACAACACAAGCATTAACACCACCAGATTATGCAATATTAACACAAGAAATTCACTAATTGAAAAACACAAGATTATGTGCCAAACAAGAGTGGCAAAATTCAGTCATGGCTATCCAAG
Source organism: Prosopis cineraria (assembly GCF_029017545.1). Classification (NCBI taxonomy): domain Eukaryota; kingdom Viridiplantae; phylum Streptophyta; class Magnoliopsida; order Fabales; family Fabaceae; genus Prosopis; species Prosopis cineraria. The sequence goes on along the minus strand of NW_026555338.1, from coordinate 13,455,793 downwards.
GAAGAAATTAAATGAAACAATCCTCTCTCTTTACATCAACATCAATTCAAATTAGAATTCATAATCTAAGATGATTAAACCCTAGATTAAGGAATCAACCATCTAGCAAAAAGAGAAAAGGATAGGAAACAAAAGAACTTAGCCAATTTGAAGCTCAAGACTCATCCTCCATCTTCATCTCTCTAGGATTCCACAAAGAAACTTAACCAATCTTCATCTTCAAGAACCCTAGTGATTGCTTGTGAAGGCCAAACCCATAGCTCTTGAATGATGGAAATGAGCTTCAATCCTTGTGAAAATGGAAGGGATGGAACGAAAATGAAGAGAGGAGAAGAATGGTATGAGTTTTGTGGAGGTTTGGTGGCTGAAATGGAGGTTAGGGTGCTGGAAAAATGAAGAAGACAAAAAGAGAGAAATGAAGAATACTATGAACAAGAGAGAGAGAATGTGGAAGATGAATGAGAAATGTGTTGGATCCCATTTGGGGCTTAAAATGGCGTGCTCCTTGGTATCTCCCATCAGCTGAAGCTTAATTAAAATAAGGAAAAAGAAATTAAAATGTAAATGTAAGCCTTGTCACACTTGCAAGGTGGTAATTTCCTATTGGTTTGTAGATGATTCCAATATGTGCCTAATTTCCCATGTGTCATCCACATCATTTTAGCTGATTTAACCCCTCAAAATAATCATAATTCACGTGCAAACCATTAGCCATTGACCTCAAGGAGTGTTGACCTCAATTGCCCAATTGATGCACAAGTCACATGCCACCTATGTCACATAAATCACATAATTCAATTAAATAGCATATGATATAATAAAATCTAATTCATGTCCAGAATTAAATTCATAATTAGAAGGGAGAATTTATTAAATTAACTAACTTTTAGGGCTGCACAAAATTATATAAAAATTTTCACACAAGGCAAACCAAAAACTAGGACAAACTAAGACACTTAAGAAAGTGTTGACTTTTTTATTTAATTACTCCCAACTAAAATGAATTTTAAAAATATAATTTCACCATTCATCAACTGGACATAAAATGCACTTTGTCAATTTTTCTTGTACATTTTCTCAAAAGTTCATTTTTTTGGACCAAAATGCCCCTAGTGTACTGAACCTAGAAACTTAGCCAAAGTTCCAAATCTAATGCAATGTGTGCACTTGAAGGTGATAAATCATTAATAAAATGATCCTAATTGACAAATAAAAGTGGGTAACAAATGTGTTCTATCATCGTTACTCAAACACTGCATCATTGATGCTAAGGAGCATCACTCTCCAATGCCGTATCTTGCATGGATACTAAGGATAAAATCTCCAACACCGTGCCTCACTAGATACTAAGGAGATACATGCCATATAGACTTTTACTACTCCTTCCTACGGGTGAACTCCCACCTCCTAACATGATCATACTCAAATTACCACACATTTCACACCCTTATGAGAAACCACAAATTTTCACATAAGAACTCACAATTCTTTATCATTTCGAGAGTAGTTTTCTAATGCACAAGAAAATCATCTTTCACAATATACTAAGCTTTCAAAAACACATGTAAACACATATATTTATCTACTCATAAACAATTAAGCAATATAATCAATCAGTGTAAATTATTTTGTTACCTCAAACCTTTTGTCACACAAAACGGTTACTGTGGCTCAACGTTAGCTCTATACATTCTATACACACAAGGAAGCTCAAGCAACACTCAATCTACACAATCAAGTGATAGACATCAATTATCACTCTAGATAACCTCAAATTCACTAGGTTCTAAGTACTCGTAACACTCAAATTCCTTTTCTAACAACATCAACCATTCCCAAACACTCTAACCATCTTGTTAAACATCCCAACACACCAAAATCACTAGCCAATTCCCCACATTGTCTCAAAACCTCCAGATTATGCCTAAGGTTCACCCAAACCCTCAACAAAAATTTCTAATCACCATAAAACTCATAAACTTAGGGTTAAGGGCTTGATTTAACTCTTAAGACCTTAAAAAAACCAATGGGTTGGTCTAAACCTAAAGGAACTGAGATTAAAGCTCTCATTGCCTCAAATGTCCAGATTTTCACATTATGAGGGAGAGGGAGAAGAAAGAAAAGCTTACCCAATGTATATAAAGCTTGTAAGGCCTCCAAAATCACGTTGGAAATAAGCCCTAGCAGCCACAAGCTCTTCTATGTCGCTGCTCTCGAGTTCACCCTTTCCTCTCTTCTAATTTTTAGTCTGGTTCGTGATCTGATAAGTGCAGATTTTACAAGTGCACCGCGGTGCATTGACATGCTTGCCGTGGCGTATGGCACAAAAAGCCACACCAAAATTTAAACTCCCTTCCATGCCATGACCTGCTCAAACATCGACCTAGCCATCTTCTAAGGCTGTCCAAGAATCCAAAAACTATATTAGCCTCTCATAAACCTCATTAATCAATAATTTACCCAAATTAACCAAATTATCCTTAAAAACACTGAAAATTCCTAATTAGGAAATTTAGGATGTTACAGTTTGTCTACATGAGACCTCACATCCTCAATTACAAAGCATAATGTTAGACTTAAACTGCCCCTATGGGTAATAATTAAACTGTCTTATACATAATGTATGTGCTCATTTTTAAATGTCTTCACACGTAGAAATGAAGTTTCCTTTCCCACTACATATGCTGTGATCTTCCAAGGGTAACCTTCAATGTCACATATCACTCTCATCTTTTTTGTACTATTGTTCTTATATTTGTATGGAAACTTATGAGCAATGCTATATTTGTATAATACTTTTCTAAAGGCTTCAGCATGGGGAAAGGTTTGCCCTACACCTGACAACAAAACCCTCTACTTAGAAGAATTAAGCTCTAGCATCAATGTAGGTGTGCTTTCTATTCCACATGGTAATGTTAGAAGTTCTCCACGAGTTTGTTGGGTTACATATTCTACCCTACTTTCAAATGCTACATGTTCGAAATTATGATCTTCAATAGGAGGAGAAGGAGAGTTTACATCTGAAAGTGCAAGAATTACTCCATCCTGCATTCATAATCCATCCAACTTTATATCTCATTTACATTTGCATTGACAATCACAACTTCAGTTATTAAAATAACAACTATGCTAAAGCAAATGACAACTTTCTTTAGAGGAGTTAAACATAGTAACTTACATTGGTGCTTCCTTAATTGTTATTTCTCTATTGCCATTTCCTTTACAACCTATATATACATAATTGCTTCCAACATTATACTTAAATAGGATAGCAATTCCACCATCATCAACAAGGTTTATAAGCGTTATTTTATCATATCTCATAGTATATTTTATGTCACTCAAATTAGTGTCAATGCCAAAACCAGATGATATAATTATTCTTAATTCTTCAAATGTCATCCCTTCTTTAATCATTTTCACCCTCACATTCCCCTCATCATATTGTATTTTACCTTCAATATTTTTACAAAATGTCCCCTTATGTAGAAATAAAAAAATAGTTCCTTCCCAAAATGAGAAGAAGCCATTTCTCATGCCAACCTAAAATAATGAAATAATCATTCATCAACATGTCTATTTTTTAAACATTATGATCACATATATATTATGTTTTATCCAATAACAACTACTGTTCTTATATTCATAACTTTGTATTTATTATTCACAACTTTTTGTTTATGCATTTATAATACAACTGAAAATGATATATCATTTATCATTTATCATTTATCTATGCTGAGTAAGCATCGTACCCTTGTTTTTTAGCTTTAAGCATGAAGAGAAAATGAAGACCTCAATTATTTATGTATAATAACCCACATCAACTTCAACTATTACATATGGGAGGAGAAAATTTCAAGGAGGAGAGGAAATTTACTCATGTACAATAGATGCAACAAAGGAAAAATGTATGCTAATATATACCCACGTACAGCAGCTAATCAAAACAAACAACCCATGTACAGAAACTAAAAAAAAAATAAACACTAGAACAAGAAGAACAAGGAGAAGGAGAAGAAGGAGATGGAGAGGGAGAGGGAGATGGACTAATACCATGAAGCAGAGAAGAAGATGAGACCATGAACAGGATGAAGCAAACGTGCGGGAAATTCTATTCAATGAGGATTGAGATTTTTGTTTACTTTGAGGGCAATTTGGTCATTTCATTTGAATTTCTAATGACAAAAAGGTCCTAAAGGACTTCAAGGGGATTATACTATTTGGAGGGACCAATATGTCAATTAGCTAATTTAAATGTATTTTTTTTTCATTTTCCCTTATTTTAAATTTTTATTATTTTGAAAGTGTTGCCTCAAAATGAATATACTAGTCTTTTGTCTCTACTTTTGATTAATATGATAAAAATCTTGAAACTAAATTAAAAATAATTTATTATTAAGTTCTGCCCCCTTGAGAAGAAAATTTATCCTTCAACAAATATTATGTTAGATCTATCACTTATTGCTTTTATAAATTAAAATATAAATAACAACTTTTCATTTATTACATGTTACTCTCATATATAATTAAAAAATATAAACATTCTTGAAATTTCTCACCACTTGAAAATTAAAATAAAATTAGTTTAAATTTTTTTTAGAATATATTGATCCATTAATTAGTTTAGAAAAAAATAAAAACTATAATTATAATAAATCATATCAACAATAATTGTAACCTAAATTGAAAAATAAATGTACTCCAATTAGCTTTAAAAAAAATCAATTTGTTTTATATCAACCCAAGTTGCCGACGCACAAGTTGAAGGATAAAGTAGCAAATTTGACCATAAATTATTTTTCGAGGAGCATCTGGTAGCCTAAACTATCAGATGGTACAAAATAAGTTACGAACTTTTAAAAATAGAGCATCTAGTAGCTCGCTGTTAACTTAAGCTAATGGACGTTATGTGAGGCCCACAATGACACATGGCACGACACGGCCGTGACACATTAGCATGGTAAAGGTGCAAATTTAGCCACCAACTATTTTCCTAGAATCGCTGGGTAGCTTTTACTATAAAAAAAATGAATCATCCAACACCTTCCCCTCAATTTTGACCAAACACCATTTATTTTCATATTTATGAGGCCCATAAAGCATTAATCTCTCCAATCCTCTTGCCTTCGTTCTCAACATAAGCTCCAGAAAAAGAGGTTTAATGAGTTTTAATCTTAAGACGACAAGGACGATGCTAATAAAGTACAAGCTTGATTTTACTATGCATAAGAAAAGCTTGATTCTAGCTTAATTTAGTCATGAATTATTTATTCTACTTTGTTAGCGTCATCTTCGTAAATATCTTCAAATAAGAACTATTTGAACCTCTTCTTCTCGAGTTGAGATTGATATGAAGGCAAGAAGATAGAGAGATTAATGCTCTGTAGGCCTCATAAGTATGAAAATAAATAGTGTTTGGTCAAAATTGAGGGGAAGGTGTTGGATGATTCATTTTTTTATAGTAGAGGCTATCCAGTGTTCCTCAAAAAACAATTCGTGGCTAAATTTGCACATTTACCATACTGACGTGTCCCGCCTATGTCGTGACACGTGTCATTGTGGACCTCACATAACGTCCGTTAGTTTAAGTTAACAGCGGGCTAATGGATGCTCTATTTTTAAAAGTTCATGATTTATTTTACACCATCTGATAACCTTGCTCCTTAAAAAATATTTTGTGATCAAATCTGCACCTTTACCACAAATTGAATTTGTAGTCCTTACTCCCCACAGACCCTTTTACATTTACCAATTCCAATACGTACCGATCCATCAACATCCAAACGCACTTTACTTGCTACTGTCAATTTCGAAAGGCTAGAAGGCTAAAATAATATCACTGTTTAGTTGAATCCGTGAGAGAGGAAATAGTAGTCTATCGTCTTGTTTGAATAAGCAGCATCAGTCTGACTGTAGCACATAAATGACTAAACTCTGGCGAAAGTATCTTTGATTCCTTAATCCCAATAAGTTAATCTTTACTTCAACCATCACTTATGGCTTCTCCATTTTATAGCTTTCATTTTAGAACACCCTATCTCTGGACCCAGCCTCCCATTCTTCGCATCTGCTCAACCCATCTCTTCCCCCTTCTTTTACCATGTTCTCCCATCTCTTCTTGGCATCATGGTTCTATTGTTCACCGTTACTTCATCTCCATTAGTGCCGTCGACGTTAGTCCCCATTTAATCCATCCATTCTATTGTTGTGCCAGGGGCTGTTCTCGTTTGCTCTGTGTCGCATCATCCTATTCACTTGCTCGAGTTTGTCTTCCATCTGGTCGACACAATTGGGGTTCTCGGTCGCCCTCTTGGGTTTTTTTCCCCTATAGCTGTTTTTATCATTCTATTGGTGTGTTTAGTTTCCTGATTTTCCATGCAATTAAACTCCTCCTTGCTATGTTTGCTTCGGTCGACTGCACTACCGGTCAGTATCCCTCTCCATTGTATCTCATTTATGCATAATCACTGAGTAGGGCATGTTCTTGGGTTTTAATGTGATTGTTCAAATCCCTAGATGCTGTGCATATTTGGCTGCTTTGAATGTTGTTTGGGTTGAGTTCTATAGATCTTCGCGTGATGAATTCTCTGTTTTGAGCAAGATTTGGTCTGATTATTCTGAATACTTTATTGTTAGGCACATTTAACTAGTGTGAATGCTCTGTAGTTCTGAGGTTACCTGCTTTTAATGGACTTTGTCATGTTTTTGCTGCTTATCTGAGACAGTTCTGAATGCTTTACTGTTATGCACTTTAACTGGTGCAATTGCCCTGTATTTTTGAGGTTACCTACTTTTCATAGACCTTGCCCTGTTTTTGTTGCTTATCTAAGACATGCTTTATGTCTATGGTTACCAATGTGCTTAAGCACTTGTCATTATGCCCTTTGATGGGCAATTTTATCTGAGTGTCTGGGGTTTGTTACACAATTTCTTTGCTTTACCCAACTGTGCCTTCATCTTATTTCTATAAAAAAAAAAAAAATAGCCCTTTTGTCCAAAGCAACACAATTTTCCCTCTTACCATTACTTTACAACGTGCTAAGTATTATGATCTAGTGAAGGAATTCAAGGAATAAAAGCAATTAAAATTATCATGTTGATTTCTAAATTTTGGTGTATATATTCAAAAAAAAAGGAAAGGAAAGGAAAAAAGTTTAGAAAAATAGAAGTAAAAAAATGAAAGAAGAAGAAGATAAGGGAAAGGATAAAAGTTGATCCTTACAATTGCAAGTTGGTTTGAGTGAATGAGTTCATCCCATGTTTGGAATTTCTTCATACAGATGCTTAGTGCAAACTACAGTTGGTGGTTTTACCCTTTCATCACTTTCACTTCATCTAACCTCACACATTATGACTCTTGATAAAGTCCTTTTAATTTGTATGTGCAATGAGATAGCAAAGTAGAGATTAGGATGAGAAACAAATTTATGGTAGATGGATTGCAATATGTAAAACTGAGTGAAACACAAGCCAACAAACACATTGAGCGTTGAGTTCAAACACTTGATTAGTGAGGGACAACCTATTGAGATTAATCTTTTCCTAATTAGTTTACCTTGTTGCTTGCATTCTTTTAGAGTGTAGAAAGTATTCCTCTGAAGACTGACTTCTTGAAGGTCTGAAATAATTCTGACTTGGCAATGTTTATGGTCTTTTTGCTTATTTTGATTCTGTGTTTGGTTGTTTTCATACATTTAGCATCAAAAAGAGTACTATCTGTTAGTTATCTTAATGTCATTAATTTTTTTGTCATTGTATTGCTCATACATGAGAATTTTTATTGTGATATGTAGAAAACAATAGTCATTTTTTGAAAAAATATATCGATGGCCCTATTGGATTTCATGAAATCTAATGAATGAATTTTATTTTTCAATATGTGCAAATTAATATGAGTAATGATGATGTTTTTATGCATTCAGTTAGCTGGTCAATAATGTTGAGGCATGTGGTGAAATTAAAGATGAAAGTGCTCAAGGGATGCACGGAGGGTACTGCCATCTTGGTTTGCCTCTTTCATACCTGTAAGTTTCTTTTTTCTATACTCTCTCTCTTGCTTCTTTGGATTCTTCTTCATCTTTCTTTATTCTTGTGTTGCTTATTTATGGTCATAGCCCTGGTTGATTTTGGCCTGTGACTATTCGTTATTCATGGCTTTGATTTATTTTGTTGATTGAAATTTTCTATTAAGCTCTTTTATTGATTGAAATTCACAAGTTTTGTTTAGGAATTGAGGAGAATTCAGGAAGTAAAGTACGTTGACTTGACTACAAGATCTAAATTTTGAAAGTAATAACATATAAATCAGATTGGCTTCGAGAAAAGAAAATAGGAACAAGAGCCCAATTCCAAAAGTAACGTGCATAATATTTAATATTCCAGTATTGAGTATGATAAACAAGTAAAGTACTCAACCTCGATATAAACAAAAAATTATTTTGGGGTAACCTCAGTGCCGGAAGTAAGGTTAAGAATAGTGAAAGTGACAAGTTTAAATATTCGAAATAATATTGGTACTTGAGTGAAAAACATTTAACATGTGAAAATAGATTTACTGACAAACTTACAACCAATATACCTTTTCTTTTTGATTAAATAAACCTTTTAAACATACAACCTTCTGTAATTTATCATTATCAAAACTAGGTTTAATATTTGTTAAACATTTCTCCCCCTTTTGATGATGATGAAATGTAGATGCAATGAGAAGAGATTGAGTCTCTGCTTTTAACAGATAATGAACATAATTGTAGCTTATCAAAATCCCAAAAGCTCATATCCTCAGTCATCCTCATGCATCCTGACTTTTCTCCCATTTGAGGGAAAATGAAGGGTCAAGATCACCTAGGGATGTTGTGTTTGCGACACAGTGCCTCAATCAATCACATGTCCACATATGATAATATGTCTTCTGTAGATACTTTGTCCTTTAACTCCTTTAACTCATCTACTACCTCACCAACTCCCAAAGCATAATATGATGGAGTTGGCTTGAGGGAAGAACTCATGCGAGATGTCGATTTGGACCATCTAGATTTAATTTAGACAGTCTAAATTTAATATTTTTTATTTTTATTTTAAATTTATCAAAATAAAAAATTTACAAGGCTATTCATATTAAATCTAAATTATTCAGGGTGGTAAACAGATTTATATAATTTTTTTTATTTTAATGAATTTAAAATAAATTTAAAAATATTTAATCTGGAGGGTCTATATTGTATAATTTTATTTTACCATTTAATATGGACGGTCTAGATTTGCACCTCTCTCACCCTCTAAATTTTTTCTCATAAGATTTAAACTAGGTGCCAAAAAATATGAATCTTTTTATCCTTTCAATTCTTCTACTAGCACCTCACTTCCTATGCCTCAAGCTTTTACTCTTGTCGACCCCTTTGTTATATCTCTCCTTCACCTCCTCCTCCTCCTCGTACAACTTAAAATTGTAGTAGCACAGGATATTTTCAAATAATTGGATCTATTTTGTGCTTCATATTAGCTTTGTTGTTGAGATAGAATAGTTGTCTTTTGAATAAAAATGTTGCTTTGAATCAAAATTTGTCAAAAAGCTGATATAGATTTTTTAAAAGTTACCTATGGTTTTTACCTTTAAATAATGTTGAGTTATTTTCTAGTGATAAAAAAATAATTGTTACTTTCCATACAAGTTTTAATTTATTAAAATGAAATTTTTAAAAATACACCTATACATTAATCTTCTCTCCATATCAAAAATTTTATTAAGCGGTGCTTTGAAAAATAAAAATTTGTTATAAAAAAAATAAACATTTAATAGATAAGTTCTTGAAAAGTTGTAATCAAATCACAAAAGGAAAAGAAAATTTATAGAAAAAGGACAAGAGGGTTGATTCGGTTTTGAACAAGTCAAGAGTGTAAAACTAAGGGTGAATCCTATCCTAATAATTTATAGGGAGGAGTGCATGTATAATTGCTATGGATGCATAAAAAGGAGAGGGATAAAATATAATGTTCACGATGATTTTTTTTATCATGTCTTTGCTTTATTCTTGTTTTTTTATGAAAATAAAATATTTATTAATAACAAAATTAAGTACATAAAAAATTAAAAAAGGTAAAAAAAAAGAAATATGCATATCATCTTCTTCTCAATTCTGAGGTATTATAATTTGATTACATTTATCTAATATATAAAAAAATATTTCCCTACGTCGAGAAAGATGAATAAAGTCATAATTATTGTTATATAGCAACCCTTTGAAATAGTTAAAATTTCATGGCCAAAAATGCGTTTAGCATCTTAAAATTTATCATCATTAATCTTTTTATTATTGTGCATTTTTGTTAAAAAAGTAACTGTCGGCTGACATTTTGGTGGTGGATGTGGTTGGTGGATAACAGGAGCTTTTTGTTGTTGCTTCTCGTTGGGAAATATTATGCGTAAAGCACTTATAAATCTTCTATGTGGTTTGTCATCTAGCTCAAGACCAATAGTATTTTGAAGTTGGTTTGGCTGTATAAATTATAAAATAAAATGATAAGTATTAGAATGATAAATATTAAATTTATTAAAATAAATAAAAAAATTTCACTTGTGAATAAAGAGCATAATATAAAAAATTAAAATTTTTTGTTTAATTGCTCATGATTGTATTTATTAGCATTAAATGTATTATTTAATATATGTGCTTATTAGTTTTTGACTTCATTCGTAAGGTCATATGAAATAGACATGTCCATGTTTTCATTTTTATTTTGAAAAATTTCAATTAAGTGCTTGGTTGCTTCAATCTCCCAAAGAAAATGAGAAGACATATTGATAAAGAAATGATACTGTAAGGTGAGTGATAAGAAAAAAAAATAAATATGAAAATATGGTATTATTTAAAAATTTAAAATGGAATATATTCAGTAGCCAAAATTAATGTAATAATACATTAAAAATCATAAAAAGCAAACTCGTTTAGCATTTATAAAAGACTCAAAACACTTTCAAAGTAAAATTATTCTATTCAAGTCTTGGGTCTGATTTTGAATAAAATTTTCAAATTGGTATAAGAGCATGCATCCTATCTATCCCAATGAAGAGAAATAGGGAGAGCAAACATCATTAAAAATAATAAAGTACTTTTTCTTTTTTGTTTGAAAATAATAAAATAATTATAAAGTTAAATATATCTATAAATGGGGTGTAATCAGGTTGCATGCTTGGGGGCCAAAATTTTTAAAAAATTTTTGTACTTGCATCTATTTATATATTTATTAATAGGTATAATAATTAATTTTTATATATATTTAGGCTAAAGCTTATGCATAATCTGTGTGAAATTATCTCCATTGCATACTCGATTTGTTAGCATAGAAATTTTGTCTTTCATACGCCAAGGTCCAATTATCTTCTTTTATGGATTCAATTAAAAATCTTTTTTTAACATATATCATTTTGTCAATTCTTTAATTTTCAAGCATATAATTTATAGTTTATAAAAAATTATCCCTAGTTTATTTGAATTATAATATAGGGTATTGGTAACTAATTTATAGTTTATAAAAAATAATTGAAATTGTAATCTCTTGAGAAATTGTATATTTTTTAATTATACTTTTATTAAATAGTTTGTATAAGTATCTAAATAATGACAATTAAAATTTCAATGCATGGTTTTTTTTCCCAAAAAGACTAATAAATAAAGTATAGTTGAAAAAGTAATTGTAAAATTACTTAATGTCTTATATTTTGAATCGAGGAGGGTTTCTGAAAAAATGTCCTATAGATGTTGTGGATTTGAGGGAGTTTCTAATTTTTTCTCTAATGATTTTCTAAGTTATAAAATTATATAAAAATTAATTATTATAATTTTTAATGAATATATAAATACATGCATGTCTATCAACTTTTTCGGCCTCCCCTAAGTGTGCAAATAGGTTGCGCCTTTATTTATAGATATTTTTAACTTTAGAAGTACTCTATTGTTTTTAGTCAAAAAACAAGAAGTACTCTATTATTCAAAATGTTTTGCTCTTTTTGTTTTTGTTTTTGTTGAGAGATCGGCTGCATATAGTTCTAATACTAAATTGAAAATTTTATTTATGGTGTGACCCAAGAGTTTAGAACAATTTTATCTTTAGTGCATTTTAAGTCTTTTATATATGCTGGGTAGATTTGTTTTTTGTATTCTAATGAGTAATGTTAAATTATATTAATTCTGGATATTTGACAATGTTGTCCCTTTTTAATGTTTAAGTACTTCAAATTTTGACATTTATGTCCTTTTTCTCACTCACTGCCTTGCAGTAGTATTTCTTCGTCGCTATATCTTGTTATTTTTTATGGAGGATTGAAGCAACCAAACATTTGATTGAAATAATGTTTTAATATTTAAATGAAAACATGAATGTTTTTATTTTGTATATAAGATCAATGGGTATATGCATTGAATAACACATTCAACACTAATGAATATAATTTTGTGAGAATTGAATGAAAGATTTTGTTTTTATATTAGGCTCTTTATTTGCAAGTGGTAAGTTTTATTTATTTTTAATAAATTTAATATTTATTATTTTAACACCTATCGGTACTTGTCATTTTGTAATTTATATAGCCAATTGGAATGCTGTTGTTGGGCTAGATGGTGAGTCGCATAAAACATTTGTAAATGCTTTATGTATAATATGTATAATATTTCTAAATGAGAAGTAACTGTAAAAGACTCCTGTCATTTAACAGCCCCTGTAACATCCTACGTCAGCATAAATGGTTATTTTTTAAACTGAAATGCGTAATGGAGAAAATGATGATGAATTTCAACAAGTTCAGCGCATTTTGGGCTATGAAAAATTTAGTTATTTTAAAGGGTTTTCATACAACAATAATAATGATTTTAATCACTTTCTACATAGGGGAGTATTTTTTGATAAATTATATGAATGTAATCAAATTATATAGCATAGAGATGAATTTGGGGAAGACGATATGTATATATTTTTATTTATCTTTTTTTTATGTACTGAATTTTTTATTAATAAATATTTTATTTTTTTAAAGAAAAAAGAATAAAGCAAGGGCATCTAATAAAAAGATTATCGTGAATAAAGTCTCATTTTTTTTGTACCAATAGCAATTATGCATGTGCTTTTCCCTCCATCCATTACCAAGACAAGATTCATCCTTACTCATTAATACCTTGACTTGTTCATTTGGTTTGTCTTTTTGTCTTTTTTCGATAAATTCCCCTTACTTTCGTCTGTGTTTTGATTTTCAACTTTTTTTTTTTTTATAACAAATGTTTATTTGTTAGCACACCATTTAATAAAATCCAGGACAAATGGGCAAAAATACTCATGAAGTTGTTAGTCAGGAGTATCCAATAATCTAAAGTAGGAAAAAAAGGGCAAAAATATCCATAACTTTGTATAAGTTAGTGCAAGAGTGGCTATTCTTAAATTCCTCAGACGTTGACCGTTTAATGACACTTAAGCAAATGTTAGCCATTTTTTTTGTTGACATAGACTAAATAAGGTAAAAATAGCCATGAAGTTATTGACTAAGGCATCTAGTAGCCTAAAGGGAGGAAATAAGGTAGGAATATCCTTACCATTACTTTAATATGTACAATAATGATCAATTTGTCAATGTTTAGCTGATACTCAAATAAAAGTTGACCATTTTTTTGTTGACGTGGACTAAAAAATATTTTTAAATGGAATTCTGCGCAGGTTGATTGGTCATCATATGATGATGAGTCTCCATTTAAAGCTTTGGTTTTGATGGCAGGAAAATGTTTTGATGGACTAACAAGTTAGATCACTCACTTTTTTTTGAAATTCTTGTACCATTGAAGCTTCTTGATTATTTGAATTGATAAAGGAAGTTCCTTGCAGCTCAATGTTCTTTTTAACTTCATTTCCAACATCGTATCTCGCGTTGGCAAGCTTAGCAACTCGGCTTTAATGCCTAGTTGAGAGGGTCTAACAAATCGTGTTTAATTGTTAGAGATTTTTTTGAGAAGTCTTCGCTCGAGAAATGTTTGAAATCTCTATTAAGGGTATTGCCGGATTGAAAGAAATGAGATGGCATGGATTTTGACGGATTGATCACATTTGATGAAAAGACATACAAAGAAATCAAAACTATACATCCTATCTCCTATAATCGGCTTTCAACAAATGATTTTTTCAACGCAAGACCAAAAGTAAAACATGTTTACCATCATAGTCTACTAACACATGCTTGGTTCTTAAAATCATGAAAGCTAGAGCCATGTGCTTGTGCTCTCTTGTCTGTCTCCTACTGCCCTTTTGACTATACATTTTTTTTTGTCTCCAAGAGAAATTACTAACTACTATCAGCTTTTACTTTTGTTACTAGGAAATTTCTGTGTTATCATTTACATGGCAGAACAAACACTGCTTCTGTAGTATTGTGTAGGGTAATAAACCTCAGCCATTCAACTGAATTAAAAATAAAGTTATAGACAGATCTAGTCCTACCCGTGTGACCAATGTGACGGGTGACGGAGAATTAGGGTTCGATTCCAGAAAGGGAGCCTGAGAAACGGCTACCACATCCAAGGAAGGCAGTAGGCGCGCAAATTACCCAATCCTGACACGAGGAGGTAGTGACAATAAATAATAATACCGGGCTCATTGAGTCTGGTAATTGGAATGAGTACAATCTAAATCCCTTATTGAGGATCCATTGGAGGGCAAGTCTGGTGCCAGTAGCTGTGGTAATTCCAGCTCCAATAGCGTATATTTAAGTTGTTACAGTTAAAAAGCTCGTAGTTGGACCTTGGGCTGGGTCGATCGGTCCGCCTCCGGTGTGCACGTCAGCTCGTCCCTTCTACCGGCGATGCGCTCCTGGCATTAACTGGCCGGGTCGTGCCTCCGGCACGTTACTTTGAAGAAATTAGAGTGCTCAAAGCAAGCCTACGCTCTGGATACATTAGCATAGGATAACATCATAGGATTCTGATCCTATTGTGTTGGCCTTTGGGATCGGAGTAATGATTAACAGGGATAGTCGGGGGCATTCGTATTTTATAGTCAGAGGTGAAATTCTTGGATTTATGAAAGACAAACAACTATGAAAGCATTTGCCAAGGATGTTTTCATTAATCAAGAATGAAAGTTGGTGGCTCAAAGATGATCAGATACAGTCCTAGTCTCAACCATAAACGATGCCGACCAAGGATCAGCGGATGTTGCTTTTAGGATTCTACTGGCACCTTATGAGAAATCAAAGTTTTTGGGTTCTAGGGGGAGTATGGTTGCAAGGCTGAAACTTAAAGGAATTGATGGAAGGGTACCACCAGGAGTGGAGCCTGAATTTGACTCAACACGGGGAAACTTACCAGGTCCAGACATAGTAAGGATTGACAGACTGAGAGCTCTTTCTTGATTCTATGGGTGGTGGTGCATGGCCGTTCTTAGTTGGTGGAGCGATTTGTTTAGTTAATTCCGTTAACGAATGAGACCTCAGCTTGCTAACTAGCTATGTGGAGATGACCCTTCGCGGCCAACTTCTTAGAGTTGGTAAAAGAAAAAAAATTCATTGAAAGGCTTGTATTAAAGCCTGCACATACAGAGAGCAGGCTTGATGTGATATGACTATGGGCTTAACACTTTCACAGGAGTAGGGAGCACGCTTTGTCTACTATAAATTTTTTTCTTAAAATATAATATTAAAAAATTATAAAATGCAAACCATGTCTATATATAGTACACATTCCATTTCTTTCATATAATATTAAAAGTCATTTACTGATTTAAAAAAAATAAAATTCACAGCCACGCCAGTATATGCAAAAAGTAAGAGGAAGATGGCATAGAAATGCTGTCTCAATCACAAAAAAAAAAAAAGTGGAAAATCAATAGGCATTACATGTGAAAGAGGTAATTATATTAATAACTGTTACAAGGATTAGAGACCACCGCTTTGCTCAGGATTCTCAAGATTTTTTACATGCCAATAATGAAATTAAATTCAATAATTATGTTTAGTATCCACACTCTAAATTATTAAAATTTAGATTAATAATTTTAAATTTATACTTTACTTAAAATAAATAAATAAGTAAATTTATCTAAACCATTAATATGAATTTCAACTATTTTGATGGTACCGGCACTCAATGCCTATATTAACTACAGTTACCTAATTCAAATCCAGCTAATAATATATTTAACCAGATAACCTCTCTCAGCCATTCAAAATTTAAGATTTCATACGTTAATGTTGTCCCATTTTGTTACTTTAAATTTAATCAAGTCACCTAAATAAACCCAAGTCTAAATGAGCTTTATCCAAATATTCAGATTCCTTTTTTATTAATAATAATATGACATTAACATTTATTTTAACTTTTTTATTAAATATTATTTTTTCTTTGTATGAAACATAAGTTTTATTTTTTAATTATTTCTTGGCTAGAGAGAGAAAAGGGAGGACTTTGAATTTGAATAGAGAAAGAGGACAGGTGAGAGTTGGGGTCGGACACTATCATCATTAATTTCAACTTTTCAAATACCTCTCCTTGTACCCTACACGTCACATTTTATCAATCACAA
>NW_026555338.1:13396736-13434236 GCF_029017545.1 Prosopis cineraria | reverse complement strand
GAAGGTTACCCCATTTCGGTACATAGACTCGGTTCCCAATGGTGTAGAGTATTCCATCATTCACCCAGAATCTTTGAGTCTTGCCTTCGGTAGCAATCTTTACTAAGTCGCTTGTAGTTGAGTCTTGAGACATACCTTCCTTGATTCATTTAAGGAAGTCATTCCGGGGCATACTGGCTATGAGAGTGGCTAACTCGGCTTTTTTGCTTAATGCATCCGCCAGCACGTTTGCTTTGCCTGGCTTGTACTCTAATCAATAATCAAACTCAGCAAGAAAATCTTGCCAACGAGCTTGCTTCGGGCTGAGCTTCTTTTATGTTTGGAAGTAGCTCATAGCGATGTTATCTGTCATTATAGTAAACTTACTTCCAAGTAAGTAATGATGCCAAGTTTGGAGGTAATGAATGATGGCAGACATCTCTTTCTCTTGTACCATGTAGCACCTCTCTATGTCATTTAGCTTGTGGCTCTCGTACGCAATAGGGTGCCTTTCTCACATCAAAACACCCCCTATTGCAAAGTCTGAGGCATTGGTATGTACCTTAAATCGCTTGGAGTAGTCAAGTAAGGACATAACAAGCTCTTGTGTGACCATCTGCTTGAGCTTTTCAAAAGCATCCTGGCAATCTTGTGACCATTGCTAAGACTTATTCTTCTTGAGTAAGTCAATCAATGGAGCAGCAATTATTGAATATCCCTTGATGAACCTTCGATACAAGACTAAGGAATGATCTTAACTCTGGGACCTTGGTGGGAGGTTGCCATTCTTGAATGGCTCGAACCTTAATTGGGTCCATCATGAGCTTCGCATCCTTGATCTTATGCCCCAAGGAGTCCACCTCTTATTTAGCAAAAGAGCATTTTTCTAATTTAATATAGAGTTCATGATCAGAGAGTACCTGGAAGACTTTCTTTAAGTGTTGAGCATGCTTTTCAAGAGTGTTGCTATACACCACGATGTCATCCAAGTATACCACCATGAACTAGTCCAAGTAAGGGTGGAACAACTTGTTCATGAGTATGTAGAATGTTGCTAGGGCATTCGTCAATCCAAAAGGCATGACAAGAAATTTGAATGCTCCATATCTTGTCACACAGGTTGTCTTTGGCTTGTCACCTGGGACGATACATACTTGATAGTACCCTAATCGAAGATCAAGCTTAGAGAAGTACTTAGCCTTTCCAAGCTGATCGAACAAGTCAGCGATCAAAGGTATCGGGTACTTGTTCTTGATTGTGATCTTGTTCAAGGCCTTATAGTCAATATACATCCGCAATGATCCATCCTTCTTCTTCTGGAAGAGGACTCGAGCACCATATGGGGCCTTGAATGGTTGGATGTATCCAGAATTAAGGAGATCTTGGAGTTGTCTCCTTAATTCAGCAAGTTCTGGAGGTGATATACGGTAAGGTGCCAAGGCAGGTGGTTTGGCACCAAGTTCCAACTCAATTTGATGACCTACCTCTCTTCTAGGAGGTAGTTTCTTAGGCAACTCATCCGGCATGACATGCTTATACTCCCATAGCACCTCTTAGATGCAAGGGGGCAAGGTTTCCTGTGGATTGATTGTGCCATCTTCATCCTCGACCAATGAACATACAATGGCAACGTATCCTTTTGAGTTCTTGAGACCCCTCTTATATTGCAAGGCAGAAATCATAGGTTTGGATTTCTCTAAGCACTTCAAGGGGATCACTCGAATCATGTTGGAATTGATGACCACCATAGACTTGGCTTTGGGAATAGGGAAGGCATGTGCTTTGCAAAAGAAAGCAAGTCCCAACACAACTTTAAAATCATCCATAGGGACAATAGTAAAGTCCAGCATACCTTGCCAGTCCCCGATCTTCACCTTCACATCCTTGGCAATCCCAAGGACTTGTTTGGCTGGGGAATTCATTACCTTGATGGTGCCTTCTCCCTTATTGAGTTGGATGCCCAATCTCTTTACTTCTTCAACCTCCATGAAGTTATGAGATACTCTTGTGTCGAGCATAGCAGAGGTAACCTTGCCTTCAATGGCAAGATCAGCATAAAGTAGACCCTTCTCTTCCTTCTTGGATGGAGAAAAGAGTCTAGTCAATGCGTTCAAGTGTTGGAGGGAACCAAGGTTGACTGTTGCTCCTTGTCCCTCTTTTCCTTTATCTCAGCAACCAAGGCATTCATAGCCTTACGGTTGGGGCAGTCGCGAGTCCAATATGGACCATCGCATATGAAGCATGGCTTCGGTGGCTTTGAGGCATCACGTTTAGTTGAAGATGGTTTATCCTGTTTAGAACTTCCACCAAAGGATTTACCACCATCCTTATGATCAGAGTTCTTCTTTTGTCCTCCTTTGTCTCCCCTACTCTTACCAGGATTAGACTTCTTGAACTTGGTGGAGTAGTCGATTAGGCACTCAACAGCTGTAATTGCCTCATTCAAGGTTTGCACCTTGCTCTTGTCGAGCTCTACTCTGGCCCAGTCTTTTAAGTCCGTCCATGAAGTGAAAAAGAGCCTCCTTGTTGAACAAATTGTCGATCTCAAGCATGATAGTAGTAAACTCCTTGATGTAGTCAGGAATACTACCAGATTATCTTAACCTACGGAGCTTACCTCGAGCCTCTGTTTCAGCATTGCAGGGGACAAAGTGCTTGCGGAGTTCTGACTTGAACAGCTCCCAAGTGTTGAGAGTGCAAATGCCTTTCTCTCTCTCAGCATGCTTTCTACGCCACCATAGTTGAGCTATATCTCGAAGGAAAGTTGAAGCATTGTTGATTCCGATCAAGTCATTAGAGACTCCTATGGCCTCGAAGTACTATTCTAGGCCAAAGAGGAAGTTCTCCGCAACTCTGGCACTACGAGCCCCATTGTACATAGCCAACTTGGGCACTTTTAGACCTTGAGAAGTGGCGTTTGAAGTACTACCACTAATAGGGCTCCTTACACAGCGGTGAGATTCCCACTCATGACGAATCTCATTCATCTGGGAGCGTAGACCTCGTACCTCATCTCTAACGTATTTGTGGAGATCGGTGAGATCATGTGTGAGGGAACGAATGTCATCCCCTAAATTATGGCCAAGTTCTACAATCATATAATTGGCAACCTGCATTATCTCAGCATTCTCTTGTGTGAGATTGCTGACTTGCTCATCGAGTCTTCCAATAGTGTTTCTCACTTCCTCCATATTAGATTCCAAGGTAGAAACATGAGCTTTAAGGGACTCACCTACGGGTGCCCTGCTTCGGCTTCGCTCTCGCTTGGACTTGGTATGAGCTTGCTCCTCTTGTACACGAGCTTGCTCTTGTGCTTCCATGCCAACAATATTTCCTTCCTTGGTTGCTATCGCGCAATACCTTCCTTCAAGCATAAAGGTTAGAACCGTGCTCTGATACCAACTGTCATAGGGCTAGTCTTTTGACCCGTGCGGCACTTAGACAATCTTTACTGGAATTTGCTAAGTAAGCCTGACTCGTATGAAAGGAGGATGCTTGGCTAAGTTGAGGAAAGGGAAAGCTTGAGGGCAAAGGATATTTGGAAGAGAGCTTGGAGAATGTGAGAGTAGTATTGCTTTGAGAACTCAAGGGTTGTGTGTTACAAATGAGGAGGGGTAAGGTATTTATAGGACTTCCCCTTGGTTCTAGATATTTCCCACCTCCTTAATGGACGGTAGAGATTGAATTGATCCTACAATTACAAATGATTCTCTAAAATCCTCTCTTAGATATTTACAAAAAATATCTAGATATTTACATGGAAAGATCTAGTAGCAAATATTAAAATATTGAGGCTAGAGTTGTGTAGACTTCTCTAGAATGTTCTTGCACTCTTTAGCACTCTTAAGGTTGCCCGGGAGCCTTCTGGAGGGTTCTGGAACGTTCCGGAGCTCCTTAACCTCATGAAAAATGATAAATCATGATAGTAGGCTTGCTTTAAGCACTTTAATTTGTTCAAAGTAACAACGCCAGAGGCACAACCCAGCCAGTTAAGGCTAGGAGCATATCACTGGCAGAAGGGATGAGCGGACCGGTGCACACCAGAGGCAGACCAATTGACCCAGCCTAAGGTTCAACTACGAGCTTTTTAACTACAACAACTTAAATATACGCTATTAGAGCTGGAATTACCGTGGCTGCTGGCACCAAATCTGCCCTCTAATAGATCCTCGTTAAGGGATTTAGATTGTACTCATTCCAATTACCAGAGTCGATAAGCCTGGTATTGTTATTTATTGTCAGTATCTCCCTGTGTCAGGATTGGGTAATTTGCGTGCTTGCTGCCTTCCTTGGATGTGGTAGCCATTTTTTAGGCTCCCTCTTTAGAATCGAACCCTAATTCTCCATCACCCATCACCACCATGGTAGGCCACCGGGGCCGTGCGATCCGTCAAGTTATCATGAATCATCTCAGCAATGGGCAGAGCCCACATCGGCCTTTTATCTAATAAATGCATCCCTTTTGTGAGTCGGGGTTTGTTGCAAGTATTAGCTCTAGAATTACTACAACTATTCGAGTAATAGGTACCATCAAACAAACTATAACTGATTTAATGAGCCATTCGCAGTTTCACAGTCTGAATTAGTTCATACTTACACATACATGGCTTAATCTTTGAGACAAGCATATGACTCAACCAGGTAGCGAATCTTCGTGATGCCGCGTGCTGCTCGTACACTGGCCTGCCGAGAACGATGTAGGCATGACGGTCTTCTAGGAGGTCAAGCCTTCTTCTTGGACAAGCAAGGGCACCCGTCCCGTATCCATACAGAGCACCGCATCCGAGAGCATAGCATATGACCTCGAGGGCCCGATCAACCGTCAGCTACTCAAGGGAGCATGAAGAATGCTATCTAGTCCTCCGACACCCCTTCGGGGGGCAATAGATGGAGAACCTTCACAAAGCCATTGCTTTTCGTAGCGGCGATAAGCAACACAAGAACCACCCCCGAATCAAAACCAAGGCGAAACACTTCAAAGGGACAAGACATAAGGACGATTGCATGTTTGGCAATTCGATGCTCGAGCACGGAGCTAGCCAACACAGACAATCCAAGAACCACTCACACGCTCGCACGTTCAAGGGGACCGACGCCCCCGCGCCAACCACTCGCCATGAGCCCGGAGGGCGAGGCGAGCAAATTGAAGGGATGAGAGGCACCGACCCTACACTGCTAGGCATGAGCAACACGTCGAGCTGGGACATTGAGGAAACTGTCAAATTTAAGGCAACGAGATCATCCGCCACAATCATCCACCACGATAGAAAACACCAGACCCTCCCGCACCCCCGGACACTACCGCGTGCGGCAATCTGCCCCCACGCAGGCTTATCAAGCAACATGAGGGGTAGGCCCTGTGCAACATATCATAGTCGAGAGGACGCACTGCCTGATTGCCCGCCAGCATGTGAGCGGATTATCTAAACTTGATGGGGAACGGGGCCACCAGCCATGCACCGAGCGCGGGCGAGAAACCCCATCACGCTAAAAGCTACCAAGTAGATAGAGGAAGATGCCCAAGCACGCATCTCCGAGACTCGCTCAGGATGGGAGAAACCTAAGCATGCAAATTCCATGAAGTGCCCCCCGATAAAGAATCCCATCACGACTTGCCTCATACCAAGCAATCGGAGGAGGCCCATGAAATGCCAACCCTCATGCCTGTCTGCATGCATAAAACAAGAATCAAATATGAGAAAGGCCCATCATTTTCCTCACAAACTGAGGCACACCCATCCCTCGCTCTTTCTTACCAACTAATCCTAGGAAAATGCCTACAAAGCAAGCTTGTTCACCAGCGTGATCGAGGAATCTCGCACGTGAAGGCACGTGGAAGGAGGGGGTGGCGGTTTGCCAACCCCCTTTCGAAAAGGAGGAAGGGCAAACCAAATCTTTCCAAAACCATTTTTACGGCCCCTCAACAACAACCGACGAACCCCTAAAAGGAAACCAACAATCGATAAAAGGGTTCACAGGAAGAAGCTAAGGGACCACCAATGAACCCTCAAACACACACACAACCCACCGAGCGTCACATTTAATTTTGAGGGTTCGCTGAAAAAGTTACCGGAAGGCCACCCGCCTGCGGGTCGCGTGGGTTCGGGTTCCTATTAATATATGGGGGACCTAAGCTGCTAGGTTCAGGCCCAACCTGGCTGGGGAGGGAGGTTAGAGCTCCTCCCCTAAAGAGCAATATGGGCTTTTTCCACTATGGCACGAACAGACATACTTTTCACTCAAACGACAACGCCCCTTTTGAGGGACTTAGAGACCTTCGATTCATGCAATTTTTTGTAGGCTTCTTAGGCATGATATGAGGATGAAATTTGCCAAGTTTCATAATTTTTTGACACCCACAGAATTATCTAAGATGTTTTGATTTCTCCAAAGAGTGCGGCCTCCATGGGCCGCCACGGGCGGCAGCTCCGGCAGTCGGACCCTCAAACATGTCAAGGGGGATGAGTTTGAGTTAAATAAACCAAGAAATCACAAATGTAATGAGTAGATTTCATTTTTCTATGGGTAGGACTCTTTTTACACTGCCAGGACTTGCCCATGGCAGGTCTGGACATGCCAGGACTTGCACGTGGCAAGTTTGAACATGCCAGGACTTGCCCGTGGCAGGCCTGGACATGCCAGGATATGCCAGGACTTGTCCTGGATGTGCCAGGACTTGCCTGTGGCAGGTCTAGACGTGCCAGGACTTGCCCGTGGTAGGCCTGGACGTGCCAAGACGTGCCAGGACTTGCCCTGAATGTGCCAGGACTTGCCCACGGCAGGCCTAGATGTACCAGGACGTGCCGGGACATGCTTGGACTTGTCCATGACAGGTCTGGACGTACTAGGACGTGCCTAGACTTGCCCAGGATGTGCCAGGGCTTGCCCATGGCAGGTCTGGACATACCAGGACGTGCCAGGACTTGCCCGTGGCAGGTCGAGATATGCCAGGACGTGCCAGGACGTGCCTCAGGCAGGTTCGAACATGCCAGGACCTACCCATGGCAGGTCTGGACATACCAGGACTTGCCTGGATGTGCCAGGACTTGCCCTGAGTAGGTCTGGACGTGCCCTTGGCAGGGCTGGACATACCAGGATGTGCCTGGACTTGCCCGTGGTAGGTCCAAACGTGCTAGCACTTGCCTTGGACGTGCCAGGGGCCTATCATGATGTGTCGGATCTTGCACCTCCTTGCCCAGACCATGCCAACATTTGCCACATGCTTGCTCAAGGTTTTGCCCAAACTTTTCCCATACCTTGTCGACAGTTGCGATAACCTTTCCAATACAGGCCATGGGCTTTGCTTGAACCTTGCCAATGCTTGCCCGAGGTTTGGCCCGAGCTCTCCCAGTCCTTCCAACCCTTGCTCATAACTTGCCAATACTGACCACAGGCTTTGCCCGGACCTTGTCAACGCTTGCCCGGGGTTGAGCCTAAGCTTTTCCGAACTTTCCCACTCTCGCTTGAACCTTTCTATGTGCTTGCCCTAACCTTTGTTCGAGCATCCTTGGACCTTCCATTACTTGCTCGGGGCTTGCCAACGCTTGCTTGGGGCTGAGACCCCATGCCTGTACCTTGCCAACACTGGCCGCGGGCTTTGTCCTGACCTTGCCAATGCTTGCCTAGGGTTGAGCTCGAGCTTTCTCAGACCTTTCAACCCTTGCCTGAACCTTGCCACATGCTCGCCCGGACCATGCCACGGCTTGCTCAAACCATGCCAACACAGGCCACGGGCTTTGCCCAAACCTTGCCAACGCTTGCCCGAGGCTGAGCCCAAGCTTCCCCAGACCTTCCAACTCTTTCCCGAACCTTGCCACACGCTCGCCCGAACCATGCCACGTGCTTTCCCGGACCATGCCAACATTTGCCACACGCTTGCCCGGGGTTTTGCCCAAGCTTTGCCTAGACCTCCATTATATATTTAAACGTGCATCACGCAACGCGCTAAAGAGCTTAAGCGCTGAGTACGTGCGTGTGGTTCTTGAGGGTCCATAAAAAAGTAGGGTGGGACCCCCTCGGGGCTGGGTGCCCCTTCAAGGAGCAATATGGGCTTTTTTCACTCTGGCACGAACAGACATACTTTTCGCTCAAACGACAATGCCCCTTTTGAGGGATCTAGAGACCTCCAATTTGCGTGATTTTTTGCAAGCTTTTTAGGCATGATATAAGGATGAAATCTTCCAAGTTTCATAAT
Source organism: Prosopis cineraria (assembly GCF_029017545.1). Lineage (NCBI taxonomy): Eukaryota > Viridiplantae > Streptophyta > Magnoliopsida > Fabales > Fabaceae > Prosopis > Prosopis cineraria. The sequence goes on along the minus strand of NW_026555338.1, from coordinate 13,426,063 downwards.
TTTTTACACCCATAGAATTTTCTAGAATTTTTTGATTGATCCAAATAATGCGGCCTCCACGGGTCGCCACTGGCGGCAACTCCGACAGCCAGACCCCCAAACATGTCAAGGGGGATGATTTTTAGTTAAATAAACTAAGAAATCACAAATGTAATGAGTAAATTTCATTTTGGTTGGGGTAAGACTCTTTTTGCACTGACAGGACTTGCCCGTGGAAGGCCTGGACGTGCCAGGACTTGCCCGCGGCAGGCCTGGACGTACTAGGTCACTACCAGCTTCCACACTCACTATGAAACACACCATCAGCTTCTCTACCTCAATCTCTCTGTTGTTCTCATTGGTCTCTCTACCACAAAGCTCCTGGATGTCTTATATCACAAGCTTTATCCTTGAATTCTTCTCTAGCTTCCATAGATCTATACCTTTTGGAACCCTTGATTTTCCCTTTCTCCCTCAATATCTTCCATCTTCTTCTAGTACAGATCTCTGTTTCAATATGGGAAAACTCAGAGTCGAGGGAGCTTTGCAAAGAAATAGACCAATTTTCTGTGTCCAAAAGCACATGTATATTTACGCTGTGTTTTTTTTCCTCCTACACCTCCCATGCCTTTGATTTTCTTCCCTTTTTATTTCCTCTAATCAATCATCACACCTATGTCAAGTTTGCATTTGCAAGTTCTTCTTCATGAGTTATAAATACTGTATAGTTTGTATTACATAAATCATATTGAATGATTTGCATGTAAATTAGTTTTGTAATTATAATTATGCATAACAAGTTTAATCTCCCCATGCGATGCACGGTGTGGTTAAAGGTAATTGCACTAGTAGCTAGTGGTTATCTTCACTCATGCAATTGTTTATGTGTTTTTTTATCTATTCTTATTACTTCTTTCAATGAATGTTCCCTTCTATTCCTGTTATAAAGTATTTTTTTAGAGAAAATAACAAAATTTTTTTAAAATATATAAATGACAATTTAGTCTTTAAAAATGTTATAATTCTCTTAAAGTCTTTAGAGACTTTTCTGTCATTAATAAATTTATATAAATTATTAAATTATTTTTATTAAAAATAAATGATTTACAACTTTAACTCTTCTTAACTTTATTTTCTCTACGTGCATTGCGCGCAAGTTTAGCCAAATTTCATCTTGCTTATTTTCATATTTATCGTGTATTTTTATCTTTTTTTTGCTTATTTATTTTGTTTAAAGTGTGTCAAATTATTGTCACAATAAATTCGTTATGTCAACATAAAAATTTAGTTTTTCATATACTCATACTTAATTGTTATCTCTTTTTATATGTTTAATCAATTCTTCTTCCTCTTTATGATTAAAGAAAAAAGAAAGGCAGCTTTTCAAATTATTAACAAAAGAATTATATTCATAGGTATGTGATTAAGTTGAATTTGTGTATTTTGATACATATATCAAAACACACATCATCATCATAATTATTATTATTATTTTGGGAAAAAAAGTGCTCTATTATTTAAAATTATGTGCTGCACTCATATTTTTCTTTATTAAGATAGATAAATTTTATTTAATTCTTATGTTAACTTGTCCATGACAATTTTATTTTTAGTTCGTTTTGAATTTTTTATAAGTGTTGGATGAGTTGGTTTTTTTAATCAATTCTAATGAGTAATATTAGATTATATTAATTTTGGATATTGAATAATATGTTTTCTTTTTAATATTTTAATTGTTTTATATTTTCATGTTTATTTTTTTTTTTTTACTCACCCACTCTTTACTTTGTAATTTTATTTGTCTATATCATGTCTTCTTATTTTTGATGGAGAGTTATACCAACCAGGTGTCTCATTGAAATGGCATTGCAATATAAAAACAAGCACATGAATAGTTTAATTTTAAGTGTCACATATGAGATTAGAAATCAATGGACAAATGCCCTAAATAATATGTTAAACACTAACAAATTTGATTATAGGAGGGTTCAACGAAAAATTCAATTTTTATATTATGCTCTTTATTTGACAAATGTAAGTTTTTTTCATAAACTTAATATTTATCATTTTAATACTTATAATTAATCATCATTTTATAATTTATACAGAAATCCTTTGTTTTGACTACTATTGATGATGCGAACGATGGTCAGTCGCGTGGATGGTTAGTAAATACTTTACGAATAATATTTGAAAACAAGCAACAACAACAAAGAACTTCTATAGCACAACAACCACAAAAACAATCACCACCACAGTAATCATAGCAACAACATAACCCCAATTACATAACAACATAACATAGTTGTACCGTAGCAACAACAACATAACCATGGTTACATAACATAACATAACTGGTTGTTGTCGCTGCTGTAGTTGCTGTGCTATAGGAGCTCTTTTTTGCTGCGACTCATTTTGAAATATTATTTGTAAAGCATTTACAAACCATCAATGTGGTTGGTCATCATTCGCATTACCAATAGCAGTCAAAAGAGAGGATTCTTGTATAAATTATAAAATGATGATTAATTATAAGTATTAAAATGATAAATATTCAGTTTATGGAAAAAACTTACATTTGCTGAATAAAGAGCATAATATAAAAATTGAATTCTTCATTGAACCCTTCTATGATTAAATTTGTTAGTGTTTAACATATTATTTAGGGTATTTGTTCATTGATTTCTAATCTCATCTGTGACACTCAAAATTAAACTATTTATGTACTCATTTTTATATTGCAATGCCATTTCAATGAGACACCTGGTTGGTATAACTCCCTATCGAAAATGAGAAGACATGATGTAGATAAATAAAATTGCAAAGTAAAGAGTGGGTGAGTAAGAAAAAGAAAATAAACATGAAAATATTAAATTATTAAAATATTAAAAAGGAAATATATTATCCAATATTCAAAACTAATATAATTTAATATTTTTCATTAGAATTCATAAAAAACAAATCCATACAACATCTATAAAAAATTCAAAACACATTGAAAATTGAATCATGCACAAGTTAAAATAAAAATTAAATGAAATTCATCCATCTTAATAAAAAGAAATAAGGAGAGCAAAATATGATTTTAAATAATAAAGTTTTATTTTTGACCCAGAATAATAATTATGATGATGTGTGTTTTAGCATGTGAATAAAAATACACAAATTTCACTTAGTCGCATGCCTATGAATATAATTCTTTTGTTAATGATTTGAAAAACTTTCTTTCTTTTTTAAATCACAAAGAAGAAAACTTGGTTAAACATATACAAAAGAAATAATAATTAAGTATAAATATATAAAAGACTAAACTTTTATGCTGATAAAATAAATTTATTATGAAAATAATTAAACACACATTAAACAGAAATATCAAGATAAGCAAGCAAAAAAAATTAAAAATAAAATTATATCATAAATGTGAAAATAAATAAGATGAAGTTTGGCTAAATTTGTCGGGCAATGTCGCAGAGAGAATGAAGTCTGGTTTTTGGCTGTGAAGATTTAAGAACGTGGTGAGATTTTATAGCGGCACATGCGTCCACGTGCGGACATAGCTAGCTAGGGTACTTTCATGCATGGACACAAATTATTTCCACCACTACCTTTGTCACATGCTATGGTACTGTTTTTGCAGCCTTATTTCTTAACTTAGCGTCTTGTCCTCTATCACGCTCAACCCCGCATGATTCCTCTGGCCCCTCATTAACCTCTCACCCTTTTAAATAAATATTTATTCTTTTGAACGTTCCCTACTTGCTTTATTTTATAGAATATGAGTACCTACACATTGAAGAAACCAGGCACAAGTGGAGAGAGGCACAGAGACCCTGTAAGTAACGACTCAATAGATATTTAACCTGATATATATTTAAGCTATTTGCACTCAACAAATTAATATAAATGAATTTAAAAAATAAAAGTATTAATAATAAAAATTTATTATAACTTAAACAATTGAGTATGACATAACATTTACTAAAGGACTCATTTAACATTACTCTATTAAATTAAGGACAAAATAGAAAGAAAGTCTTTAATATGTATGATAGAGGGTTTTTTTTAAGGATACTTTCTTAACCTATATATAAGGTGTTACTTGTAACAATATTTAAAGGTTTTTCATTTTTATCTCTTAAAATTTGATGAGTGATCCCGTTCATTGCAACTGAAAATTTATATTCTTTTTAAAATAAATTTTTTAGACACCTTTTGAACAAGTTAACAATATAATATTTTTATAAGATATGTGAAAATATTGAAAACATTCTGTAATAAAAAATATAAAAATGATAATAAATTTTTTCTAAAATATATAAATGATAAGTTGGTGTCTCAAAATATCATAATTCTCCTGAAATCTTTAGGAATTTTTCTGTCATTAATGAATTTATATAAATTACTAAAGTGCCCTTGTTTAAAATAAGTAATTCACAACTTTTTTTTTAAATTCACAACAATACAACAACAAGTCACAACACATGTTAAGTTACTTATTTATTGTCGCAATATTGAAAGTTGTGAATTATTTATTTTCATAAGGGTAATTTAATAATTTATATAAATTTATTAATGACAGAAAAGTTTTTAAAAATTTTAAGAGAATTTTAGTATTTTAAAAGATTAAATTATCATTTATATATTTTAAAGAAATTTTATTATCATTTTTCTTAAAAAATATTTTATAATAGGAATAGGAAGAGACATTCATTGAAAGGAGTAATAAAAATAGATAAAAAAGTGTAGAAACAGTTGCATGAGTGGAGATAAGCACTCGTTACTAGTGCAATTATTTGCTAGCATGCATCTAGGGGATATATAGCCATGTTTTTGTTTGAAAAAGAACCCAAAAAGGGGAAGTGCTGACCTCACACTAATATCCTTCCAAGATATTGTAGATGATGATAGATTTTATTTTTCACAGTAATTAGCAAGCATGTGCAAGTCATTTGTACAGGGAGGACCTTAAGCATGCTCATTTGCGAGCTAGGCTTTGCTTTAGTTTAGACATTTTATTTTATATTTTTATCAACAACAATCTCTAATTATAAAGATAAAGAAAGATGGGGGAGATTAGGTTGTTTATTTTTTAAAAAAATTATATATATTTATTCTAAATACATTAGAAATATTAATCTATAAAGTTTATACAAAAAATATATATCTGCATTTTAGCTTGTCACATCAACATTAAGACAATACATTACTAAGTAGTCATTTCATGGTTTTATTTCCAAGTATTGTAGGTAATATCAGGTTTAGAAGTTACTGTACCACCTATTATTCAATAAGAAAAGGAGAAGTAAAAAACCATTCACATTGGTAATAAAAAAATTGAACAGAAACTGAATACGAACTGATGTTTAGGAACTGAATATAAAATTTGTTGTGAGTTGGTTGGAGCTAGCTGTTTCTTTTTTTCATTGTGATGAGTGACAATAGCCTATTTTGATGTTTTGGAATTTTTGTGCCGACACGAAATTAATAGACATGGACGAACAAATAAGATGAAACTAATACTCTGCCCATCTGATTGCAGCTGTATTCTTTTAATGGCATGTCTCCTCCAGCCAAAAGCTTGCAGTTGTATAAAATGTTCAATTTTAACCACATTTTTTGGTTCTTTTACCTTTCTTGATGGCTTAGTGAGGTTGCTTGTATGGTTTTGCCTAAATTTAGCATGATTAATGTGCATATCTAAATATAAATGGTCCAAAAGTTAACCTAAATGGTAAGTATATCAAAACGTATCATCTAAATACCATTCTTGTCTCATCCCTCTATCTTAGGACCAGCTCTTGTATTCCTTCCTCTTTAGACACCCACCTCCTTCACTTTCCCTCCATTTTTTCTATTTTTATTATTTAATATTTAAAAATGATTTAAAATTTTTTATATAAATTGAAATTAATTGAAACTTAAAAATGAAAATATATTTATTTTTTGGGAAAAATATAATAGATTTATGAATGAAGAATAATAAAAATGTCAAGGGCATACGTTTGTTGTGTAGGACTTAATGATCCTATTAAAATAGTGAGAACACACTATTCTGTTTTTTAACATATGTACATGCATGGGTGAATACATATTGATCAGCACATTCTAATATTTACCAGATGATGCATTAGTCAAATTATATGTCTTCATAGGAAAGTATGTAGCAGGGCTTGAAATGAAAGGACAGAGGTAGGGGAAAAATTACTACATTTTCATTTATACAGGTTATGGAAAAATGAACGTGTACCATGATGAAATGAAAAGAAAATAAAATATAAAAATAAATTTTTATATTAAATTTGATAGATTATTTAATCTATGTGGATAGTTTTTAGAAATAAAAATTAGGAAATAGATTGTGATGAAAGATGAGTATAGAAAAGAATTAAGTCATGAAAATTTTAATTTTAATTATATATCATTGTCCTTTTCTAAAATTTCAATATCCTTAATTGTAAATAATATTTTTAAAATCCTGTATGTGTCATTCTTTTTAATAGAATAAAAAAAAGGTCTGACGATCAGCCGCTTGCAAAGCCTCATAGTATGTAAATATGGGTCAATCAACTCGAATGAACTGGTATACTATTAAACAAAATTTTAACTAATTTAATAAATACTTTATTTATAACCAATTTAATTAGGATTCAATAATATTTTTAACCAGTATTATCTTTTAAAATAATAATTTAATTAATTTAATAACAGATTTCATGTTAGGAAAAATATGAGTCACCATTTTCAAACTCATAATTGAGGTCTATTTCATGAGCAACAAGGACATGCTCTATTTCCATATCTTCCTCCATCAGGATGAGTCCACAGTGGCTGCAAAGCTTTGAATCAATCCCCTAATGGATGAAAGAAGACAATGTGCAGTCTGAGGCCAGCACTTACACCGTAGTGAGATGGGTTCCAAGGGGTTTTAAATGGTTTTATTAAATTTTAGATTCAAATTATGTTTTATTATATTAAACACCGCAAGAAATACAATTTAAACAAGGCAAAGCACAAATAGTTGGAAGCGAGAAAGAGCTTAAAGGTAATGCGACTTTGTATGCTACTGGTCCAACTTACTTTAAAATCTCAAAAGGTCCCATAGATTTTAGAGTCAGTTTCTTAGCCTTAATAGCTCTTCCAACACTAGTTATCGAAAAGATTTTTAAAAATACATGGTTGCCTACTTCAAATTCGAACGGTCTCCTCCTCTTATTCACATAACTCTTCTGCCTACTTTGAGCTGTGAGTACTTTTTGCTTGGTTAAAGTAATCTTTCGAGCAGTCTCATCAACAGTGTCCGGCCCCAAAACAATTCTCTCCTCAATTCCATCCAATAAAAAGGTGATCTATATTTCTTCCATACAAAGCTTCATAAGGTTCCATTTGGATGCTAGAGTAAAAACTATTATTGTAAGCAAATTCAACTAATGACAATTGACTATCCCAATTACCTTTAAGCTCCATGGCAAAGGCCCTCAACATATTTTCAAGAGTTTAAATAGTTCACTCTATCTGCCTATCAGTTTAGGGGTGGTAAGCGGTGTTAAAACTCAAACGAGTAACCATGGATTCCTATAATGACCTCCAAAAGTACAATGTGAACCCTAGATCACGGTCAGATACAATATTAGTCGGCACTCCATGCAATCTCACTACTTCCCTTACATTGATTTCGGTTAATTTCTCAAGAGGATAGGTGGTATTGGTAGTTGAAAAGTAGGCCGATTTGGTGAGTCGATCCATAATTACCTATATAGTGTCATAACCAGAAGACGTTCTAGGCAATCCTGTAATGAAGTCTATAGAAATATTGTCTAATTTCTACTTTGGGATATGAAGAGACTGTAGCATTCTAATTTCTTTAAAGTAACAGCGCTGGAGGCACGACCCGGCTAGTTAAGGCTAAAAGTGCATCACCGGCAGAAGGGACGAGCTGATTGGTGCACACCGGAGGCAAACTAATCGACCTAATCTAAGGTCTAATTACGAGCTTTTTAACTGCAACAACTTAAATATATGCTATTGGAGCTGGAATTACCGCAGCTGCTGGCACCAGACTTGCCCTCTAATGGATCCTCGTTAAGGGATTTAGATTGTACTCATTCCAATTACTAGAGTCGATGAGCCTGGTATTGTTATTTATTGTCATTACCTCCCCATGTCAGGATTGGGTAATTTACGCGCCTGCTACCTTCCTTGGATGTGGTAACCGTTTCTCAGGCTCCCTCTCTAGAATCGAACCCTAATTCTCCATCACCCGTCACCACCATGGTAGGCCACTATCCGACCATCGAAAGTTGATAGGGCAAAATTTTCAATGATGCATCGCCGGCACCGGGGCCATGCGATCCGTCGAGTTATCATGAATCATCTCAGCAACGGGCAGAGCCCGCATCTGCCTTTTATCCAATAAATGCATCCCTTCCATGAGTCGGGGTTTGTTGCACATATTAGCTTTATAATTACTACGATTATTCGAGTAGTAGGTACCATCAAACAAACTATAATTGATTTAATGAGCCATTCACAGTTTCACAGTTTGAATTAGTTCATACTTACACATGCATGGCTTAATCTTTGAGACAAGCATATGACTACTGGCAGGATCAACTAGGTAGCGAACCTTTGTGACTTCGCGTGCTGCCCGTGCACCGACCCACCGGGAACGATGCAGGCATGACGGTCCTCTAGGAGGTCAAGCCTTCTTCCAGGACAAGCGAGGGCACCCGCCTCGCATCCGTGCAGAGCACCGCATCCGAGAGCATAGCATATGACCTCGAGGGTCTGATCAACCGTCAACAGCTCGAGGGAGCATGAGGAATGCTATCTAGTCCTCCGACGCCCCTTTGGGGGGCAATGATAGAAAACACCAGGCCCTCACGTAACCCCGGACACCATCGTATGCAACAATCCATCCTCACGCAGGCTTATCAAGCAACACGAGGGGTGGGCCCTGTGTGACATATCATAGTCAGGAGGATGCACCATCTAATTGTCTGCCAGCATGTGAGCGAATTATTCGAGCTCGATGGGGAATGGGGCCACCAGCCATGCACCGAGCATGGGTGAGAAACCCCATCATGCTCAAAGCTACCAAGCAGATAGAAGAAGATGCCTAAGCACGCTTCTTTGGGACTCACTCGGGACGAGAGAAACCCAAGCATGCAAGTTCTATAAAGTGCCCCTGATAAAGAATCCCATCACGACTTGCCTCATACCAAGCAATCGGAGGAGGCCCATGAAATGCCAACCCTCATGCTTGTCCGCATGCGTATAACGGGAATCAAATATGAGAAAGGCCTATCATTTCCCTCACAAACCGAGGCATGCCCATCCTTTGCTCTTTCTTACCAACTAATCCTGGGCAATTGCCTACAAAGCAAGCTTGTTCACCAGTGCAACCGAGGAATCTTGCGCGCAAAGGCGCGTGGAAGGAAGGGGGTGGTGGTTTGCCAACCCCCTTTGGAAAGGGGGGAGTGCAAACCAAATCTTTTCCAAAATAGTTTTTGCGGCCCCTCAACAACAATCGACGAACCCCTGAAAGAAAACCAACTATCGATAAAAGGGTTCGCCGGAAGAAGCCAAGGGACCGTACGCGTGCTAAATGCCCTCCAAATAACCCACTAAAGAACCCTCTAACACACACACAACCCGTCGAGTGTCACATTTGATTTTGAGGGTTCGCCAGAAAAGTCGCTGGAGGGCTGCCGGCGGCCGCCGCCGATGATTACCACCGGCCACCTGCCAATCGCGTGGGTTCGAGGTCCAATCAATACATGAGGGACCCATGCTACCAAGTCCAGGCCCCACCTGGCTGGGGAGGGGGGGTTGGAGCTCCCCCCTAAAGAGCAATATGGGCTTTTTCCACTCTGGCACGAACAGACATAATTTTTGCTCAAACAACAACGCCCCTTTTGAGGGACCTAGAGACCTCCGATTTGTGTGATTTTTTGCAGGCTTCTTAGGAATGATATGAGGATAAAATCTGCCAAGTTTCATAATTTTTGGACACCCATAGAATATTTTAGTATTTTTTGATTGCTTTAAAGAGTGCGGCCTCCACGGGCCGCCACGGGTAGCGGCTCCAATGGTCGAACCCCCAAATATGTCAAGGGGGATGAGTTTGAGTTAATAAAATTGAGAAATCACAAATGTAACGAGTAGATTTCATTTTGGTATGGGTAGGACTCTTTTTTCACTGCCAGGACTTGCCCATGGCAGGTCTAGACGTGCCAGAACTTGCTCTGGACATGCCAGGACTTGCTCAGATGTGCTTGGATGTGCCAGGACGTGCCCGGACTTGCCTCAAACATGCCAGGACTTGCCCATGGTAGGTCGGGACGTACCAGGTTGGTTGTTGTGCCGGGGGCTCGGGCCTGCACAAAGTGGGGCCGTATCCCCGGCTCGTGCGGGGAGGCTCTCCCCGCGTGAGGGCTTTCCGACTGATTCTCAGGTTAATCTTTCACGAGGCATCAACAATGGTCCTTCCACAGGTTCACCTACGAAAACCTTGTTACGACTTCTCCAAATCAAAGTCATAGGCACTTGAAAGAGTATAAGGTATTGGATTGACCTATTATGAGAAAGTTTCATGGTATAAGTCATAAACTTATCTCATATGTATCACTAAGCCCTTTGACCTGAGATCATCACAGATTCCTACATAATGACCACTGAACTTTGACCTAGTCAAAAGTCACCTTTGACCAGGTGATCATAAAGGTTATGATTGAGTTTAATGATATTCATGTGGATGAATATGAGTGGTCAAGATGAAATTTATCCCTCACATTAAGTGAGAGATATTACTAGGCCTCTCGATGAGTAAGACTAAAAATATATGGCCATACTACAATGGAAAGGGTTTTTCATTACTACAATCAGTCCACTCAAAGATTGAGAAAGTAATGGTTATCTAAACTTGTTAAACAATAGCAAATAAAGAATTTAACATATGAAATTGTGATTTACTGTTACATTATTGCGAATATAAGAAGGAAAATTGTGAATATTTAAACAAAACTTGTGAATCATTTATTTTCAACAAGGGCAATTTGATAGTTTATATAAATTTATTAATGATAAAAAAATCCCTAGGGACTTCAGGTAAATTATGGCATTTTGAGAAACCAAATTATGATTTATATATTTCAAAGAGATTTTATTATCATTTTCCCTATTTTTTTATGTAATGATAATGAATAACAAATTTTAAAACAAAATAAATTGTTTATATTATGCTGAAGAAAGAAAGAAACTGTAAAACAAAACATGTCTTAAAATTTTAATTTTCATAGGTGTAATAATAAATTATTGTATATATTTTAGCATACCTGATAACAAATTCTAAAGTAAAAAAAGTTGTTTATATTTTTCAAAACAGGTTTTTGTTTATTTCTATCCTCTAAAAACTGAGAAAACTTTTTGAGAAAACTTTCTATGTCATAGAAAAATAGAAAAGTTAATCGAAATCACTATAAAATTAAATTATATAGTTATTCTTCATTGTATTATTTTAAGAATTAATTAAAAATTTAACATCCTCTCTTCTCCTTGCCATTTTTCTTGAACAAAGCGGATTAACATTCCCGTGCATCACACGGTGACAAAAATTATAAATGTTTTTTAATATGCACTTTTGATTACCTCATGTTGTAGTCAGTTATCACTGCCTTTATGATATCAATTTAATCTCTACCAAAATCTTTCATTACTAAATTACAAACGTTTGTCAATAAAAAAACTTCAGATTAACCCATGCTGTAGTGCTTGCGGGTATGATTCAACATATCAATATCAACATCTTTCAATACTAAAATTGAAGTGGGAGATTATAAATGATAAATAAATTAAATCTGAAGTGAGATAATCACAGTTTTTTTAATATACTAGTTAAAAATAATAATTAACCTATTAAGATAGAATTCAATTAAAAATATCTTTTTTAGCAGAAGTAGTATAATTTATCTTGGTTAAGAAATGTCCAAATCTATCTTTTTTACCATGATCTCACATTAACTATCTATTTTTATTATGAGTCTTACATCTATATTTTTAATCATAATCCTCACATTTTTTCAACTTGTTTTAATTATATAAAAATAAAAATCTAAAAAAAACCGAACCATGAAAAAGTAAGAAAAAAAAAACCTGATGGAGGTTCACTGTACAAATCACTATTGATAAACAATAAATTCCTTGATACTTTACAACAATAAGATTTAAGCCTCAACCTAGTTACTGGAACAAAATTCTACTGCACCATGCATGGCTTTGACTTTGGATGGAAATTGAGATGGGAGAGGGCCAGAGGTGTCTCTCCTGTTTTAAGAGTGTGTTCAAAGCAATTATTTAAAACCCAGACTGAATCAGATGGTCAGACTGATTTGGATTCCAGTTCAATCAATATGTGAAAATTGTTTTGAGGGTTGAACCAAGTTAGGCCATTTCAGACTGGCAATAGGACTAGAAATTGGAATCAAGCCAAGAACTAGATCCGGTTTTCCAGAACTAAACTATTCAAGAAAACTTTTTTATTTTTTTATCAAATTTTTTTAGAAAATGACCAATTTTTTTAATCATTTGATATTAAATTATATCATGTGGCTTGTTAAGTCATGATAAATTTAAAATATTTGATTTTTTAAAGTTAAGTAGCAATTTCATCTTTATTTCTTATATTTAGATTATTATATACACATATAATTTTTTAAATTTAATTATTACATCACCGGTTTAACTATTAATCTAACTTAATTGAACTATGCGAACTGTAAACCGCTAACCTTTTCGATTTAATATCTGGTATAAAAATATTGGTTTAAAGTAAATTCTCATAACGTGAACCCTACTTGTCCTTGGGCTTTACATGCGAAGCTGAAGCAAACTTCACATCATGTGACAAAGCATAGAGTGAAAGACATCGAGTTAGTTTTTTTTTTTTTGAAATAAAGACGTTGAGACAAGTTTTATTACCAAAGCATATGTGTAAACCAGCTTCACGTGAATTCTGCTTTTTTATATGTAAAGCTTTAAATAATTTTATTTTATTTTTGTATCAAGAATATATGAATTGTTATTTTATACTTATATCTATATATTAATTTATTGTTATTATATACCCACACATATATAATATACTTGTAATGTTATAATATTGAATATAGTTTTCAATTTTATTTTTTCAAAGTAAACATATAAAATTTTTCAAAAAAATCCTCCACTTAATATTTTATTTGTGAAAAAAAAGTTAGAGAGAAAATATAAGAAAAAATATTATTAGAAAAGTATTATTAATGAAATTTTTTTATTAGATTATCTTATATTTGAGACAATACCTCCAATGTTGTTTTATAAATTGAAAAAATGGGAGTATTTTATTACTTGTGGAACTGCATGTGTACTCTCTCCATCTTTATATATAAGATGTGTTTAACCTAATATTGCATATCAATAAAAGGTTGTTATTTGGTTCAAATCACATAAAATCACAATAATTGTCTAGTTTTTCCCCTAATTCATAATGTTGCAATTAATATCATCATAGTAGTAGGTAAAACATACAATATCTTCTCTAGAAATGAAAAATGGGCGAGCCCAGTTGAGCACGATTTCCTAGAAAATGACCAGTGTCACGCCTCAAAAATAAAGGGTGACTGGTACGAGATATAAACCATATTACACATCCCTTAAGCCTTTTAAATCAAGAGATCTTTTAATTACTAAAACATAATTATATTTATATTAATTTATAACATACATGACCATTTTTGTATTAATAAAAGTTTTAAATTTTTGTAGAAATTTTGGTAGAACATTCCCTATAAATAGAAACTCTCAAAAACTCTACAATACAATGTTTTACAAAAAAGATCATTTTAATTAGGAGCTCAACTCCTTCCAGTCAGCAGATAAAATATGTATCAAAATAAGAATCTAGCTATAAACTATGTGGAGCACCTAAAAATAAGTTTACCAAAATAAAATTTCATAATTAAAACTTTACATCAAAAGAAAGTTTAATTCTTAGCTCCTCTACTTCTAGTTAATAACAAACTTCTCAATGTTTAGTAGGTAGTTCAATGTCAACTACAATATCTGATATCAAAATAATTTTCAGTCAATAACGTCTCAATGACAAGTCATGAGATAGATGAATATTTTCAAATAATTGTAAACAAATTAAAAAGAGTTACCTAACTCAAGAATTTAAATATCTTGACAACTACGAGATGTGAGCAAACAGTCCATAAGGGTAATTGACCAAATATGGTTGAAGCCACAAAATAGATGTGAGCAAATAGTCTATAAGGGTAACTAACTAGATGTGGTCAAAGCCACGAAACAGACACAGCTACGAGATCCATGAATAACAAACATGAGAATAAAGCTCACAAAAATCAAACTAGCTAGTTATAGACCATGGCATGCTAAGGGCTAATGGGACTGCTGTTAGCAACTAATGTTCTGTTTAAAGTCCTTTTTTAAATTCACTTTCAATTTCAAAATATAATTTCTATTCCAAATATCAAACTCGCATGAAACGTATAAAAACATCAATTTATCTAAATATGAAAATTTATAACTAATATCTCATAAATTGTTCACCAATTTTCATAATTGGCTTTATCAAATAAAGGGCTACTAGAATTTGTAAAAGCATTTTCATCAATCTAAACAAATATAAGTCATGACTCCAAGAAGCAAAGCAATTTAATTAACAAAAGTAGTTAAAGCAAGAGAAATATATAAATATCTATAAATTGTTAAAACCAATATTTTGGTAAAGAAAATTTACTAATATATAAATTGATTGCGACGTTATCCACTAATCTAAATTTCTCATAATTCAAATTTCACCTCTTAACTTCAATCAAATTCCTTATTTTTCAAATACCTATAAATCATATTAAAAATTTTTACTAAATATTCAACCACTATAATAGTTCCTTTTCAACCTTATCACTACTAATATTAAACTATAATATATTTGAATCTTTAAATATCAAGGTTAACTCTTAAAATTCATCGTTAGCCCTTAGTCAAAGCACCAAATATATATATATATATATATATATATCTATATCATTTCCATTCCACTCATAAAACTCCAGCATTCAAATAATTTATCAACAAGTCATCCATATTCAAGAATTCAAGTGATTACATATTTTTAATTTTATAGTCAAATCTCCTTTGCAACTTTCAAATACTTTCCACAAGAACTCAAATAGCTTGATACAAATTTCATACTCAAGTTTCCTTTTGAATCTTCAAATTAGGTTCACATAGCAATAGTATTCAATTTGGGCATGCCATTCACAAGAATCAATAAAATCTAAAAGGAAATGTACAAAATCAAATAAAACTTCTTCTAATAAGTATAATGTCAAACACTTTACATGCCCTAATTTTTGCAAGCTCAAGCCAACTTATTCCTCTTTGATTCTATCTCCTAAAATTCTCTAATATATAGATAAATAAACGAATCAGCTTTCTAAGTTGCTTTTTGATTGAATAAATTAATCTTAACTTAAGAAAATTAAATCATCCTCTTCCACATTTCACATGACAACACTAAACCATAAATTCAGCTTCAATTTAATTTCTCTCCTTCTCACACAGTCACCATAGCAGTAGCAAAACACAAGACACATTTTGCAACTTCAAGATTATTATTTCATACATTCACACGCATAGCAGAACCAACAACAGAAGGGTCTGAAACTCCTCACCTCGGGTAGCTAACGAGCACGCACATGGAAGAGGAAAAGCAGAATCTACAACTGAACAGCGGAAGGAAAAATCTAATGCAAACCAGTCAAAACTCTATTGGAAGAGAAATTTTTGGCATTTCGTTAGTCATCCGTGGCAGACAGAGTTACTGGCTGAAGGTTTGACTGGATATAAAATCCATCTTACTCTAACATAGTCCAAACGTGAGCCAGCACAAGGAAGGAAGGAAGTCACAGCCGCTGGTGACAATCACGCTAGAGGAGGAAGAAGACAGAGAAGGAAGGAAAACTGAAGCGCTCCCTGTCTCTTTGTGATTTCTGGAGCATTCCACAGATAGAAAGCAGAAGAAAGACAGAAAAAATGGAGAGGGAAGAAGCAACATGCATTTTGTGGTCTCCGTCTTTGTTTTTTTTTTGGCTGAAGGGCATTATGGTAATTATATGAAGTCAGGAAAAATTTAAATTTAAAAAAAAAATCTACTCTAAGCCTTATGAAGGTTCAAACCCATGGCTTATTGAATCTCTAGCTTGTATAACCCACTAGACCACCACTCTCTCTTGATATGTTTGTTCTATAAATTTTTGATTTATAAAAATCATATAATTAATTATAAAGTTATATAATCTTTAAATGAAAATGTAAAATTTTTAATTTATTTTTTAAAATAAAAAAATCTAAGATTTTAATCTTTAAGGATTAATATAGTTAATTGATTAAACTATAAAAGCTTGATTAAAAAAAATTGTTGAAACGTAATATAAAATTAAAATAAATTAAAAGGACTTATAAATTTATTTTTTTAATTAATGTATTTTTTTAAATTTTATATATAAAATATTAAATGCATGGAATCATTTGTTGATTAAATATGGAATGAAATATCATATAAAAACACCTATATTGATGCAAACTTAACACGATATTATAGGAGACTCAAGCTTTGCTTGCCCACTTTTTTATTTAAAAAGAATGATAGTACTAGAAAAGAAAAAGCACAAGTAGAGTCAGAAATAAAGGTTGAACCTAAAGGACTGCCTATTTAAACCCATTTTTATAAGGCTTTAGACTTAAAACATTGGCTATTTTTTGGAAAATCGAGCTTCGGAGCCTGGCCCTGATAGGCCCTAAAAAAAGGGGCCTAGGCATCACTCCAAACCCTTTTTCCTCTTTTATTTTTTTGCCTCCCCATTTCAAAATGCACTGTTTTGGCTTTAGGAAGAAAAGAAACACTAAGAAGCTATACACTGTCACACTCAACTCAACTTAGCAAACTCTCCCCTTTTGCCGCTTGTCCTCTTCATCTTAGTTTCTCCTACCTTCTCCCTCTCATCTTCACCACTCCCTTTCGGATCTCGATCTCTTAATTTTGGCAGGAGACTCATAATGCTCTCGCCCCTCATCTAACGATCTCAGATTCTCGACCTTTCTTCCCTCATGAGCAAAGCTCGATCTCGTCTCACAATCTGAGATTATCAGATTCTCGTCTCATGGTGATCACTTCTTTGCTAGTTGATCTTGACAACAAACTACTCCTAATAGACTCTTTTAGCTGGTTGTGATGAACTCTTCTAGTTGTGGTTGCCGAAACCTTTAAAGATGATTTTGATTGAATAACCATAGTTAGTTTTGTTCTGGATAGTTTTCATTTTATTTTCAAGATTCAAAATGTATGTGCTCATGATTTTAGGTCCACTGACCATAGTTAGGCTAAGAGATGATGAACATATCTCATTGAAAACTAAAATTTCCATTTAGGATTTATCTTTTGTAGTGAGTCTTGATACAAATCTTAAGATTTCATTTTACTATGCAATGTTTGATTTTCACTTTGATCTATTAAATAGTAGGGTGAATAATCTCTAATTTTATTTTTTTAACAGGATTTATAAGCCCAATCTTGAGCCCTTTAAATAAAGGCTGGACCTTAAGAAATGAGGCGAGGTAAAAAAACTAGGTTTATGGGCCAAGGTGCCAAGCCTCAAGCCCTTATCAGCTTAGCCCATAAGGGCCGAGTCTATATGGGCTGAGCTCGCCCATTTTCATGCAATGTTGCATGTTTTTTTTAGTTGGCCTGACAATGTTGCGTGTTTTGGCTAACAAGTCATTTTGGCCAAAAAAAAATCTAACATATTATTGATTAAGTTGTCACATCAAATATTTCCATCCCCCTCCTTTAAAGTAATGTAACAAATTGGTACTTGCGAGTTTAATCTCATTTACTACCGAAGACATGTTTAGGTAGATCTCACGAGTATATTCAAAGTGGATATGTTTTTGGCAATTATAAGTTTATAACAAATAATTGAATCTTTTACATATATTTTTACTAGATATAAATTAAAAAATCAAACACATACTAAATGCATTTGGTGATATTTTTAAGTAATTAAAATGCTTATAGGATTTCATAGTGATTTTTTCAAAAAAAAGAACAAACAAAGAGATTCTGACTCTACCATTCCAGATATAAAAACTAAAGTAAAAATTAGTTTATATATAAAATTATTGAAGTATCTATTTTTTTTTTGAAAAAGTTAACTCGTTTTAACCTTTATCCTGCTTTTTTTTTTTGAGTACAAGTCATAAATGTTTGAGGCTGGCTTTGGATATCACAACACTACATTACACAATCCCTCTTAAAAAAGTTAAAAGCAATCTTATCGCTCTCACTTCTTCAATAAATATTTGAAATTTTTGAATTCTTAGTTTCCATGAACTCAAAAAATGTGTTCAGGCTTTACTTGTCATTTTAACCTTCTTTGCTTGCCTTTTCCATGCATATTGCACACAACAGGCACCTAAGTAGAGAGAGAAAATGGGGCAAGTAAAATGCTGTACGATAGGAACTCTATTTATGTAGCAACTTATTTTATTTTTCTTATTTATAAATAATTTCTATCAATCTTATCAATATTAATATAACAAAAGTTTGAAAAATAAAAATAAGTAAAATTTTAAATATAACCCTCACGTAAAATGCAAAAAGTAGACAAATAATATTTTTTTGTATTTCTCTCTTACTTTTAATGATACTTTGGAAATTTTAATTTGAAATAAAACAATCCTATTAGCTAATAACTTATAAAGTGGGCTAGATTATATTTCTAAAAGATGATACAAGATCAAAGTAGTATTTTATAACAATTCATTTAATTTTCTACATATATATATAGAGTAAAATCCATCACACGGTAGTGTTCATCTGCAGTTGGATGAACAGTATTGTAAATTTTTCTTTTTTAAGTTAATTATACTCCTTATGTCCTCTTTATAAATCATTTATACTAATATCATTAATTTCAATGCAAAAAAAAGTACAAGGAATAAAAGTGTATAGAATTTCAAATATACCCCTATATAATAAATTTAAAAAGTAATATTATATTACTTTTTTTCTCATGAAGGGTAATTTTAAAAATACCTTTCAAGTATTATCCAAAAAGTAGCATTCTGACTTATAAATATGACCAAATAAACCTTCAAGAAGATGCTTTATAAATGGGACCGGAAGGAGTACATATTAAGAGTTCATGTGGGACCCACAAGAAAAATTAAAAATAGGTGTGGGACCCATAGTAGTAAAAATAATTATAGATAATTAATTGTAGCAGATTTATGATTTGTTGTTTATACTTTGTATATGTATAAGATAGTTAATTGTATACAACATGCAAATTTAAATAATAAATTATAAAATGTAATATTTTATTATTTAAATAAATCAACTTATTCCTATTTGCTTTTACATATGAGCAAATTTTAATCAATTCACACATTTTAAAAAAATTAGTTAGTCCTAATAATTACATTTGAAATTGAAAAGTTTGAATTAAAATACACTTGCGATTAACATTTTATTTTTTCTTAATTTAATGATACTAGAATTTAATAAAGAGTAATTAAGAAAAGATGTCATAAATACTTTTTTTGAAAATTATTGTTTTGCGGGTAAAAGAATAACAACAAACCTTATGAAAATTTTGCTTATATTTAAAAGGGGGAAAAATATAGTAAAATTTGACAATGGATTACGATAGAACTATAGTAATTTTATGAGATATATCGAATTTAGATTTAATGACTGGACAAATCTTATTACTTAATGAGTGTCACATATGGCACAATAACAACTATTTGATTTAATTGGATTGTTATAAGATATTTTGTCATAAGATACTAAAAAACTATCAAATCTTAAATTTTTAAAAAGGAGAATTTTGTTTAAGGATCTAGGAAGAAACATATTTTCTGGTGGGTCTTAAAAGATTCTAAAACTTCAATTCAGTTCTTAGGGATTAAATTGAAAATAAGTTGAAGTTATTAGCATTGAATATTGTAGACAACTATAATCAATGTAGTTTTAAAGTTATGTTTTAATGTCAAACTTGTAATAAAAATATAAATGAAGAATTGATAATAAAATTATAAATTTAATTTTTACAAATGATAAAAACTCAACTCTACAATTTGAAATTCAAAATGAATTACTTGACAATTGCTTTAAATAATAGATATTTAAATCATCATTTAAATAAAAAAAATTTAAACTATCAATAAAAACATTTGATGTGAGTTAAAAAAAAAACTGGTTCTATGTGCAACAAAATGATGGCATTGAATATTTGATGTGAGGTTAAAATATTGAAGTTACTAACATTGAATGTTGCAGACAAATATAGTCAATTGTATTTTTAAAATTATGTTTTAATCTCTCTACTTTTTTATTATAAATGTCAAACTTGTAATAAAAGTATAAATGGAGAATTTATAATAAAATTATGAATTTAATTTTTACAAATGATAAAACTCAACTCTAGAGTTTGAAATTCAAAATTAATTACCCAACAATTATTTTAAAAAATAGATATTTAAATCACTATTTAAATAAAAAATATTTAAATTATCAAGAAAAATATTTGATGTGAGCTTAAAAAAATACTAATTCTATGTGCAGTAAAATGGTATAACTCATTTTTGAAATTAATACTACACAATTAACATAATATTTAGATACAAGTAAACTACTTATGTATAAAAATAATCACATAAATAAACCTAATATGGGGCCTTTTCAATCTGATCCACATTAATCTATAAACACTTTCATTCATTGTCTTCTAGAGTGATGCTTTACATTACATGAAATGCTCCAAATCCTTGGTAATATCATTTTGCATAACCCGTCATTCTATCTAATCCAAAACATAAGAAAATTTAGCACCATAAATTAGAAAATCCAATGTAGCATAGTGAATTTTACAAAGATAATTAAAATTTAAAATATATAAACTTGAACTCCATCATAACCATAAGTGCAAATGTGTGTGTGTGAATGCAGAACCAAGGAATCAAAAAAATAAACAAAATCATCCAAGGAAAAAGAAAAATAACAGAGGGGTAGGTAATATAGGCAAAATAGTTTCATGTGCAACAAATTTGCAATGCCTTTCACCAAATAAAATTGGAATGAGTTATACTTTGAATAAAAAATATTAAGTCATTAAGAAAAACAAATTTGAAGCAAGTTTAATTAATAAGATAAGAAACATTGGTTGTGAGTGAAACAAATTGATATTTCTCCTTTTTTTACATTGATACTGTATAATTAATATAGTATTGAAGTGCGTAATATGTAAATTACTTATTTATAAAAATAACCAAATCATTAAATCTAACTAATTTTATATGTACCATATAATTCATCACCATAAACATAATAAACATAGCTTCCTAAAAATACCATATCCTGTGCATCGCACTAGGAAAAAAATCTAGTTTATATATGTGGCACAACTTTATAAAAAATTATTTTTTATTTTGATTTCAAAATTTTCTTATATCAAATAGAATAAGAGTACAAGTATAAAAGGTTAACACATTCATCTTGGTAACAACACATTTAAAATAAAATTAGGTACCTATTTTAAATAAATATTTATTTATCTTTTTAACCTTTCTTACTTGTCTTTTCAGTAATAGAGCATGAAGACTTACATAGAGGGAGAGGCAAGAAAGTCTATACATGGGACCTTATTTATTTAACAGCATAGTTTATTTATTTAGGAAAATCACATTAAAGTCCCTTTAAATTATCTAATTGACAGATTGGTCCCACGAAATGGTATAATTCTCCTAGAGTCTCTTGAGATCTTTTTGTCATTAAGGAATTTAAGGAAATGATGCTTTTGCCCTTTATTCAAATTAAATAAAACATCATTTCCCCCATTTCAGTCGTGCCGTGTGCTCTGTCTCTCTACCCTCGCATGTCCCTGAGCTGTGTGTGTCTCCATTGTCATTGCAGTGTGGTTGTAGTGTTCTCGTCTACAATTTGGTTTATCTCCAATAGCTTTAATTGTCAGCTTCATCTTGGCATTCTCGACAGTGGTTTGTTGTCGTTGGTTTGTGGGTGTGTTTGCATTCCCAACAGTGAGTGCAGCAACTTCTCTCCCTCTTTCCCTAGTCACACTTGATTAAGGTTTTTATTCCTCTTCTTAGCTTCCATAGGTGTTTATTCATTCTTGTCATGCTTATCCTTTTTCTTCTATGCATTCTTGGAAATTATTTTGTGATCTGTAGTGTCTCATCTAGAATGCATGGCCCTTAATTGAAATGATCCTTTTAAGCTATTTCATTTGTTTTGGTTTGATGCTTAGTATCTTGGAGCTTAGTATGTAGCTTATTTTGTTGCAACTTGTTAGGAGTCTTAATGAGTTGCCTACAAGTTCACAAATAGTTTGTCCTTGTACATTTTTTTCTAAAAGCCTTTCAACACTATTTCATATTGAGTTTTTTGACAAAGGTGAAAAGATCATGGCTTTTCTTTTTGTGGGTTGTTGTGAGTGAAAGGAAGTGATTCCAGATAAAAGGTTTATTCATTCCTAAATGGTTCATTTTTGATTTTGAGATTTGATTTCCCCCCTGATTTCAAGTTCAATTGTTATGGTTTGACTTATTTAAATGTTGGTGTTTAATTGGAGGTTTATTTTGTTGTGGCTACTTTCTAATGTGTCTTGACTCTGGTCAAGTTATTATTGCATTCTAAAAAATTTGGTTATATCTTCTAGCTTATTCCTTTCCTTCTCTACACTTTTGGAAATGATTGTTTCATAGTCTCATCAAATTGGGTTGCATCTTCTTGCTTATGCCTTTTCTTCTCTATACTTGGGAAAATGATTGTGTTTCATAGCATCTCATCTTGAATGTATGGCCTTCAATTTTTGTTTTTGTTATTCATTCCTTAACAATGCCTTTTTGATTTTAAGCTTTTTTTTCATCTTAATTATTTTGGTGTGACTTTTGATTTCTTTGCATTTAATTGGGTGCTTGGCTTAATCTCGACTTCATTAAAATTATGTTTAAGTTCCAGCCTAAAGCATTCTGACTTAAAACAATGAATATGCTTTTATCACCTAAACTTTGTGTCATGAGTTTTAAAAGTTCAAATGCAAATAACCAAGGAAAATATAACAGCGACATGGCAACGTGCAGCCTTTCCTGTTTTGTGGTGTTTTTTGTTAAAACTGAATGGTATTGAATCAAAAATTCCATTGAAGTTTAACCTGTTCATGCACATTTGAATTATTATCTAGAAAGCCCCCAATTAGCATGATCATGGTTAGGATTGTTGTGTAAAATTAGCATGACATCTTTACATGTTGTAGACTATTAAGCAATGATATATTAACAACATAATTTTTGCATCAAAATGGAAGACTTTCATTCAAAACTGAACAAAAAGATATAAAGAAACTGAACTAGCAATAAAATTTATAGGGTTGTGGATGCTTATAGGATGCTTATGGATTTACATGTGACTATAAGTATCCTAAAGAACTTTATGGAAGAATCCTACCCCACCTAGAATTAATTTACTATTATTTTTTATGCTTTACGGTACTATAAAAATCAACTTGTAGAAGCTTAACACACACACACATGTTCCCATGTGGGTTGAACCATATAACATATAAGAGAAATGCAGATACATATGAAAACAAGGGATTAAATGTAATAATGGATAGTTCATAAGTATCATGAAAATAATAGTTATGATGTTAATATCAATGAATTTATTTGTCAAAGTCCTTCTTAACATTAAACATCATAAACAACTAGAAGTTGAATTGGCCAGTTCAGTACACACATGTTTCATTATTTTCCACAGCTTATTCCATCATCTAACAAATTCCAGGCACACAAAAGATAGAAATTTAGCTTCTTACATTAAAGAATGAAGTACAACAGACGAACTTAGACATGTTGCAAACAACTAACTACATATGCTATCTTATCAACTGTGTCAAAATGAGATGAAGAGATGAATTGGTTGTTTACTTTTTAGTACTGGTTGTTATATTGATCTAGTTATCCAAAATATATATATATATATATAGCAATACTGGACATAAGGAAGACACTTTCAGGTTTTGTGAAATTTGACCACTTCATCCTTGTTATCTTGACTAATGTTCTCATCCTCTTGTTCCATTGGCCCAATTTATGTGAAGAAAATAATAATGACATTTACATTACTCATATCCTAATTTTGGTATGATTTTGTTTGACATTTGTTGCTGTGACTAGTGTAGATTGTAAACTATTAACAGGGAGACTTGATTGTTTAGGATAGGGAAGATGGTGAATGCATTAAGTCTTTTGATAGGGATTTAGTCACTTGCCTTGAAAATTAAACTAAAGCTAAACCTAATGCAAAATATGGCCAACCCTAGGTCATCTCCTAATGAATGGTTTTAAGTCTAATTTAAAGTTATCTAGTGAAATAAATCACCTAAAGTTTGAAGTTGATTAACTAATTGCTAACCTAATTATCTAGTGAATTAAACTAGCAAACTAAGCCTAATTATGAATGAGTGGCTTCCCAATTTAAGTAGGAACACTAGGGTGTTGCTAATGGAAGATTCTTAGCCCTTTAATTCATTATAGCAGCTCACTTAACTCTCCTTCCTTAGCTAAAAAATGTATTTACTTAAGACAACTATCTCATGTTGGATAGGGAGGCGCAGTGGAAGATTAAAATTTTAAAGTCCCTATCCTGATATGGACCGAATGAACTCATTTAATTCAAGGTGGATAGAAGAATTACCTTTTAATTCTTTGAACTTAGGGCACGTTCTCTTCAAGAGTTTGGATCTCAGGAGCTGACAACATAGATCTGCTCCCTCTATTGGTATCCACATGAACAGCTCTCTAACTCGAATAGCGTGCTAGCGCTTCCAGCGTTCGTTCTTCTTTGAACATTATTTTTTCTTTCTTTAGAGTGTTTCGTAGCTCTTAAAATGTTTTTACTGTCAGAACTTTTCTAACTCTCTCATCCTTCATAAAGGACGCCCCTATCCATATATAGTTTATAGATAAGGGTTTTCATCTTCCACTTAAAAAGCCCACGAAAATATAATTAAATTTATCTCATAAATTTAATCCATGACATCACATTTAATTCAAATTTATCTTATAAATTCAAATTATAAAGCTGACATGATATTCTCTCATATCATGTTAGTTATTAAATTTAATCAATCATATAAAATTAAATTTAAAACTAATATAACATAGCATAACATAATATAATATAATACAATATATATCACATATACATATTATATATATATATATATATGAATATATATACATACATATATATTTTGAATATATATATATATTATATTATATATATTTAATTTTATATATCATATACATATATCTGATATACATATATACACATATGAATATATTTTTTGAACATATATATATATACTTATATTTTTGAATTTTATATTTCATATAAATATATATATATATATAATTCATTCACCCTATATTATATTCATTGAATCTAGACATATTTCAGATTCAATGAACTTAGACATTATAGCTCGAGTTGGGCTGTTTTTGTGTGCGACCCTATAGGCCCATATGAAATTGGCAGTAGGCTAATTATGATATTAGCCTACAAGTCACAAGTGGCCTCTAGTAAGACATTACAACTATCTAATTCACATGGGGATCGATGATATGATGTAACCTATCATGTAACTGTATCACATCCCTTTTGTCACGTAATATTTTAGTCAAGTATGAGATATGAAATTGTCATTCTCCTTTACCTAACCATTACTTTCTCGATCTTTGAGTGAGTTGACAATAGCAACGGAAAAACCCTTTCCATTGTAGTATGGCCATACATTTTCTTAGTCTTACTCATCGAGGGGCCTAATAATATCTCTTATTTAATATGAGGGACAAATTCTATTTTGACCACTTATATTCCTCTGCATGAATATCACTAAACTCAATCATAGCCTTTATGATCACCCGATCAAAGGTGACTTTTGACTAGGTCAAAGTTCAGTAGTCATCATGTAGGAATCCATGATAATCTCAAGTCAAAGGGCTTAGTGATATAGTTATATATGAGATAAGCTTATGACTTATACCATGCAACTTTCTCATAGTGGGTCGGTCTAACACTTTATGTTCTTTCAAGTGCCTATGACTTTGATTTGTATCTCTATAATTAATCAAAGTCATATTAATCTTGTTTCATCTATGATCCCTCATAGATGAATGACCAAGGACATTTAGGATAATCATTATAGTTTATCCAAGGATACAGTTATCATATTGAACTTGCAATTGTTATGATAACAAAAGAGAAATTCATTAAATAACAATGTACATAGTACAATAATTGGCCCTAGGGTACAATTTCTAACATCTCAAGCATCATAACTTCACTAATTCAATTTCCTAAGTGCTATTAAAAGTCCCTTAGGTAACCTTACTAGCTTAGCTTTAAAATTAATCAAGTGTTTAGTTAAAATTAATTCCCAAATGCCACTGCCCAAAGCTGTACCTAAGTTCAAAACTATAAAAACTCAAGCAACTCATCAAGTACTCACCACACAATTACATGCTAGGCTAATACAAGACATTCTCTAAGCGAAATCACATATTACCATGTAAAAACACCAAGAGGTCGAAATTCCAATAGCATTAAGAACTTGAAATTCAACTAAACAATCTTGTTTCAACATTACAAATTACAAACAACCATGAAACTAAAGTCAAATTGAACCACAATCAACAATAGTCATAGTATTCTAATGAAATTGAAATAAGGTGAAGAAATAGTAAAGCTTAGCCAAGTGAAGACCTCAAGAATCCTCTTCATCAACTCTCCCCTAGGATTCTATGAAGAATCTAGCTAGAAAACATTAAGAAAATCTTGCTTCCTCCATGAACATCATGTGGCCGAGAGGTATGCTCCATAGTGTTAATGAATTGAGCTTCAATTCTTCCTCTAGATGCTTGGGGTGAGTTGGCCATGATAGGGGAAGAGAATGGTGGAAGATTTGAGTGAATTTGATGGAGAAATAGTGGAAGAATAGGGGCTGAACATGCTGGAGTGTAGAGAGAAGGAGGAGAAAATGAAGACACCAAGAACAAGAGAGAGAGAAAATATGGAAGACGAGTGAGATGAATGTTGGATCTCTAATTAGGGCTGAATGGACGTGCATATCTTATTTACCATCAACTGAATGCTAATTAAAAAAAATAGGAAAAGAAAATAAAAAGGAAATGGGAGCCTTATCACACTAGCAAGGTGGTAACCTCTTATCGATTTGTAGATGATTCCAATGTGTGTGTAATTTTTCATGTATCATCCACATCATTAAACTGATTTAATCCCTCAAAATAATTATAATTCATGTGAAAATGATAGGCCATTTCCCTCAAGGAGTGTTGACCTCAATTGCCTAAATTGATGCACAAGTCACATGCCACCTATGTTACAAAAATCACATAATTCAATTAAATACCATATGATATAATAAAATATAATTAATGTCTAGAATTAAATTCATAATTATAAGGGAGAATTTATTAAATTAACTAAGTTCTAGACTTTACAAAATTATATAAAAGTTTTCATAGAAAAGCAAATCGAAAAACTAGATCAAACTAAGACACTTAAGAAATTGTTGACTTTTTATTTAATTAATCCCAAACTAAATTAAATTTTAAAAATATAATTTCATCACTCATAAACTAGACATAAAATTCAATTTTTCTATTTTTCTTATATATTTTCTCAGAAGTTCATTTTTTAGACCAAAATGCCCCTAGTGCACTAAACCTACAAATTTAGGCAAAAATTCCAAATCCAATGCTGTGTGCACTTGAAGGTGATAAATCATTTATAAAAGGGTCCTAACTAATAAATAAAAGGGTGTAATAAATGTGTTCTATCAATTCCCCCACACTTTCTTTTACACTTTGGGCAAAATCAAGCGAAAAAGATTCCAAAAGAAACTATAAGACAAAGAAACAAGAGAAAAGCAATGTCCAAAGTCACTAAAATACTAGCTCATGAACTTCTACAAATTATCAGTGAATGTGGCAATAATTAAGGAAGAATTATGCACATCACAAACAAACCCTTACTAAGAATCAATGTCAAAGAGTAAGCCTCTCTAGGTTAAATGTTTACTCTTATCACTCAAAGTTTATAAGGTATTTAATTTTACTTAAATTCTTTAGGACAAACCCTATCATAAGTTTATAACCCTTCTACATCTCCAACACTATATAGGACCTGCAATTAAGAATCAAGTAGATTTTATTAGATTGTAATGTGGGTAATGAAAGGATGTCTAAGAAATACATGTAAAAAATAGGGTTAGCATCAAAATAATGCTAAGATCAATATATATCCCCTTAATATACAAATAGAATGGATGAGCTAGGCAACTTTTATTCTTGTCTTTCTTTTCTTTTTCTCCTTCTTTTCTTCTTCTTTTTTTCAGCAACTTTATTGCTTTCATTTTTATAATAATTTTTTCAATCTTTCTCTGCTTTTATTTTTTCTTTTATTTTGGTTTCCTCGAACTCTTTGGAACAATGGATATAATAGTGAGACAATAAAGGATAAGGAATAAAGGATAGAAAAATGACAATATGCATCCACTCACTTAATCTAGGGCATGCAATGAATATTAAAATGATATATAAAAGTGTAACATGCATCCTTTCGGGAAAATAGGGTGAATATTTATTTTTCAAAGAATCAAACCAAAAGCTCAAAGTGGCTAACAAAAGATAATCAATAATAATGGGTTGGCTATTTAGCTCTTGGCTATTTTTTATAAATACCATCTTTCATCTGCTATCAAACAAGTGCAAGACATGTAGTCTCAATTAAGAAGTGAAATAAATTCTAGAGGGTAATATCACTAAAGAATTAACCACACATGAGTGTTTGGTCCTCTTCCATGAAAGGGTAATGTTCCACTCTAATCCATTAATTCAAGGTAAAAATAATCACTTCACACCTATTCAATCTTAAAAATTACCACATCTTAAGCATCAAAATATCCATTCAAGAGCTAGGTAATTAAGTAACCTCAAACAAAACAAAAAAGCACAATTTTTTTTTGAAATTTTTTGAAATTTTTTTTCAAAAGCCAAACAAAACAAAACAATATTTATTTCTCTCCTCACATTATAAATTAATCATGCATTGTCCTCAATGTATGTATGGTCTAGTAGTAAAATAAGGTGAGATCAATAATGAATGCATAACCAGGAAGAGA
>NW_026555338.1:13232978-13396636 GCF_029017545.1 Prosopis cineraria | reverse complement strand
TTCACAAATAGTTTGTCCTTGTACATTTTTTTCTAAAAGCCTTTCGCACACTATTTCATATTGATTTTTTGCACAAAGGTGAAAAGATCATGGCTTTTCTTTTTGTGGGTTGTTGTGAGTGAAAGGAAGTGATTCCAGATAAAAGTTTTCATTCCTAAATGGTTCATTTTTGATTTTGAGATTTGATTTCCCCCTGATTTCAAGTTCAATTGTTATGGTTTGACTTATTTAAATGTTGGTGTTTAATTGGAGGTTTATTTGTTGTGGCTACTTTCTAATGTGTCTTGACTCTGGTCAAGTTTTATTGCATTCTAAAAAATTGGGTTATATCTTCTAGCTTATTCCTTTCCTTTTCTACACTTTTGGAAATGATTGTTTCATAGTCTCATCAAATTGGGTTGCATCTTCTTGCTTATGCCTTTTCTTCTCTATACTTGGGAAAATGATTGTGTTTTCATAGCATCTCATCTTGAATGTATGGCCTTCAATTTTTGTTTTTGTATCATTCCTTAACAATGCCTTTTTGATTTTAAGCTTTTTTTTTCATCTTAATTATTTTGGTGTGACTTTTGATTTCTTTGCATTTAATTGGGTGCTTGGCTTAATCTCGACTTTATTAAAATTATGTTTAAGTTCCAGCCTAAAGCATTCTGACTTAAAACAATGAATATGCTTTTATCACCTAAACTTTGTGTCATGAGTTTTAAAAGTTCAAATGCAAATAACCAAGGAAAATATAACAGCGACATGGCAACGTGCAGCTTTCCTGTTTTTGTGGTGTTTTTTGTTAAAACTGAATGGTATTGAATCAAAAATTCCATTGAAGTTTAACCTGTTCATGCACATTTGAATTATTATCTAGAAACCCCCAATTAGCATGATCATGGTTAGGATTGTTGTGTAAAATTAGCATGACATCTTTACATGTTGTAGACTATTAAGCAATGATATATTAACAACATAATTTTTGCATCAAAATGGAAGACTTTCATTCAAAACTGAACAAAAGATATAAAGAAACTGAACTAGCAATAAAATTTTATAGGGTTGTGGATGCTTTAGGATGCTTATGGATTTACATGTGACTATAAGTATCCTAAAGAACTTTATGGAAGAATCCTACCCCACCTAGAATTAATTTACTATTATTTTTTATGCTTTACGGTACTATAAAAATCAACTTGTAGAAGCTTAACACACACACACATGTCCCATGTGGGTTGAACCATATAACATATAAGAGAAATGCAGATACATATGAAAACAAGGGATTAAATGTAATAATGGATAGTTCATAAGTATCATGAAAATAATAGTTATGATGTTAATATCAATGAATTTATTTGTCAAAGTCCTTCTTAACATTAAACATCATAAACAACTAGAAGTTGAATTGGCCAGTTCAGTACACACATGTTTCATTATTTTTCCACAGCTTATTCCATCATCTAACAAATTCCAGGCACACAAAAGATAGAAATTTAGCTTCTTACATTAAATTAAAGAAGTACAACAGACGAACTTAGACATGTTGCAAACAACTAACTACATATGCTATCTTATCAACTTGTGTCAAAATGAGATGAAGAGATGAATTGGTTGTTTACTTTTTAGTACTGGTTGTTATATTGATCTAGTTATCCAAAATATATATATATATATAGCAATACGGGACATAAGGAAGACACTTTCAAGTTTTGTGAAATTTGACCACTTCATCCTTGTTATCTTGACTAATGTTCTCATCCTCTTGTTCCATTGGCCCTTTATGTGAAGAAATAGAATGACATTTACATTACTCATATCCTAATTTTGGTATGATTTTGTTTGACATTTGTTGCTGTGACTAGTGTAGATTGTAAATTATTAACAGGGAGACTTGATTGTTTAGGATAGGGAAGATGGTGAATGCATTAAGTCTTTTGATAGGGATTTAGTCACTTGCCTTGAAAATTAAACTAAAGCTAAACCTAATGCAAAATATGGCCAACCCTAGGTCATCTCCTAATGAATGGTTTTAAGTCTAATTTAAAGTTATCTAGTGAAATAAATCACCTAAAGTTTGAAGTTGATTAACTAATTGCTAACCTAATTATCTAGTGAATTAAACTAGCAAAACTAAGCCTAATTATGAATGAGTGGCTTCCCAATTTAAGTAGGAACACTAGGGTGTTGCTAATGGAAGATTCTTAGCCCTTTAATTCATTATAGCACCTCACTTAACTCTCCTTCCTTAGCTAAAAATGTATTTACTTAAGACAACTATCTCATGTTGGATAGGGAGGCGCAGTGGAAGATTAAAATTTAAAGTCCCTATCCTGATATGGACCGAATGAACTCATTTAATTCAAGGTGGATAGAAGAATTACCTTTTAATTCTTTAAACTTAGGGCCGTTCTCTTCAAGAGTTTGGATCTCAGGAGCTGACAACATAGATCTGCTCCCTCTATTGGTATCCACATGAACAGCTCTCTAACTCGAATAACGTGCTAGCGTTTCTTCCAGTTCGTTCTTCTTCTGAACATTATTTTTTCTTTCTTTAGAGTGTTTCGTAGCTCTTAAAATGTTTTTACTGTCAGAACTTTTCTAACTCTCTCATCCTTCATAAAGGACGCCCCTATCCATATATAGTTTATAGATAAGGGTTTTCATCTTCCACTTAAAAAGCCCACGAAAATATAATTAAATTTATCTCATAAATTTAATCCATGACATCACATTTAATTCAAATTTATCTTATAAATTCAAATTATAAAGCTGACATGATATTCTCTCATATCATGTTAGTTATTAAATTTAATCAATCATATAAAATTAAATTTAAAACTAATATAACATAGCATAACATAATATAATATAATACAATATATATCACATATACATATATTTATATATATATATATGAATATATATACATACATATATATTTTGAATATATATATATATAGATTATATTATATATATTTAATTTTATATATCATATACATATATCTGATATACATAATACACATATGAATATATTTTTTGAACATATATATATATATACTTATATTTTTGAATTTTATATTTCATATAAATATATATATATATAATTCATTCACCCTATATTATATTCATTGAATCTAGACATATTTCAGATTCAATGAACTTAGACATTATAGCTCGAGTTGGGCTGTTTTTGTGTGCGACCCTATAGGCCCATATGAAATTGGCAGTAGGCTAATTATGATATTAGCCTACAAGTCACAAGTGGCCTCTAGTAAGACATTACAACTATCTAATTCACATGGGGATCGATGATATGATGTAACCTATCATGTAACTGTATCACATCCCTTTTGTCACGTAATATTTTAGTCAAGTATGAGATATGAAATTGTCATTCTCCTTTACCTAACCATTACTTTCTCGATCTTTGAGTGAGTTGACAATAGCAACGGAAAAACCCTTTCCATTGTAGTATGGCCATACATTTTCTTAGTCTTACTCATCGAGGGGCCTAATAATATCTCTTATTTAATATGAGGGACAAATTCTATTTTGACCACTTATATTCCTCTGCATGAATATCACTAAACTCAATCATAGCCTTTATGATCACCCGATCAAAGGTGACTTTTGACTAGGTCAAAGTTCAGTAGTCATCATGTAGGAATCCATGATAATCTCAAGTCAAAGGGCTGTTATAGTTATATATGAGATAAGCTTATGACTTATACCATGCAACTTTCTCATAGTGGGTCGGTCTAACACTTTATGTTCTTTCAAGTGCCTATGACTTTGATTTGTATCTCTATAATTAATCAAAGTCATATTAATCTTGTTTCATCTATGATCCCTCATAGATGAATGACCAAGGACATTTAGGATAATCATTATAGTTTATCCAAGGATACAGTTATCATATTGAACTTGCAATTATTATGATAACAAAAGAGAAATTCATTAAATAACAATGTACATAGTACAATAATTGGCCCTAGGGTACAATTTCTAACATCTCAAGCATCATAACTTCACTAATTCAATTTCCTAAGTGCTATTAAAAGTCCCTTAGGTAACCTTACTAGCTTAGCTTTAAAATTAATCAAGTGTTTAGTTAAAATTAATTCCCAAATGCCACTGCCCAAAGCTGTACCTAAGTTCAAAACTATAAAAACTCAAGCAACTCATCAAGTAATCTCACCACACAATTACATGCTAGGCTAATACAAGACATTCTCTAAGCGAAATCACATATTACCATGTAAAAACACCAAGAGGTCAAATTCCAATAGCATTAAGAACTTGAAATTCAACTAAACAATCTTGTTTCAACATTACAAATTACAAACAAAACCATGAAACTAAAGTCAAATTGAACCACAATCAACAATAGTCATAGTATTCTAATGAAATTGAAATAGGTGAAGAAATAGTAAAGCTTAGCCAAGTGAAGACCTCAAGAATCCTCTTCAATCAACTCTCCCTAGGATTCTATGAAGAATCTAGCTAAAAACATTAAGAAAATCTTGCTTCCTCCATGAACATCATGTGGCCGAGAGGTATGCTCCATAGTGTTAATGAATTGAGCTTCAATTCTTCCTCTAGATGCTTGGGTGAGAGTTTGGCCATGATAGGGAAGAGAATGGTGGAAGATTTGAGTGAATTTGATGGAGAAATAGTGGAAGAATAGGGGCTGAACATGCTGGAGTGTAGAGAGAAGGAGGAGAAAATGAAGAACACCAAGAACAAGAGAGAGAGAAAATATGGAAGACGAGTGAGATGAATGTTGGATCTCTAATTAGGGCTGAATGGACGTGCATATCTTATTTACCATCAACTGAATGCTAATTAAAAAAAATAGGAAAAGAAAATAAAAAGGAAATGGGAGCCTTATCACACTAGCAAGGTGGTAACCTCTTATCGATTTGTAGATGATTCCAATGTGTGTGTAATTTTCCATGTATCATCCACATCATTTAAACTGATTTAATCCCTCAAAATAATTATAATTCATGTGAAAATGATAGGCCATTTCCCCAAGGAGTGTTGACCTCAATTGCCTAATTGATGCACAAGTCACATGCCACCTATGTTACAAAAATCACATAATTCAATTAAATACCATATGATATAATAAAATATAATTAATGTCTAGAATTAAATTCATATTATAAGGGAGAATTTATTAAATTAACTAAGTTCTAGACTTTACAAAATTATATAAAAGTTTTCATAGAAAAGCAAATCGAAAAACTAGATCAAACTAAGACACTTAAGAAATTGTTGACTTTTTATTTAATTAATCCCAAACTAAATTAAATTTAAAAATATAATTTCATCACTCATAAACTAGACATAAAATTCAATTTTTCTATTTTTCTTATATATTTTCTCAGAAGTTCATTTTTTAGACCAAAATGCCCCTAGTGCACTAAACCTACAATTTAGGCAAAATTCCAAATCCAATGCAAGTGTGCACTTGAAGGTGATAAATCATTTATAAAAGGGTCCTAACTAATAAATAAAAGGGTGTAATAAATGTGTTCTATCAATTCCCCCACACTTATCTTTTACACTTTGGGCAAAATCAAGCGAAAAAGATTCCAAAAGAAACTATAAGACAAAGAAACAAGAGAAAAGCAATGTCCAAAGTCACTAAAATACTAGCTCATGAACTTCTACAAATTATCAGTGAATGTGGCAATAATTAAGGAAGAATTATGCACATCACAAACAAACCCTTACTAAGAATCAATGTCAAAGAGTAAGCCTCTCTAGGTTAAATGTTTACTCTTATCACTCAAAGTTTATAAGGTATTTAATTTTACTTAAAATTCTTTAGGACAAACCCTATCATAAGTTTATAACCCTTCTACATCTCCAACACTATATAGGACCTGCAATTAAGAATCAAGTGATTTTATTAGATTGTAATGTGGGTAATGAAAGGATGTCTAAGAAATACATGTAAGAAAAATAGGGTTAGCATCAAAATAATGCTAAGATCAATATATATCCCCTAATATACAAATAGAATGGATGAGCTAGGCAACTTTTATTCTTGTCTTTCTTTTCTTTTTCTCCTTCTTTTCTTCTTCTTTTTTTTCAGCAACTTTATTGCTTTCATTTTTATAATAATTTTTTTCAATCTTTCTCTCTGCTTTTATTTTTCTTTTATTTTGGTTGCCTCCTCAAACTCTTTGGAAACAATGGATATAATAGTGAGACAATAAAGGATAAGGAATAAAGGATAGAAAAATGACAATATGCATCCACTCACTTAATCTAGGGCATGCAATGAATATTAAAATGATATATAAAAGTGTAACATGCATCCTTTCGGGAAAATAGGGTGAATATTTATTTTTCAAAGAATCAAACCAAAAGCTCAAAGTGGCTAACAAAAGATAATCAATAATAATGGGTTGGCTATTTAGCTCTTGGCTATTTTTTATAAATACCATCTTTCATCTCATCTGCTATAAACAAGTGCAAGACATGTAGTCTCAATTAAGAAGTGAAATAAATTCTAGAGGGTAATATCACTAAAGAATTAACCACACATGAGTGTTTTGTCTCTTCCATGAAAGGGTAATGTTCCACTCTAATCCATTAATTTAAGGTAAAAGAATAATCACTTCACACCTATTCAATCTTAAAAATTACCACATCTTAAGCATCAAAATATCCATTCAAGAGCTAGGTAATTAAGTAACCTCAAACAAAACAAAAAAGCACAATTTTTTTTTGAAATTTTTTGAAATTTTTTTTCAAAAGCCAAAACAAAACAAAACAAAATATTTATTTCTCTCCCTCACACTTAAATCATGCATTGTCCTCAATGTATGTATGGTCTAGTAGTAAAATAAGGTGAGATCAATAATGAATGCATAACCAGGAAGAGACCGACGACATCATATCTAGACCTAGTATTTCTTTTATTCATTGTTTTGGACATAATAGTATTTAAAATAATTTTTTTTCTATTTACATTTTATAAATGTGCAAGAATTAAAACTTATTTTCAACAGTAATGGGGGTTATTGAAGATAACCACCAAAGATTAATAGCTTATGTCGAATCTGCATTCAAAAAGGAGCAGACGAAAAAGGAAGCATCGTGGAAATTAAAAGGGGAACGCAAGTCAAGTATTGAAGTTGAGGAAGAAGATGACTGGGTGGGGTATGGTAGTGAAGACAAACCAGCATCTGAGTTTGAAGAATAAGACAAGGTAGATACTGAGTCTGAAGAAGATGGAGGTGATAGAGGAGAAGAAGATAAGGAGACGAAGAAGAAGAAGAAGAAGAAGAAGAAGAAGAAGATAAAGGAGGAGATGAAGAAGAAGTAGATGGTGAAAAGGAAGGTAGAGGTGATAAAGGAGGAGGAGAAGAAAAAACTAAATCATCTCTAATTCATGTATCTTCCCAGAAGAGGACGGAGAGGAAAAATAAAGGAGAAAGTTAAGGAAGATGATGGTGGTGAACAATGACTTAGGAGATCTACAAGGACAAAAATACCAACTAGGTCTCTTTAGGTTCTATCAAAGTCGGTGAATAGGATGAAGAAGAAGGTTGATGAAAAGCAACAATTGTTTTCAATTGTATCACACATGTGTAAAAAGGAGGAAGGTGATGAGTAAGTAGTCTTTATTGCCTAATATTTCATTCATTTCAAACAATTTAAGAGAAGTTATTTATTATTCCCTATTTCAGGATTTTGGTTGAAATGTATGATCAATATCTCACCCATTATGAACTTTGATGTTTGGGAGGAATGCAGTAGATTAGTAATAGGGTGAGATAATGTTTAAATTTATTTTTTTATAATTTACAGATAGTAATGTACAAATAACATGAATTCCTTGGTGGTTGTAGTTCATGACTATGCTATGCCATGCATTAATGGTGATATCAGTGATTCAGGTCTAGTTCGTCATCATAATTTGATATTAACTTCATGGTTAGCTTCCAGTGAAATTAAATTTAAAATATCCTATTTATTATGTTCTATTTTTGTAATCTGTAGTAAATGGTGTTCTTGTTTGTAGTGTAAAATAATATCAAATTCCCTCATTTAGAAGGCAACAAAGAACAAGAGGGATATCCTTCTTGAATATGTAGGATATAATATAGCTGAATGCGATCCTCATCCGTCCAACTCTTGTGAAGTATCATTAGATCTGTTTTGTGCTAGAGCTGAAGTCAATGAACTTCTATGTCCTAGACTGTTCAAGGAGATAGTGGTCTTGAATCAAGAAGGAAAAAAAAGGAAAAAGGATAGAGCTTTAGATGCAAAAAGATTATTTGCAAATGCATGTGTATGGTCCATTAGTCAACTTTGATGGTGTGTCTTACGTGCATGTTGTTTTGATGCTATGAATTTGTTTCCTTTGTAGTGAAATAGGTTCTTCGATATCATTGAGTTGGTGAACCCAGACTTGATCAGAAAGAAACCAATAGCTGATGTTATTTGGCCTCCGATACCCCAACAAATAATCTATGCATTCTCCACCTATTATTACAGCTTATTTTGTTTATGTAATGCCTTTGTTTCCTTTGACCAATTGTGATTATTGTTTGTATGCTACATGTTTGTAGGAAAGATTGTGGTGTTCTTGTCATGATTTGGTTGAAGACATGGGATCCTACAATGTCACAGGGCATCATTGACGTACGCTTGCATTTTCTTTGATGTTGTTATTTCTATTTATGTGTTATTCTTTATTTGATATTATTCTTTCTACTTGTTTGTTATTCTTTGTATGATGTATTCTTTTCTACTTGTGTATTATTCCTTCTTTGGTGCAAGAATAAGTTACTAACTTCAAGGCTAAGCTTTTATGGTGGCTAATTAATCATCCAAAAAACAAAAAACAAAAAAAATAAAGGTGGCTTTGAAAGTACTTGATGAAGAAAAGATAAGAAAGAGAAGGGAATTGCCACTTTAGTACATAAAAAGGGATGTTAATATTTGTTAATAACTTCTTAGTATATAAAGGGGTAGCCACTCACTTCTTCGTTTAGAGAATGAAGTTCCATTCATCGTTTGAATATAAATTAGTAACTGTGAGCTAATATATATATATATATATATAATGGATAGAAAATAAAATTTTCAAAATTGAACTGATTATTAAATCGACAAAAAAATTAGTTTATAATTGATTAATTTGATCATAATTAGATTATAGTCGAATGAATTGTAATTATATATATATATATATATTAGTTTTTCTATGATGAATTATTTTACAACATTAAAAATGTATAGAATAATATAAAAATATGATATAATTTATAGTTTTGACCTTTGACCAAAAAGTAATTATATAACTGTGAAAAGAAGAAGTAATTGGAGAGAGAGAGAGAGAGAGAGAGAGAGCAATATGTAACATCTCATATATTTTTACTCCTTTAAATAACAAGTACTTATAAGAATCATTGCTTAAACCTTGATGATCATCAAAAAGAGAAAAATGCCCATATGATTTTTGAGGCATATGCATTTTTTTCCAGAATTCATCATCAACTTACAAAATTCATAACTAATTCTATAAAAATCATATTGTGGTAATTCAAGTCGCTAAATTAGCTTAGGAAGTCCTCTACAAGGGAAAAATAATTCCTAACTTCAATCGTCCCTATATATTTAACGAGAAATTTTCGTTTTTCACTGCTACAGTTATTTCCAGAAAATTTTCCAGTTTCCTGACCTCATTTTGTAAAAATCTTATCTCATTATATACAAGTCCAAAATTAGTGATCTAGGACTTCATTTGAAGCTTGAAAAGTCCTCTAAGTAACTAAAAATTTTAAGGTAATAATCACCATATAGCTACTACAATAACCTTACTAATATTGTTCCTTGGATAAATATTTTATCCTAGTAGCTTTTACCTCACAAAAAAAAATTATTTACATACCAAAATATACTCTATCCATGATTATAATTGAAATATGGACATATTTGTAATCTACACTCATAGTTACAACTCAAATATAATCATGGAACTAGATATATATATATATATTACAACTCCAAACTATACCAAATATAATTAAAAAGCAAGGTGAAGAAGTTAAATTCTTCATTGCTCTCTCTCCTTGCCATAGTTTTTGGATGAACCTGCACCTATTATTTATAAGATAAAAAGAGGGGTGAGATTTATAAAAATCTCAATAGTATTAATCTACTCCAAACTTCAAGCAATAGTGGTCTACTCATATAAACAAGCTTAAATCATGAATTATAAAATTAGCAAGTATAGACATACAATGGCCAAAGTATCATACTAGCAATAACACATCTCATTAACTCATAAATTTTCTATAATTCATGGTAATGAGAATTTTTATAACATTAAATCAACCAATATTGCTATCGTGAGAATTAGAGAAATACTACTACCCTATAATAGTTGAAACAACTCATCATAATTTCTTGTCAGCGAAAATATGGACCCAAAAAGCAAAAAAAAAAAAAATCACACTTTAACTTGCTATATTAGCCACAGACGGAACTCTCCACCCGTAGGAAAAAAAATATTTTCTTTCTTTCTTGAACCTTCCATAAATCATTATTCCCTTCTGCGGTACACATAATAAATGAGACTCCCCTGTTCAACAAAAATAATTGAAATAATAGGGCAAAACTTATTTTTAATTTTCTTAATCCTATCTTAAGTGGATATATATGCATAATACCTTCCAATCATTTTTCTT
Organism: Prosopis cineraria; assembly: GCF_029017545.1. Lineage (NCBI taxonomy): Eukaryota > Viridiplantae > Streptophyta > Magnoliopsida > Fabales > Fabaceae > Prosopis > Prosopis cineraria. The sequence goes on along the minus strand of NW_026555338.1, from coordinate 13,385,930 downwards.
ATCTCATGATACCCATAAGTAAGCTGTTAAAAAAAAACAAAAATCTAACTAGTACTTTGCAATCCCATATTTTAATTTCTGAACTCATCAATACATCTAAAAACTCATAAATTTATACTTACCTTACTCCAAGCATTCCACAGCTTTGAGTTTCTAGACTTTATCTTCCTAAGATCCTTCTAAAATTTAGAAATCTCCATGAACTACTAGGTTTAAATGAAAGCTTGAGTTGAGTAGGTCCAGATTCTGGTTTTGCATGTGGATTTTGAGCGAAAAAATGATGGTATTTGGCTGAGTTACAGTCTCTCTCTCTCTAAACTCTTTGAAACTCCATGGAAGCTAAACTCACTTTCTCTCTCCACTCACGTTGCTGTATTTGAAAATGAAGAAAGAAAAAAATGAAAGTTTGCTTTTTAACTTTCATCTGTTACATGTTCAAAGCAATTGCTTCCACGCGGCCTATTAATAAATCTTCTGATTCAAGACATAAGCCTCATACTAATCTACTAGGGAAAATAAATTCCGTCCATGGGCTCACAATGGGCTTTGGAAATTATTATTATGGAGTATTGGCACTAAGAAGAATGATGGTCTTAAAAACTCTAATATTTACATCTTATAATTAATTCTTTTAGGTATTTCCTAATCAATGATATTAATATAATTCTTTTAAATATTTCTGTCAATCAAATAATCACTCTCAACTTCTTCTAAAAATCATTTCTCATATTTGACTAATATCATTAATTAAATAGTATTTCTAAATTTTCCATTAATAAGCAAATAAAAATTTTGGACACGACACAATACATGTGTACAACATGACAAGAAGAAGTTTTTGTTAAAACTAGTCTTTTATTAGACTAAAACTAAGCATTAAAAAAATGAAGTCATTGGTGTGCATGTGAACAGAAACAAAAAAATTTAGTAAGCATAATTTGGTTCAATAAAAATAATAAAAGAATGGAGATGAACAAAGTGTAAACTAATAAAAGAATTAAGGAAAAAAAATTCAACAAGGAAAGTTTGGTAGTACAAAATTCGCAAGTCCTCATTCACAACTTTGGTTCCCATATTAACAAGTTTTGTGCCTAAATTCGCAACAATTTATTAGCCCTTCGAAAGTCCTGGTGTGCAAGACTAGACAAACATTAGAGTTGAAAATTTACAAGTTTCCATTACAACTTTGTTTCCAATATTAACAAGTTTGATCCCTAAATTCATAACAATTTATTAGCCATTCGTAAGTCTTAGAATACAAGCCCAAACAAGCATCAGAGTTGTAAATTTGCAAGTCCCCATTCACAACTTTGGTTCCCATGTTAACAAGTTTTGTCTTTAAATTCACAACAATTTATTAGCCATTCGTAAGTCTTGGAATGCAAGCCCAAACAAGCATCAGAGTTGGAAATTTGCAAGTCCCCATTCACAACTTTAGTTCCCATGTTAAACAAGTTTTGTCTCTAAATTCACAACAATTTATTAGCCATTCGCAAGTCCTAGAATGCAAGCCTAAACAAGCATCAGAGTTAGAAATTTACAAGTCCCCATGCACAACTTTGGTTCCAATGTTAACAAGTTTTGTCCCTAAATTTACAACAATTTATTAGCCATTCGCAAGTCCTGGTGTGCAAGCCCAAACACGCATCAAAGTTGGAAATTTGCAAGTCCCCATTTACAACTTTGGTTCCCATATTAACAAGTTTTGTCCCTAAATTCACAATAATTTATTAGCCATTCACAAGTCCTAGTATGCAAGACTAGACAAGCATCCGAGTTGGAAATTCACAAGTCCCCATTCACAACTTTGGTTCCCATATTAACAAGTTTTATCCCTAAATTGCAACAATTTATTAGCCATTCGCAAGTCTTGGTGTGCAAGCCCAGACACGCATAGAGTTAGAAATTTGCAAGTCCCCATTCACAACTTTGGTTCCCATATTAACAAGTTTTGTGCCTAAATTCACAACAATTTATTAGCCATTCGCAAGTCTTAGTGTGCAAGACCAGACAAGCATCAGAGTTGGAAATTCACAACTTTAGTTCCTATATTAACAAGTTTTATCCCTAAATTTGTAATAATTTATTAGCTATTCGCAAGTCCTGATATGCAAGCCCAGACAAGCATCAGAGTTGGAAATTTGCAAGTCCCCATTCTTTAGTTCTAATATTAACAAGTTTTGTCTCTAAATTCGCAACTATGCAACAAAGAATTGCAATTTATTAGCACCTTCTATAAATTGACTGAATCAGTAAAAAATGAAATACCACTCTAATCCAAGAAATAATAACTTTCATTAATTTAAATTATAAGAAAACCTTAATAAGTGACATAAACAACTCTAAGGTTTCATCATCAGTTACATGATCCATAACTTGCATCAAAATGCCCTACAACCCTTTTGATAAAAATATATAAAGGGTTGAATCCTTTATACATAAGAAGTTTTAGCTATGTGATATTCACAATCCAAGAAAATAATAGTCATCTTTACACACTATACAAGATAAAAGACAACTGAATTCACAAAATATATGCAAAAACGGTGTCATATCTACATCATATCCTAGCTTGGGTTGTGATTCCTACAAGTCTTGCATGTATGACTTGGTTGATGGCATAGTGAACAGTGATAAATCTTCTTATTTTGAAATTTTGACTTCTTCCTAGAAGTTCGTGGCCTCCCAGGAGGATGATTGGTCCTTAGAGGTGATAAGAATTAGTTGCTTTCTTTCAAAATTAAACTAAAGTTAACCCTAATGCAATATAGGGCCTACCCTGGGTCATCTCCCAAGGAATGATTTCAAGTCTAATTTTAAGTTATCTAGTTGAATAAATCACAGTTTGAAGTTGATTAATTAAGTGCTAACCTAATTATCTAATGAATTAAACTAGAAAACTAATCCTAATTGTGAATGAAGTAGCTTCCCTATTCAAGTAGGAACCCTAGGGTATTGCTAATGGAAGATTCTTAGCCCTTTAATTAATTATGGTAGCTCACTTAACTCTCCTTCCTTGGCTAAAAATGTATTTACTTAAGACAACTATCTCAGGCATCCTAGCTTCACTAATTCAATTCCCTAAGTGCTATTACAAGCCCCTAAGTAACCTTACTAGCTTAGCTCTAAAATTAACCAAGTATTTAGTTAAAATTCATTCCCAAATGCCACTACCCAAAGCTGTACCTAAGCTCAAAACTATAAAAACTCAAGCAACTCATCAAGTATTCACCACACAATTACATGCTAGGCTAATACAAGACATTCTCCACGTGAAATCACATATTACCATGTAAAAACACTAAGAGGCCAAAATTCCAATAGCATTAAGAACTTGAAATTCAAATAAACAATCTTGTTTCAACGTTACAAATTCCAAACAACTATAAAACTAAAGTCAAATTGAACCACAATCAACAATAGTCGTAATATTCTAATGAAATTGAAACAAGATAAAGAAATGGTTGAGCTTAGCCAAGTGAAGACCTCAAGAATCCTCTTCAATCAACTCTCCCCTAGGATTCTATAAAGAATCTAGCTAGAAAACATCAAGAAAATCTTGCTTCCTCCATGAACATCATGTGGCCGAGAGGTATGCTCCATAGTGTTGATGAATTGAGCTTCAATTCTTCTTCTAGATGCTTGGGGTGAGTTTGGCCATGATAGGGGAAGAGAATGGTGGAAGATTTGAGTGGATTTGATGGGGAAATGGTGGAAGAATAGGGGCTGGACGTGCTAGAGTGTAAAGAGAAGAAGGAGAAAATGAAGAACACTAAGAACAAGAGAGAGAAAATGTGAAAGATGAGTGAATGGGTGAATGAATCTAATTTTAGGGTTTAGGACGTACTATAAGTGTTTCCCCATCAGCTAAAGCTCAATTAAAAAAATAAAAAAAAAATAAATAGAAAATGGGAGCCTTATCACACTTGCAAGGTGGCACCCTCCTATTGGCTTGTAGATGATTTCAAGGTGTGTGCAATTAATCCCATGTGTCATCCACAATTTTAGCTGATCTAAACCACTAAATAGGAGCCCTTACATGTCCAAACCATCAGCCTTTGACCCCATGAACTTTTGACTCCATATGCCCAATTGATGCACAAGTCACATGCCACTTATGTCACATAAATTACATAATTCAATTAAATAACATGTGACATTATAAAATGTAATTAAAGTCTAGAATTGAATTCATAATTAGAAGGGAGAATTAATTAAAATAACCAAGTTATAGGCTTCACAAAATTATATAAAAATTTTCACACAAAAGCAAACCGAAAAATAGGTCAAATTATGACACTTAAGAAAGTGTTGACTTTTTATTTAATTACTCCCAAACTAAAATAAATTTTAAAAATCTAATTTCACCGCTCATTAACTGAACATAAAATGCACTTTGTCAATTTTTCTTGTACATTTTCTCAAAATTTCATTTTTTAGACCAAAATGCCCTTAATATACTAAACTTAGAAACTTAGGCAAAATTCCAAATCTAATGCAATGTGTGCACTTTGAGGTGATAAATTATTAATAAAGAGGTCCTAATTGACAAATAAAATTGGGTAACAAATGTGTTCTATCAGGAGGTTGGAGGAAGATTTGGCCCCTAATATTTGGAATGTTGTAGTAATTTGGATAAGGCATGTCTTTAATAACAACAGGAATCATGCTATAAGAGTATATCTTCTCTTGTACGGTGATTTTGTAACAATCTTCCACATAACTATACACATTACCATGTATTAGCTTGATGGTAGAGCAAGCGTGTGGATAAGGAATCTTTAACATTTGCCATGTTGCACAGTTACATTCTCGTAGGCCAAGATCAACATGCAAGTCCCTATATGCAATATGTATACAAACCCTATTTCCTCCATAATGCTCTGCAAACATTTTTCCAGCTCTAGCCACATGGTCTCTTAGTTTTGCCTCAATCTTTAGACCAACACCATTTCTCTAAGTAGAGAGAGCCATTTTGGATGTATGCATTTTGCGAGCTACCTTTTCTCTATGCTCATAGATCAATTGTGCAATACCATGCCTTCTCTCAGTGATCATCCATGAATTAAATGACTCTGCAAGATTTTTAGTTATATTGCCCCATATTCTATATGAAAACTTAAATAAAGACCACCTATTAATGCCTCCATGATTTTCAAGCCATTGAGCTAATTTTAGACTGAATTCTCATGTTTCCCATTGCTTCATTAAAGCCATCCTTAAGCCTTATATATACGATGCCATGAAGCAAGTTTAATACGTCATCCTTGCCCTGCCTACTGGTCCTTTTCTTACATCTGTTAATTTTCAAAAATTCTGCACTAAAATTCTCCTTAATGTGATGATAACAAAATGCATGTGGCTTGCCTCCAAAGATAGCTTGAATAACACCTATTATGGCATTGTGTCAGTCTGAAACTATTGTGAGTTGCATTAAGCTTATTATTTCTTTTACTATGTATAGGAACTAAGTCCAATCTTCAAGTGTCTCCTTTTCACAATGGCATAAGCAAAGGGAAACAACTCATTATCAGCAATATAAGTAGATGCTAACAGTAAAGTCCCCTTATAAGGACCACTTAGATGACTACCATTTATGTATAATATGTGTCTTACACCATGCATGAACCCCTTTGTACAATAGCCATAAGCTATAAAGACACGCTCAAACCTGTTATTGTCAACTACTGTCTACTTAGCAACTATTTTTGGGTCCGTTTCCACTAACCAGTCACAAATCCATGAAATTAACATATAAGATTGGTCGGGTCTACCATAGATCTTTTTTCAACGCCTTCCCTTTGGCTTTGTATGCTTGTTGGTAAGTTAGCTTGATACCATATTCTGTTTGCAACTCTCTCCTAATGTCATTAGGATGTTTGTGCAATGTCTGCCTTGACATTACCGAGACAACACTCTTACACGCTGTTGTGATAACCAAGGTTAGATAAAATCCCATGCAAAGATTATCACAACCCAAAGGTTTTAAAAGATAATTAGTTAAAATAATAGGATCCCAAGAAAACCCTTTTTGAAATATTGTTTGACCTCAAACCATAATTAAAAATCAATTAAGAACAAATACGGAAGCATGGAAATCAAACTACTTCAAAACAGGCTGAAACAAGAAATTTTTCTAAAAATTTGGCCCATCCATCATAGCGTAAGCTGCGCTTACCGTGGCGGATGGCACAGAGGGACAAATCCCTCGAAGGCCACTTGCACCACGGTGTAACTATCATGAATTAGGAATAACTAGTACTGGATCAGACATCAATTTCCTCTTCAACTCTTGAAATGTTGATTCACATTTATCGGTCCACACATATGGCTAATCCGTTTGAGTTAACTTAGTCAATGGAGACATAATCTATGAGAATCCTTAAATGAATCACCGATAGTAGCCTGCTAATCCCAAGAAACTTTTAATTTCTATCACTAAGGTAGGCAGTTCCCGTTCCAAAATAGCATCCACCTTGTGTGGATCGATAGTAGTCCCTTCTGTCGACACCACGTGACCAAGAAATCTCACTTCCTTAAGATAAAACTCACATTTACTGAGCTTGGCATACAACTTATTGTCCTTTAAAATTTGCAAGACAGTATGAAGATGCTTTGAATGTTCCTCCTCATCTATTGAGTAAATCAAAATATCATCGATAAACACCACCACTAACTTATCCAAATAAGGACAGAATATTCTATTTATATAGTCAATAAATACTGTTGGAGCATTCATCAATCCAAATGGCATCACTAGAAACTCATAGTGACCATATCTAGTGCGAAAGGTAGTATTTAGTACATCTTCAATCCTGACTCGCAGCTGATGATAGCTTGATCACAGGTTGATCTTAGAAAACACCGCAGCTCCAACCAACTAATCTAGTAAGTATCAATCCTAGGCAAAAGATATTTGTTCTTGGTTGTTACCTTGTTCAACGGTCTGTAGCCAATGCAAAGTCTCATACTACCATTATTTTTCTTCACAGATAACACTGGTGATCCCTAAGGAGACATACTTGGTCTTATGACACCTTTTTCTAGAAATTCTTCCAGTTGTTTCTTTAGATCTGCCAACTCAGATGGAGACATCCGATATGGAGCTTTCAATATGGGTTTTGTTCTAGGCACAAGGTCAATAAAAAATTCCACCTCTTGTTCAAGCGACAATCCGGATGCTTCTTTTAAGAATACTTCGGGAAACTCATTCACTACTCTGATTCTCTCAATTCCTTCATCATAAGCAGCATAAATGGAAAAGAATACCATATATGCCTAACAACCCTATTAAATGCACTTTTCTTCTTGCATCACAAACAAGAGTCTTGATTAACTTAGTTTCATTATAGGTACAGTGTACAATGGCAAGGATATTATCTTTCTTGCACAATCTAGCGTCGCATTGTTTGCCAACAACCAATCCATACCAACCACTACATCAATCCCAATCATGGGTAGACAAATCAAATCAATGGTGGTTGATCTATTCTCAAATCTCAAATCAACACCCAGACAAGCGCGATCGGTTCTTACAGAAATTCCTGCCAGTGTAGACACATTTATCATATATGGCAAGGTATGCATAGATAATTTCAACCTCAACACACAATCATCAGAAATGCAAGAATGGGTAGCACTCGAATTATACAAAGCATCTATATCACAATTGTGCAGAGAGATTTTACCTCTAATCAAATTTAGAGATGCATTTGCCTCCTCCTGGGATAACGTGAATACCCTCCTAAGAACTGTCGATCTCTGCTTTGTGGTACCCACTCTGCCTTATTCACAATATTTGGCTATGTGCCTTATCTTGCCACATTTAAAACAAGCCCAACACTTTTAAAACATTCTCACTCCACTATACATAATTAACCAATATAACACCTGGTAATCAGAGATTTAACTCAACAAGATGATTACTATGGTTCAGTTCAAAAGCAAGGGTTCTCAAATTTTCTAAAGAAAAAAGAGTTTGAATCGATAAAAATCTTTCATATCAGAGTAAAATAAGTTATGAAAGTATGGGATATCTCAGAGGAGTAAAAGAAGTTAAAAACAGTTGAAAAATAAAACATGTGCTATGATACAGGGCAATCCGTAGTGGCTCATGCATGCTGCGCTGTGGTGTGTTGCTCTCTCTGCCACATGCTATGGCTCAAGCGCCATACGCCACCGTGTGTTGCACGAAATTTCTACTAACTCTACTATCATTTGATAGCAAAATTGGGGAAACTTTTAACTCACCCTAAATCTTCGTCCAACGTCTGAATGACGCGATCTAGGTGTCTATAAAAGCTCTTTACATAAACAAGCTAAGGGTATAGGTTTCACTTCCAAAGCAAGTCATACTAAGAAGTTGGACACCCAAACACATTTCAACCACTTTTCACCACTTTAACACCAAATGGGTGTCTAAAACCCTTAACATGTGCCAAAAGCTTTTCCTAACACTAGACCATGTCCAATGGACCTAGAACTACCACTACAACAAGTCACAAGAAATGAAACATCAGTACAACAAAAATTCACTCCTTAACCCCATTTTACCAAAAACAGAGGGGAAGGTAATTTGTCATTGCATCTCGCCCAAATCATTCAAAACATGATCAAATCACACTTGCACTAGTATTTTGGCCTTATAAACATATATATATATATATATATATCAACATATAGAGAGACTAAGGGCCCAAAATATAAAACTAACATTTCCAACATCAAAGTAGTGCAAGTATGCTGGCATGCATCCTAAAATTAGCAAATCATATACTATTACCCAATTAAATCTAAACTAGAGGCATACAGCAAGAATATGTTAATTCCCTGCCTCTTTAGCCTTCTCCCTCTGAACACCAGAGCTAGAGCCTGAAAAATGTTGAATGAAAAGGATAAGTCTAGCCACTCAGTAACTAAGGTTCAACCTACCTTATTCAGTTATATATCAATTATAAACCAAATACATGCACAAGGAAATCAAGTATGTAAAACATGCTGGCATATATCATATATTGTCATTTATCATTAAATAACTTCCTTAACTCTCATAAACTAGGTGCGTTGTCACCATATGCTCAAATATGTGACATGACCTATTATTTATGCGACTTGCCGCCACTTAACACGTGTGACACGTCATATATTTACTTAGGCAATGATCAACCAACCTTATATCCTCCTTACTTCCTCAGACTAAAACTGTGGGCTATAACACTGAATAGCGCTCCATCTGTGTGACTGGACTACCCAAGCTCACCAATTGTGAGGTGTGACCCGGCCAAAGATCACAGGACCCACTCTCGGACCACGACTTCCCCCATTCTTGAATCCTTAGGGTGTCTCATACCTTAGGCTATTCTCCTTATTGAACCGGTAGAGATAGATAGGTTCTAGTCCCTCGAAAAACTATGGGATAGTCCCTCGACAAACTGTGGGACAAGACTATACCCCCGTCCACTAGAGGGCAGCCTAAATACCATATAAATTTTTCCCTACTCCAAATCCTAAGATGAATTCCCACCACTGATCATGCTATAATCAATACTCACTTATTTTAACATTTTTACTCATCATCACAAAAATCACGTTGGGCTCATAACCATGCACTACCTAAGTGTGTACTCTCATCATCTTCTCAACATTATTCTCACTTACCTTAAAATTTACTTCTCATGAACACATAATTACTTCTACACAACATCACATTTTGCATTTTCAAACCAAAAATAGCATAGCACATTACGCAACATTTTCATACTCTCATTAAAGCTAATATATGGTTTTACATTAAAAATCAATCCCATGTATGTAACATTCACAATTCACAATTAACAAACAATTAACATATAACTGCTTAAAGTAGGGTTCCCTTGATTACCTCAAACCTTTGACAGGTCAAAGATTTACCCCTCAATCAACTTGCTTTCAAGCTTGAATTTTCAATCCAATAGGTGACCTAAGAGCCAATAATACAATCAACCAAGTTGAATTTTATCAATATAACTAACTCAAGCAATTGAACCCTCAATCTCTACTTCTAAATTGCCCAACATTCACTCCACATGAGTTGGAGCCTATCCATCGGGTTTAATAATTACCTTTAGTCCCCTAATAGCATTAATGAACCATTAAATCCCCATTAACGGCATCATAAACTTCTAACCACTATAATAAATGAGATTTTTGAATATTAATGGTGCCTAACAACGCAAGATACCAAAACTCATTATACCTAGGTTTAAATACTCTAATCTACTCCTATTAACTCCATTTGAGTCAATAAATTTAGACCAATATCCCATATAGACTAAAATTACCATCCTCATCTAAACCCTAACTCAAATCCTTGAGAAAATGGAAGGGGAAAGGAGGAAGAGGCTTAGAAATATTACCTTGGATGATTTAGAGCTTCAAACCTCCTCAAATTCTCATCTAAGTCATGCCTTAGCAGAGCATTAGCACGTCTCTCCATTTTCCTCTTTTCTTTCTCTCTATTTCTGTCTCATTTCACTTCTAATAAATTGCAGAAAATGGCCATGCATAGCAGCGCATGGCACATAGAGGTCCTCCCTTGCTTAGAAATGTTTGTGGCATCGTGGCAGACGATTTCCATGTCACGGCGTGTGGCACAGCAACATCAATTATTCCTTTTCTTCTCCTTTTGATGCTCGGGTGGCCTCCCTTAATACTGGACCCACAACTAGGGCTGAAATATCATCAAATATGATTATTAGACCTCTCTGGCCACACACACCACTTCAACTTACTTAATTACCTTAATTAGGTTTAATTAATCAGGGGATTAAAAATCAAAAAGTTACAACTCTCCTCTCCTTTTAGGAATTTTGTCTCCAAAATTCACTTAATTTAGCAAAGCTAGTAAAACCTTACCTCATTGAAACAAGTGAGGATATTGGTTTTTCATCTTCTCTTCGATTTCCCATGTAGTATCACTAGAAGTCATCCCTTTCCATGTGACTTTCACAAGCTAAGTTTTCTTGTTTCTCAGTTGTTTCTTCTTAACATCCACAATTTTCTCCGGCTGTGCTTGATATGTTAAATTCTCATGTAACTTCACATCTTAGGCTCAATGACATGTGAAGGGTTAGGTTGATATTTCTTCAATTGAGACATGTGGAATACATCATGCATACCTGATAGATGAAGAGGTAGGGCAATCCGATATGCCAAAGGCCTAATTCTCTTAAGAATTTTGAATGGCCTAACAAATTTGAGAGTCAATTTCTTTGTACAAATAGACCTCACAATTCTAGTCATAGGTGTGACCTTTAGAAATACGTGATCTCCAACTAAACTCTAACGGTCTCCTCCTCTTATCTGCATAGCTCTTCTGTTGACTCTGAGCAGTCAGCAACTTCTGACGAATAATCTTAATTTTTTTAGTGGTTTGATCCACCAAATTAAGACCTATTATGCTTCTCTCACTCAACTCAGTCCAACAGAGTGGTGATCTACACTTCCTGTCGTACAAGGCTTTATATAGAGCCATTTGAATGCTCACATGAAAACTGTTGCTATAAGAGAATTTTGCCAAAGGTAGGTGCTTATCCTAACTGCCACTCCACTCGATAGCACAAGCATGTAGTATATCCTTTAGAGTTTGGATAGTCCTCTTGGTTTGACCATCAATCTGAGGGTGATATGTTATACTGAACTTCAATTTTATACCCATAGGCTCGTGCAGTGCTTTCTAAAAGTTTGAGATGAACCTCGGATCATGATCTGACATAATTTCTTTTAGTACTCCATGTAACATCATAATCTCTTGAATATAGACCTCTGCAAGCTTCTTTAGAGCATAGTTAGCTCTAATTGCTAAGAAATGAGCAGACTTGGTCAATCTATCCACAATTACCTAAATAGCATCATGATTCGCTTGGGTATATGGCAATCCCATAATGAAATCCATAGAAACACAATCCCATTTCCACATAAGAATCTCTAATGGTTGTAGCAATCTCAGGGGTCTTTGGTGTTCAATCTTCACCTTCTGACAAGTCAGATATCGAGATATGTACTTCATCATATCCCTTTTCATACCAGGCTACCACCACTGACTCTTCATGTCTTAATACATCTTGGTAGTTCTTGGATGAATGGTGAACTTACTCTGATGAGCTTCAGCTAGAATAGTCTCTTGAACCCTTTTATCATTAGGTACACATACCCAATCTCTATATACTACCAACCCATTATCATTGAACCAAAAGTCCTTAATCTTGTTTGCCTCAATATCATCTCTAATCCTTAATAGATACTTGTCTTCAAGCTAAGCTTTTCTCAAGTCTTTTTAGAATTTATTGGTGATTACCATTGTATTCAATTTGTACATGGCAAAATCTGGACTATTCTGGTGTTCACTAGAGAAATCCTCTATTAGCTTATACTCATGGATCATTAACCTCGTAACATGTATGGTCTTGCAACTCAAAGCATCGGCCACTACATTGGCCTTCATTGGATGGTACTTCAATTCAAAATTATAATCTTTTAAAATTCCATCCACCTTCACTGTCACATATTCAGCTCCTTCTGATATATTAAATACTTGAGGCTCTTATGGTCACTAAATACCTCAAACTGTGAACTATAAAGATAGTGCCTCCGTATTTTCAAGGCAAATACAACCGCTACTAACTTAAGGTCTTAAGTTGGATAACTTTCCTCATGTGGTCTCAGCTGTCTCGACCCGTAAGCTACAACTCTGTCATCTTGCATTAGCACATAGCCCTAGTCCCTCAAGTGATGCATTAGTGTAAACTACATTTGGACATTTGGGATACAGAATAGTTAACATTGGTGCTATAGTCAACTTCTCCTTCAGAGTCTGAAATGCCTCTTCACACTTCTCCATCCAGATAAACGGTTGATCCTTCTTCATCAACTTCATTAAAGAAGAAACAATATGAGAGAACCCTTAGATGAATCTAATAACAGGCCAAACCCAAGAAACTTCATATCTTGATTACCGACGTTAGTCTCTCCCACTGTAGTACTGCATCAAACTTGTATGGATCTATTACTATGTTGTCAATAGAAACAACATGTCCTAAAAATTTCACTTCTCATAGCCAAAACTCACACTTGCTCAGTTTGGCATACAACTTGTGCTCTTTCAATACTTATAGCACTATCTTAAATGCCTTGCATGTTCTTCCTCATCTCTAGAGTATATCAAGATATCATTAATAAAAACCACTACAAATTTGTCTAAATAGGGTCTAAAGATCCTGTTCATATAGTCCATAAAGATTGCAGGAGCATTTGTTAGACCAAAGGGCATTACTAAGAACTCATAGTACCCGTATCGTGTCCTAAACATAGTCTTAGGCACATCATTTGCCTTAACCCTTAATTGGTGATATCCAAACCTTAGATCAATTTTAGAGAAAATTACAGCTCCAGCAAGTTAGTCAAGTCATCAATCTATGGCAACGGATACTTGTTCTTAATTATCACTTTGTTGAGTTGCCTGTAGTTAATGCACAACCTCATACTCTCATCTTTCTTCTTTAAAAACAACACAGGTGATCCCCTCGGTGATATACTCGGCAAGATGAATCCTTTCTCTAGGAACTCTTCTAATTGATTTTTCAATTCTTCCAGTTCTGTAGAAGCCATATGATATAGAGCCTTAGAAATTAGCTCGGTACCAGATACTAAATCAATTAAGAATTTAATCTCTCTTTCTAGTGGCAATCCTAACATTCGATCATCAAATGCCTCTGGGAACTCATTCATTACACCAATTCTATCAATTCCCCCGTCACACACTTCATGTGTAGAATAATAGATCATGAAAGCCTGATAACCCTCTTTCACTAACTTCTCTACTTGTAGGGCTAACAAGAACTTGGGAGTCTCATAGTCCACTACTGACAATGACTTGAAAGGTTCAGGGTTAACAGCTGTCACTATGTAAACCAGTAGGGAAACTATCTTTCTATTATAGTCGAGTGTTGTACCATTGGCAAATAACCAATCCATCCCTATTATCACATCAATACCACTCAAACGTAAGTAGATTAAGTCAATAATAGAAACTCTATCACCAAACTTCAATTCTAGTTTTAAACAAGCCCGACTGGTTCTCATAGAAGCACTAGCCGGCGTAGACACATTTATAGAAAATGGCATTTCAAGCACTTACAATTTTAGTCTATTGGCATAATCATTAGATATAAAAGAGTGTGTGATACCAGAATCAAACAAAGCATCTATCTGGTGACTATAGAGTGAGATTGTACCTCTAATTAGCTTTGGTGAAGCCTTGTCCTCTTCTCTAGTTATGGCGAAGACTCGCCCTAGGACATCAAATCTCTAATCAGGAGCAGGTATGTTCTCCGGGAAAAACTTGACTATGAGTCCCACCTTGTTGCATTTGAAGTAAATCCAACACTGCCCTTGGTGATGTTTTTCGCATTTATGGCACTGTGGAGCTCTAGCTGGCATCATAGTAGATGGAGCTGTAGATCCCTGCTGGGACGTCTAATTTCTAACCCTGCCCATACTAAGACATTGCTCCTCTAGTTGGACCCCCTAGATTGGGACCCCTTCTAAAAGCTCTCCTTCTTACTTCCTCTAGTACTGTACCACTTAGACATACTTGAGTTGAAACCTGACTTCTTACTCACTCTGCCCATGGGCCTGTGTAGGAAGAAAATCTCCCCTGACTATCTCTCTTCTTTTCTTCTACCACTTTACTCCTTCTGGCTATAGCTCTGAACTTGTTACACATAACCTCAAAGGAAGTAATGTTAAAAGTAGCTCACTGCTAGCTAAATTCTAGCCTCATCTTATTAAGAAACTGCTTAGCCTTTCAATACTCGTCATTGTAATGACTCAAGTAGGTAAAAGTACTTCAATAGCTCATTGAACTTTGCTATTAACTCCTCCTCATTCATATTTCCTTACTGGTGTTTGTGAAATTTTGCCTCTTTCTCTACTCAAAATGAGGCTGGGAAGTAGTAGGCGAAGAACCGCCTTTTAAACTCTATCCAATTCAACTGCAACCCATCCACTAGCCTCACACTTTCCCACCATTGCTTTGCTACATCCTCAAGCATAAAAGTGCTTAAGAGAACCCTCTGCTCAGTCATATAAGTCATGACTGAGAAGATGGTCTCAAGCTTGTCGATCTACTTCTCAGCTAGTCGATCCTCTATAAAGCCCTTAAAGGAAGGAGGATTTAACCTCATGAATCGCTTCAAAGCCACGTCTACGAAGCCTTCTGACTCACTTGTCCTAGGCTGCACCAATTGCATCAGCCTCTTAGGAATACTTTCCTCATAATACTCCTCATCTCTATGTCTATGTACCTTAGCGTGCACATCATTTCAGGTTTCCTCTTGATTAACCCCAACTCTTTCTACCATTTTACTACTCTCCCTAGGTCTTCTTCTAAGGATCTCATCATAACCATCCATTCTCCTCTAGATGTCCATCCTCATACACCTCAGTTCATCCAGGTCATTGTCTTTGTTACCTTGTTATGGTCCTAGTTGTTGCTCTTAGTTTACTGATTCTTGTTCCGGTCTTTGTACATTCTTTGGTGCATTTCCTACATTTATGGTTCTTGTTTGCACCATATTCTCCCTTCTTAAGGATGGAAGCAATCCTAAAAAGGAAAAAGGGAGTTAACACTAGCTCGGTAAGGGAAATAACAAGTGTAATAGGATATTGCCAATTCTCTATATGCAATGCACAACAAATCTAAACCACTTACTCATAGAAACCACAGACCAGCTCTCAAAACTAGAGAAACTAATGTAAAGTTGAAACATTCTCACTCTATTATACATAACTAACCAATATAACACCTGGTAATCAAAGACTTAACTTAATAAGATGATTACCAAGGTTTAGTTCAAAAGTAAAGAATCCCAAGTTTTTAAATAAAAAGGAGTTTGAATCGATAAAAATCTTTCATATCAGAGTAAAATAAGTTACGAAAGAATGGGATACCTCGGAGGAGTGAAAGAAGTTGAAAATAGTTTAAAAACAAAACATGTGTTGTGATACAGGGGAATGCGCCGTGACTCGTACATGTTGTGCCACGCATGTTGCTCTCTATGCCACACACTGCGGCTCAAGCACCATACACTGTGGCTCAGGTGCTATATGCTATGGCATGTTGTGTGAAATTTCTAGTGATTCTGCTATCATTTGAAGTAGAATTGAGGAAACTTTCGACTGCCCCGAATCTTCATCTGACATCCAAATGATGCAATCTAGGTATCTATAGAAAGCTTTTTACATGAACTAGCTAATGGCATAAGTTTCACTTACAAAACAAGTCATACTAGAAAATTGGACACTCAAACACATTCAACTACTTTTCACCACTTTAACATGAAACGGGTGTCCAAAACCCTCAACATGTGCCAAAAGCTTTTCCTAACACCTGGTGTAAAATTCAAAAAATTATAACCCTGATTTATTAACCTAATGAAGGTAGTTAGTGAGTTAATGAGATGTGTGGCCAAAGGGGCTTAATTTAGCATAATTGATGTGATTTCAGCCCTAGTAGTGGGTTTGGATCGAAGGTGGGCCACTCGAGCAAGGAAAGACGACTTAAAAGTGAAGAATTGTTTTATATGCCAGATACTGTGGTGTGTAGTTGGTCCGCTGTAGTGCATGAAGACAATTTAAATGCAACGAGCTCTTCTATGCCATGTGCCGCAGCGCATGGCCAAAAATCAGATAAATCAGTTCGTGAGCTGTATGAAAATAGAAGAGAAAAAGAGGAAGAAAATGAAGAGCTCAGTTTTAGCTCTGCTAGGGCACAACATTTGGTCTTATTATTGATAAATTAAAGCTTCCAAATACTCAAGGTAAGATTGTGGTGCCTTCTTCTTCCTTTTCCTCTCTCATTTGTTATGATTTATGGTAGAGTTTGAGTACGGAGATGGATTTTCAATCCATAGGAATATGGGTCTGATGCCATTGGTTAAAATAAGTTAAATAGGAGTTATTCAATGTATTGGAACACCACATTGATGATTTTGGAAGTGGTTGGTCTATGGGAGCATTTGTTATTCAAAAATTGATATTTATGAGGTAATTGGGAGAGATTAATATGCATTAATGATGGTTTGAGGTGTTATTAATAATAATGTGCATTTATGGAATCTAATAAGCCTATTGGGTGAGAATGGGTATTGATTATGAGTTGATAAAAATAGTGTATGTGGAGTTTTATGTTGATAAAGTTTCAAGAGCTATATATTGATTATATCCTTGTGATATGGTTGTAGAGAGGTTTGTTTTGGCACCATTCAAGCTTGTTGAAGCTTTGGAAAGTTGGTAAAGTGAGGATAAACCTTTGACCTCTTAAAGGTTTGAGGTAACTGAGGAAAACTTAATTTTTATAGTTGTATGTTAATTATGTTTATGAAATGTGATTTGTGAGTTAAATTGATGATGTATATTGGTAAGTGCTTGATTTGTGAAATGGTTTTTAGGAAAGAAAACCTTGATTCTACTACCCTTGATGTTTTATGAAATTACTTATGATTTATTACTATAGGTGGAGAATTGTGATGAATTATGTGTTAAATTATGGAGCATATGTGTTATGTGAGTTTATGTATTGAGAAATTAATGGACCCCATGGCACGAATGACATGGCATTAATGGCAATAAAGCTTGAGCATGGTGATCATGAGTATGGTGACATTGAAGGAGCCTAAGACAAGGAGCAAGGAGCCCAATACTTCTAATCCAACATACCTAAAGACCCATTACAACATATTAGAGGTCCAATGACAAGAGCCCGAATTAAAACCATAAAGCAAGCCTTGTTCAGTCTTGTGCAAGAAGTCTAAGAGCTTGGAGAGTATTTGGGCACTCCTCTCAAGCCCAAAGGAAAGCATCTATACATGTATAATGTGCTTAAGATCTAAATTCATGAAGAGTCAAGCCCAAGAGATGCAAACCTTAGCCCAATGCAAGGAAGACTACAAATTGAGCCTCTTACAAGCAAGGAGGCAAGAAACCCTTGTGAAGTAGTTAAGGGTGGCGTGATTTTAAATCCTTTGTGATCCCTTAATTGTCTCCTAAATTATTTTCTATTTTAATGGTCCTTTGATTTGACTCCCTTTCTTAAGAAGCAAGATTAGTCTTAGTTTCCTATTTTGAGTCTAGTCAATTATTAGAATTAATTATATTATTAATTTCTAAGCTTTATAATCCTATAATTTTAGGATCACATATCTTAAATTATGTAGTAAATATTTTATCATTATTTTATATTATTTCTCCTTTTTAGTATTAGGAAATTAAGGTTTTAATTTAGGAAATAGTCTTCTCTATGAGCCTATATAAATTAGGCATGCTCCATCTTGTAAATAGAACAGAAGTTGAATGAAATTATTCATTTTAGAGTTTATAACTCTTGTGAGCCTTAGTGCTTTGTGGTGACATCCCGTGTGAGAAACAAACGTGATCAACAGTATGATCAATTCTTGTGATGTCTTCAAAGGTTGAGGTTCCTATAGGTAGGTGCTTTAGAGGATCTTATCCTTGATCATTATCCTATTGTTTATTTCCTTTCTTTCTTTATTTTTTTGTCATAAATTTCGTCCCTTTCTTTTTATTCTTGTGTTTTTGTTGTGTTTTAGTTATTCTGTCCCTAAACTAGCACAATTCTGCTTTCGTGTCATCTATCAGAAATGATTGTTAAAATGTATATTATGTGTAAAATGTGCATAGCAAGATCATTGGTGAGAGTTTGCCTTAGGAGACGAGTTGATTGGTTGAAAATCCATATGGTATTGGCAGTGACTGTTGGAATCGGGAACTAGCTTTGGCACCGACCATTGGAATCAAGAGATAGCCCTTGTCCCATGGTTGTTTTGGGACTGTCCCACTTGTTCTACAAGGGACTTGAACCTAACTAGTCTCCACCAGTTCATGAGGAGGCTAGATTAGGGGTACGACACCCCATGGTTGTTAGTATTGGGGGAAACCAAATTATATAAGTGAGTGAGTTAACCCTAGCCCGGTAGCTCCTCACAAGTAGAAGGTTGGGTTAGTCCGTGAAAGACGTAGCCACATGATAGCCATCAGTTTCATGTTGAAGGTAATAGGAGGATATAAGGTTGGCATCTGATTATGCATATAAGTTCAGCCACATGGTTGTTATTTTATGGTCCGACATGTGTTGAGGACGTATGGTTGTTATTGTTGTTGCCTTGTGGTATGTTTTCACTAAATAACATGACAAAATGTTTTGTGGCAAGTTTGGTCACATGGTTGTTAGTTTTGTGAACCGTGGCCTAGTGTTATATGATATATGTGTTTATTTGCCAAATTACATCTATTTACAATTAATATGTAACTGTAAGGGTTAAGTGAAACTTGGTTACTGAGTGGTTGTACTCACCCCTCAATTCTCAATATTTTCAAGAACTAGCTCATGAATCTGAGCTGGGGAAAACATACAAAGGCTTAGGATTTGTAGAGTAAATCTTCTATATGCCTCTCTTTAGTAGGTTTCATGTGTAGTATTTGACAACTAGGATTAATTGTTATGATTTGTGCACTACTTGCATGACTTTGTGTATAACTAGTATATTTTATGCCCTGGGTTAGTGAGTTATGGTGAGCTCATGGATAAGGCTAAAATACTTGTGCAAGTAAGAGCATATGTATTTTTGAGACATATGAATGAAATGGTTGATTTTGTGCAACTTTTCCTTCCCTTTTATGTTTTGTGAAAATTGAGGTTGAGTCATGGTTTTATGAGATAAGTGTTTTTGATTGTGTATGGTGTGTTGCATGAGTCTGTAAGGGTCCATTGAGTGTGGTTGGATGGTTTGTATAAGCTATTGGCACGTGTGGTTGAATTGTGACACCCCATTGGGAGATTTTGTGAAAAAGTAGTCAAAATGGGTTTCGGTGTCCAACTTTTTATAGAAAATAAGTTTGAATGTAAAAATGGTGCCATTAGCTAAAGTTAGGAGAAAGCTCCATCTAATCACCGAAACCACCTCAATCAAACATCGAACAGAGATTTAGGATGCATCAGAAGTTTGCCTCCCGGGTTGTCAAATGACAGCACTGATCTATCAAATTTCATGCAATGCGCCGTGACGCATGAGTCGTAAGCCGCAGCGCACGTGTCCTTTTTTGCACAGAATTTGTCTTTGAGTTTTAAAACTCATTTTTTTGGGTCCCAATTGATTTCCAAACTTCTGATTTGTTTTCAAAACTCTAATTTATAGTTCTTAAATTATGTTTGGGATTTGAATTGACAAAAATTGGGATTCCTTTGAAAGATTTTGAGAAATTTCCTTTATAAGATCCTACAGTTTAGTGATTCTTGAGGATTAAGCCCTGGATTACCATGATTTAGAGTTAATTGTGATTTAACCTCAGGGAGGTTACACCTGAACCATGTCCAATGGACTTAGGACTATCAGTACAACACGTCACAAGCACTAAAACATCAGTATAACAAAAATTCACTCAACCCCATTTTACTGAAAACAGAGGGGGAGATAATTTGTCATTGCATTCGCCCAAATTGTTCAAAACATGATCAAATCATTATTTCTACACTCACACTAGTATTTTAGCCTTATAAACATATATATATACATATACAGAGACTAAGGGGCCCAAAATACAAAACTAACATTTCAACCATCAAAGTAGTGCAAGTATGATGGCATGCATCCTAGAATTGGCAAATCATATACTATTACCCAATTAAATATAAACTAGAGGCATACAGTAGGAATATGCTAATTCCCTGCCTCTTTAGCCTTCTCTTTCTCAACACTAGAGCTAGAGCCTGAAAAATGTTGAATAAAAAGGGTAAGTCTAGCCACTTAGTAACCAAGGTTAAAACAACCATATGCAGTTATATATCAATTATAAACCAAATACATACACAAGGAAATCAAGTATGTAAAACATGCTGGCGTTTATCATATTTTGTCATTTATCACTAAATAACTTCTTTAACTCTCATAAACTAGGTGCATTGTCACCATATGCTCAGATATATGACATGACCCATTATTCACGTGACTTACCGCCACTTAACATGTGTGACATATCATATATTTACTTAAGCAATGATCAACCAACCTTATATCCTCCTTATTTCAGCAGAACAAAATTGTGGCTTATAATACTGATTAGGGATCCATCCGTACTACTGGACTACCCAAGCTCCCCAATCGTGAGGTATGACCTAGCCAAAGATTACAGGACCTACTCTTGGACCACAGCTTCCCCCATTCTCGAATTCCTAAGGTGTCTCATACCTTAGGCTATTCTGCTCATTGAATCGGTGGAGATAGCTAGGTTCTAGTCCCTTGACAAACTATAGGACAGTCTCTCAACAAGCTGTGGGACAAGGCTATGCCCTCGTGCATCGGAGGGCAGCCTAAATACCGTATGAATTTTTCTCTACTCCCAATCCCTAGGTGAACTCCAGCCACTAATCATGCCATAATCAATACTCACTTATTTTAACATTTTTACTCATCATCACAATAATCACATTAGACTCACGACCATGCTCTACCCAAGTGTGTACTCTCATCATCTTCTCAACATTGTTCTCACTTATCTCAAAATTTACTTCTCATGAACACATAATTACTTCTACACAACATCACATTTTGCATTTTCAAACCAAAAATGGCATTATGCACATACAAATTTTCATACTCTCATTGAAGCTAATATATGGTTTTACATTAAAAATCAATCTCATGCATGTAACAGTCACAATTCACAATTAACAATCAATTAACATATAACTACCCAAAATAGGGTTCCCCCAGTTACCTCAAACTTTGAGAGGTCAAAAGTTTACCCCTTAATCAACTAGCTTCCAAGCTTAATATTTCCAATCCAATAAGTAACCCAAGAGCCAATACTATAATCAATCAAGTTGAATTTCATCAACATAACCAACTCAAGCATTTGAACCCTCAATCTTTACTTCTAAATTGCCCAACATTCACTCTACATGAGTTGGAGCCTATTCATTAGGTTTAATAATTATCTTTAGCCCCCAATAGCATTAATGAGCCATTAAATCCCCGTTAATGGCATCACAAACTTCCAACCACTATAATAAATGAGATTTTTGGATATTAATGGTATTCAACAACCTAAGATACCAATACTCATTATACCTAGGTTTAAATACTCTAATTTACTCCCATTAACTCCATTTGAGTCAACAAATTCGGACCCATACCCTATATGGACCGAAATCACCATCCTCATATAAACCCTAACTTAAATCCTTGAGAAAATGGAAGGGGAAAGGAGAAAAAGGCTTAGAAATCTTACCTTGGATGATTTAAAGCCCCAAACCTCCTCAAATTCTCATCTCAGTCGTGCCCTAGCAGAGCATTAACGTGTCTCTCTATTTTCCTCTTTTCTTTCTTTCTATTTATGTCTCATTTTGCGTCTAATAAATTGCAAAATTGGCCATGCGCCGTGGCGGACGCACAATATGCCATAGCATATGGCACAGAGAGGTCCTCCCTCGTTTAGAAATGTCTCTGCACCGTGGTGGACAATTTCCATGTCACGGCGTGTGGCACAGCAACATCAACTCTTCCTTTTCTTTTCCTTTTGATGCCTAGGTGGACCGCCTTGATACCGGACCCACAACTAGGGCTAAAATACCATCAAATATGATTATTAGACCCCTTTGGCCACACACACCACTTCAACTTTCTTAATTACCCTAATTAGGTTTAATTAATCAGGGGATTAAAACTCAGGATGTTATAACTTTCCCACATGATATCCCCCACACTTCTAGCATTTAGGGGTTTTAGCTATGCTAAGAGTCAACACAGGCATTGTAAAATCTTGCTGAGATGGCTGTGCACCACTAGCACTATTCTTTGGCCACTGCTCCTCTAGAAAGAACCTCAAGACTATGATCCCCTCTAAAAAAGTCTTCTTCTTCCTAAAGCTACCAGAACTACTAGAGCTAAAACTGGATCTCTTACTAACTCTACCAGTAGGGCCAAGCGACTGTGAGAATCTACTATAATTATCCCTTCTCTTCTCAGTCTTTGCCTCTCTGCCCTTTCTCACAGCTATTCTCAGCTTATTGCACATCTCATCATAAAATGTGATCTCAAACAAGGCCAACTGCTGTCGGTACTCAAGCCCCATCTTCTCAAGTAGTATCTTAGCTTTCCATTTCAAGTCATCATTTCTTATGAGATAGGTAGAGTACTTCAACAATTAATTGAATTTAGCAATAAGAGCTTCTTCATCAAGATTTCCTTGCTTAAACTTGTGGAACTAAACCTGTTTCTCTACTCTGAAGGCTACAAGGAAGTAAAAGTTGAAAAACCTCACTTTAAATTCATCCCATGTCCACTTAACTCTACCTTTTGATCTCACCAATGTCCACCAATGTTTAGCCTCTTTCACAAACAACACTGAGGCCAAAGTCACCTTCTGCACCTCTAAGCATGGCACAACTTCAAAGATTGTTTCAATTCTCTTGATCCACTCTTTGGCTTTGCCCTCTTTCATTGTTCCATCAAAAGTCGGTAGATGAAACTGTGAAAAACTCTTCCATGCTTGATCCATGAAATTTTGTGAACCACTGCCACCCACAGCTCTAGATTGCTTGGGTGTGCTTTTCTCATACGCTTCATCCTCTTCCTCATACATCTCTTCTTCATTTTCTATTATTCTACTATCACCTCTTGCTCTATCATTCCTCAGTTCACCTTGACCCCACACCGAATTGCATATTTCTTGCATTAAATTTCTCATCTCTAAAAGCAAGGCCTTATTACCCTATAGCTCATTCCTCGATTGTTCTAAGTTCTGACTAACCAGAATGTGATTCTTTGGTAATAGCTCATTGGTCTCTGGTACCACATCCGTATTAGATAGGTTACCACCTATAGCAATTCTGGTGGCTCTTCTTCTTGCCATCCTCTCTCCCCTCCTAAGGATAGAAGTAACCACACAAAGAGCAAGCGTTAAGTGAGATAACTATGCAAATGGAAGGTGAGTGTAACGAATATATATGCCAACTTCTAGACATGAATGCAACAATAATGCAATCTAACACAACAATCACATATACCAGTTTCGAAATACTTGAAACTGATACCAAATGACATTACCAGGACAACATCCTTACACGCTGTTTTGATAACCAAGATTAGATAAAATCCTAAGCAAAGGTTATCACAACTTAAAGGTTTTAAAAGCTAATTAGTTAAAATAATGGGATCTCAAGAAAACCCTTTTTCAAATATTGTTTGAGCTTAAACCATGGTTAAAAATTAATTAAGAACAATATGGAAGCATGGAAATAAAACCACTTCAAAATAGGCTGAAACAAGCCATTTTTCCAAAAATCCGGCCTGTTCGTCGTGGCACAAGCCACACTCACCACGACAGATGGCACAGAGGGATGAGTCCCTCGAAGGCTACTTATGTCACGATGCAACTATCATACGCCACACCATGCACCTATTGTCATGATAGCATATTGTTATCATGATAGCTCTCTGAATTTTTAAAGCGTGCCATTTCACCATTCGACATCCAGTTTGAGTGATTCAAGTGTCCACACGAAGCTCTTTGAGCCCTCTAACTAATGACACTAGCCTCACACTTACATAATCATCCATTTAAAAGATGGACACTCGAAACCAAAATAGTTCATTTTCACCTCAAAACACACACAAAGGTGTCCAACTCACAATATTAAATGCCATTAGCCCTAGAGACACTTTGACCACTTCAAATGGACCACATACAACATGACAATTCAATCAAAACACACAATTAAGCATTCACACTTAAAATGACCACCAAAACCCCAATTCACAACAACTTAAAGGGGTGGACAAAATCTAACACACATATCAACTTGGTCATTTTGGCACATAAATCACTTCAATTATATCACTTGTAATTGTAATTTGGCCAAGCACACATAACATCAACCTTGGACTAAGATACGCACACTTATCACAAATTCATACAAGTGATATCCTAAAATAATGTCATGTTCGTAAGTTGGCATTATATAATGGCAATATTCATTATAAACACAAAAGAGAAAGGGGAAGAGCTATACTATAATGCTCTTTACTCTTCAATTGCCCCTACCGGAGCCCTCACCTATAAAATATAGTCACGGGATAAGATAAACATCTCAGTAACAAAATAATTCACTACTATTAATTAACATGGACAACCATCAGGGAGTAAAGCTATTAAAACACTAAGAATATACTTTTACCATATTATAATATTCTTTTCATTAACACAAATCATTTACTACTAGCATGATCATTTTACCATCCAAGCCTCCATATCACCTTGACTGAAACCATAGGCTCTTGAACCAAGTACATATTCATAATAGTCCGAGCTCACCTTCAGTGGTAGGATCACCCAGCCAAAGGTGCTATATCCCACTTTCGAACTATGATCTCCCCTTATCGCACATGAATTGGGGTGTTGTTACTCCAACACTGCATCATTGATGTTAAGGAGCATCACTCTCCAATACCGTATCCTGCATAGATATTAAGGATAAAATCTCCAACACCGTGCCTCACTAGATACTAAGGAGATACATGCCATATAGACTTTTACTACTCCTTCCTACGGGTGAACTCCCACCTCCTAACATGATCATGCTCAAATTACCACACATTTCACACCCTTATGAGAAACCACAAATTTTCACATAAGAACTCACAATTCTTTCTCATTTCGAGAGTAGTTTCTAATGCACAAGAAAATCATCTTTCACAATATGCCAAGCTTTCAAAACACATGTAAACATATATATTTATCTACTCAAAAACATTAAGCAATACAATCAATCAGTGTAAATTATTTTGTTACCTCAACCCTTTGTCACACAAAACGGTTACTGTGGCTCAACGTTAGCTCCATACTTCTATATGCAAGAGGAAGCTCGAGCAACACTCAATCTACAAAATCAAGTGATAGACATCAATTATCACTCTGGATAACCTCGAATTCATTAGGTTCTAAGTACTCGTAACACTCAAATTTCTTTTCTAACAACATCAACCATTCCCAAACACTCTAACCATCTTGTTAAACATCCCAACACACCAAAATCACTAGCCAATTCCCCACATTGTCTCAAAACCTCCAGATTATGCCTAAGGTTCGCCCAAACCCTCAACAAAAATTTCTAATCACCATAAAACTCATAAACTTAGGGTTAGAGGCTTGATTTAACTCTTAAGATCTTAAAAAACCAATGGGTTTGGTCTAAACCTAAAGGAATCGAGATTAAAGCCCTCATTACCTCAAATGTCCAGATTTTCACATAATGAGGGAGAGGGAGAAGAAAGAAAAGCTTACCCAATGCATATAAAGCTTGTAAGGCCTCCAAAATCACATTGGAAATAAGCCCTAGCAGCCACAAGCTCTTCTATGTCGCTGCTCTTGAGTTTACCCTTTCCTCTCTTCTAATTTTTAGTCTGGTTCATGATCTAATAAGTGCAGATTTTACAAGTACACACGTGGTGTATTGACATGCTTGCCGTGGCATATGGCACAAAAAGCCACACCAAAATTTAAACTCCCTTCCATGCCATGGCCTGCTCAAACATCGACCTAGCCATCTTCTAAGGTTGTCCAAGAATCCAAAAACTATATTAGCCTCTCATAAACCTCATTAATCAATAGTTTACCGAAATTATCCTTAGAAACACTGAAAATTCCTAATTAGGAAATTTATGATGTTACAGTTTGTCTACATGAGACCTCACATCCTCAATTACAAAACATAATGTTAGACTTGAACTGCCCCTATGGGTAATAATTAAACTGTCTTGTGCATAATGTATGTGCTCATTTTTAAATGTCTTCACATGTAGAAATGGAGTTTCCTTTCCCACTACATATGTTGTGATCTTCCAAGGGTAGCCTTCAATGTCACATATCACTCTCATCTTCTTTGTACTATTGTTCTTATATTTGTATGGAAACTTATGAGCAATGCTATATTTTTACAATACTTTTTTAAAGGCTTCAGCATGGGGAAAGGTTTGCCTACACCTGACAACAAAACCCTCTACTTAGAAGAATTAAGCTCTAGCATCAATGTAGGTGTGCTTTCTACTCCACATGGTAATGTTAGAAGTTCTCCACAAGTTGTTTGGGTTACACATTCTACCCTGCTTTCAAAGGCTACATGTTCGAAATTATGATCTTCAATAGGAGGAGAAGGAGAGTTTAGATCTAAAAGTGACAAGAATTACTCCATCCTGCATTCATAATCCATCAACTTTATGTCTCATTTACATTTGCATTAACAATCACAACTTCAGTTATTAAAATAACAACTATGCTATAGCAAATGACAACTTTCTTTAGAGGAGTTAAACATAGTAACTTACATTGGTGCTTCCTTAATTGTTATTTCTCTATTGCCATTTCCTTTACAACCTATATATACATAATTGCTTCCAACATTATACTCTAATAGGATAGCAATTCCACCATCATCAACAAGGTCTATAAGCATTATTTTATCATATCTCATAGTATATTCATGTCACTCAAATTAGTGTCAATGCCAAAACCAGATGATATAATTATTCTTAATTCTTCAAGTATCATCCCTTCTCTAATCATTTTCACCCTCACATTCCCCTCATCATATTGTATTTTACCTTCAATATTTTTTACAAAAGGTCCCTTATGTAGAAATAAAAAAATAGTTCCTTCCCAAACACTAGAAGAAGATAAGCCATTTCTTCATGCCAACCTAAAAATAATGAAATAATCATTCATCAAACGTGTCTATTTTTTAAACATTATGATCACATATCTATTCTGTTTTATCCCATAATAACTATTGTTCTATATTCACAACTTTGTATTTGTTATTCACAACTTTTGGTTTATGCATTTACAATACAACTGAAAATGATATATCATTTATCATTTATCATTTATCTATGCTGAGTAAGCATCGATACCCTTGTTTTTTAGCTTTAAGCATGAAGAGAAAATGAAGACCTCAATTATTTACGTATAATAACCCACATCAACTTCAACTATTACATATGGGAGGAGAAAATTTTCAAGGAGGAGAGGAAATTTACTCATGTACAATAGACACAACAAAGGAAGAATGTATGCTAATATATACCCACGTACAGCGGCTAATCAAAACAAACAACCCATGTACAGAAACTTAAAAAAAAAGAACACTAGAATGAGAAGAGCAAGGAGAAGAAGAAGAAGAAGAAGGAGAGGGAGAGGGAGATGGACTAATACCATGAAGCAGAGAAGAAGATGAGACCATGAACAGGATGAAGCAAACGTGCGGGAAATTCTATTCAATGAGGATTGAGATTTTTGTTTACTTTGAGGGCAATTTAGTCATTTCATTTGAATTTCTAATGACAAAAAGGTCCAAAGGACTTCAGGGGGATTATACTATTTCGAGGGACTAATATGTCAATTAGCTAATTTAAATGTATTTTTTTTCATTTTCCCTTATTTTAACTTATTATTATTTTGAAAGTGTTGCCTCAAAATGAATATGCTAGTCTTCTGTCTCTACTTTTGATTAATATGATAAAAATCTTGAAACTAAATTAAAAATAATTTATTATTAAGTTCTGCCCCCTTGAGAAGAAAATTTATCCTTCAACAAATATTATTAGATCTATCACTTATTGCTTTTATAAATTAAAATATAAATAACAACTTTTCATTTATTACGTGTTACTCTCATATATAATTAAAAAAATATAAACATTCTTGAAATTTCTCACTACTTGAAAATTAAAATAAAATTAGTTTACATTTTTTTAGAATATATTGATCCATTAATTAGTTTAGAAAAAAATAAAAACTATAACTATAATAAATCATATCAACAATAATTGTAACCTAAATTGAAAAATAAATGTACTCCAATTAGCTTAAAAAAAATCAATTTGTTTTATATCAACCCAAGTTGCTGACGCACAAGTTGAAGGATAAAGTAGCAAATTTAACCATAAATTATTTTTCGAGGAGCATTTGGTAGCCTAAACTATCAGATGGTACAAAATAAGTTACGAACTTTTAAAAACAGAGCATCTAGTAGCCTGCTGTTAACTTAAGCTAATGGACATTATGTGAGGCCCACAATGACACATGGCACGACACGGGCGTGACACATCAGCATGGTAAAGGTGCAAATTTAGCCACCAACTATTTTCCTAGAATCGTTGGGTATCTTTTACTATATGAAATCCAAAAATGAATATCCAATCTCTCCCTTCGTTCTCAACATAAGCTCCAGAAGAAGAGGTTTAATGAGTTTTAATCTTAAGACGACAAGAACGATGCTAATGAAGTACAAGCTTGATTTTACTATGCATAAGAAAAGCTTGATTCTAGCTTAATTTAGTCATGAATTATTTATTCTACTTTGTTAGCATCATCTTCATGAATATCTTCAAATAAAAACTATTTGAACCTCTTCTTCTTAAGTTGAGATTGATAATGAAGGTAAGAAGATAGAGAGATTAATGCTCTGTGAGCCTCATAAGCATGAAAATAAACAGTGTTTGGTCAAAATTGAGGAAAGTGTTGGATGATTCATTTTTTTATAGTAGAGGCTATCCAGTATTCCTCAAAAAATAGTTCATGGCTAAATTTGCATATTTACCATGCTGTGTCCTGCCTGTGTCGTGACACGTGTCATTGTGGACCTCACATAATCCGTTAGTTTAAGTTAACAGCGAGCTAATGGATGCTCCATTTTTAAAAGTTCATGATTTATTTTACACCATCTGATAACCTTGCTCTAGAAAATATTTTGTGATCAAATATGCACCTTTACCACAAATTGAATTTGCAGTCCCTACTCCCCACAGACCCTTTTACATTTACCAATTCCAATACGTACCGATCCATCAACATCCAAACGTACTTTACTCGCTGCTACCAATTTTGAAAGGCTAGAAGGCCCAAATGATATCACTGTTTACCAATTCCAATACGTACCGATCCATCAACCATCACTTATGGCTTCTCCATTTCATAGCTTTCATTTTAGAACACCCTATCTCTGGACCCAGCCTCCTATTCTTCATATCTGCTCAACCCATCTCTTCCCCCTTCTTTTACCGTGTTCTCCTATCTCTTCTTGGCATCATGGTTCTATTGTTCACTGTTACTTCATCTCCATTAGTGCTGTCAATGTTAGTCCCCATTTAATCCGTCCATTCTGTCGTTATGCTGGGGGCTGTTCTCGTTTGCTCTGTGTCGCATCATCCCATTCACTTGCTCGAGTTTGCCTTTCATCTGGTGTACACAATTGGGGTTCTCAATCGCCCTCTCGAGTTTTTTTCCCTATAGCTATTTTTATCATTCTGTTGGCATATTTAGTTTCCCGATTTTCCGTGCAATTAAACTCCTTCTTGCTGTGTTTGCTTCAGTCGACTGCACTACGGTCAATATCCCTCTCTATTGTATCTCACTTATGCATAATCACTGAGTAGGGCATGTTCTTGTGTTCTAATGTGATTGTTCAAATCCTTGGATGCTGTGCATATTTGGCTGCTTTGAATGTTGTTTAGGTTGAGTTTTGTAGATCTTCGCGTGATGAATTCTCTGTTTTGAGCAAGATTTGGTCTAATTATTCTGAATACTTTATTGTTAGGCACATTTAACTATTGTGAATGCTTTGTAGTTCTAAGGTTACCTGCTTTTAATGGACTTTGTCATGTTTTTGCTGCTTGTCTGAGACAGTTCTGAATGCTTTACTGTTATGCACTTTAACTAGTGCGATTACCCTGTATTTTTGAGGTTACCTACTTTTCATAGACCTTGCCCTGTTTTTGTTGCTTATCTAAGACATGCTTTATGTCTATGGTTACCAATGTGCTTAAGCACTTGTCATTCTGCCCTTAGATGGGCAATTTTATCTGAGTGTCTGGGGTTTGTTGCACAATTCCTTTGCTTCACCCAACTGTGCCTTCATCTTATTTCTATAAAAAAAAGAAAAAAATAGCCCTTTTGTCTGAAGCAACACAATTTTCCCTCTTACCATTACTTTACAACGTGCTAAGCATTATGATCTAGTGAAGGAATTCAAGGAATAGAAGCAATTAAAATTATCATGTTGATTTCTAAATTTTGGTGTATATATTCAAAAGAAAGGGAAAGGAAAGGAAAAAAGTTTAGAAAAATAGAAGTAAAAAAATAAAAGAAGAAGAAGATAAGGGAGAGGATAAAAGTTGATCCTCACAATTGCAAGTTGGTTTGAGTGAATGAGTTCATCCCATGTTTGGAATTTCTTCATACAGATGCTTAGCGCAAACTACAGTTGGTGGTTTTACCCTTTCATCACTTTCACTTCATCTAACCTCACACATTATGACTCTTGATAAAGTCCTTTTAATTTGTATGTGCAATGAGATAACAAAGTAGAGATTGGGATGAGAAACAAATTTATGGTAGATGGATTGCAATATGTAAAACTGAGTGAAACACAAGCCAATAAACACATTAAGCATTGAGTTCAAACACTTGATTAGTGAGGGACAACCTATTGAGATTAATCTTTTCCTAATTAGTTTACCTTGTTGCTTGCATTCTTTTAGAGTGTAGAAAGTATTCCTCTGAAGACTAACTTCTTGAAGGTCTGAAATAATTCTGACTTGGCAATGTTTATGGTCTTTTTGCTTATTTTGATTCTCTATGTTTGGTTGTTTTCATACATTTAGCATCGAAAAGAGTACTATCTATTGGTTATCTTAATGTCATTAATTTCTTTGTCATTGTATTGCTCATACATGGAATTTTTGTTGTAATATGTAGAAAACAATAGTCATTTTTTGAAAAATATATCGATGACCCTATTGGATTTCATGAAATCTAATGAATGAAGTCAATTGTTCAATGTGTGCAAATTAATATGAGTAATGATGATGTTTTTATGCATTCAGTTAGCTGGTCAATAATGTTGAGGCATGTGGTGAAATTAACGATGAAAGTGCTCAAGGGATGCACGGAAGGTACTACCATCTTGGTTTGCCTCTTTCATACCTGTAAGTTTCTTTTTTCTATACTCTCTCTCTTGCTTCTTTGGATTCTTCTTCATCTTTCTTTGTTCTTGTGTTGCTTATTTATGGTCGTAGCCTTGATTGATTTTGGCCTGTGACTATTCGTTATCCATGGCTTTGATTTCTTTTGTTGATTGAAATTTTCTATTAAGCTCTTTTATTGATTGAAATTCACAAGTTTAGTTTAGGAATTGAGGAGAATTCAGGAAGTAAAGTACATTGACTTGACTACAAGATCTAAATTCTGGAAGTAATAACATATAAATCAAATTGGTTTCGAGAAAAGAAAATACGAACAAGAGCCCAATTCTAAAAGTAACGTGCATAATATTTAATATTCTAGTATTGAGTATGATAAACAAGTAAAGTACTCAACCTCGATATAAATAAAAAATTATTTTGGGGTAACCTCAATGCCGGAAGTAAGGTTAAGAATAGTGAAAGTGACAAGTTTAAATATTCGAAATAATATTGGTACTTGAGTGAAAAACATTTAACATGTGAAAATAGATTTACTGACAAACTTACAACCAATATACCTTTTCTTTTGATTAAATAAACCTTTTAAACATACAACCTTCTGTAATTTATCATTATCAAAACTATGTTTAACATTTGTTCAACATTTCTCCCCCTTTTGATGATGATGAAATGTAGATGCAATGAGAAGAGATTGAGTCTCTGCTTTTAATAGATAATGAACATAATTGTAGCTTATCAAAATCCCAAAAGCTCATGTCCTCAGTCGTCCTCATGCATCCTGACTCTTCTCCCATTTGAGGGAAAATGAAGGGTCAAGATCACCTAGGGATGCTGTGTTTGCAACAACAGTGCCTCAATCAATCACATGTCCACATCTGATAATATGTCTTCTGTAGATACTTTGTCCTTTAACTCCTTTTACTCATCTACTACCTCACCAACTCCCAGAGCATAATATGATGGAGTTGGCTTGAGGGAAGAACTCATGCGAGATGTCGATTTGGACCATCTAGATTTAATTTAGACGATCTAAATTTAATATTTTTTATTTTAATTTTAAATTTATCAAAATAAAAAATTTACAAGGCTATTCATATTAAATCTGAATTATTCAGGGTGGTAAACAGATTTATATAATTTTTTTTATTTTAATGAATTTAAAATAAATTTAAAAATATTTAATCTGGAGGGTCTATATTGTATAATTTTATTTTACCATTTAATATGGACGGTCTAGATTTGCACCTCTCTCACCCTCTAAATTTGATGTAAGGTCTCATCATTGTATTTTTTAAGGATTTAAACTAGGTGCCAAAAAATATGAATCTTTTTATCCTTTCAATTCTTCTACCAGCACCTCACTTCCTATGCCTCAAGCTTTTACTCCTGTCGACCCCTTTGTTATATCTCTCCTTCACCTCCTCCTCCTCCTCGTCCAACTTAAAATTGTAGTAGCACGGGACATTTTCAAATAATTGGATCTATTTTGTGCTTCATATTAGCTTTGTTGATGAGATAGAATAGTTGTCTTTTGAATAAAAATGTTGCTTTGAATCAAAATTTGTCAAAAAGCTGATATAGATTTTTTAAAAGTTACCCATGGTTTTTACCTTTAAATAATGTTGAGTTATTTTCTAGTGATAAAAAATAATTGTTACTTTCCATACAAGTTTTAATTTATTAAAATGAAATTTTTAAAAATACACCTATACATTAATCTTCTCTCCATATCAAAAATTTTATTAAGCGGTGCTTTGAAAAATAAAAATTTGTTATAAAAAAAATAAACATTTAACAGATAAGTTCTTGAAAAGTTGTAATCAAATCACAAAAGGAAAGAAAAATTTATAGGAAAAGGACAAGAGGGTTGATTCGGTTTTGAACAAGTCAAGGGTGTAAGACTAAGAATGAATCCTATCCTAATAATTTATAGGGAGGAGTGCATGTATAATTGCTATGGATGCATAAAAAGGAGAGGGATAAAATAAAATGTTCACGATGATTTTTTTTATAATGTCTTTGCTTTATTCTTGTTTTTTCTATGAAAATAAAATATTTATTAATAACAAAATTAAGTACATAAAAAATTAAAAAGGAAAAAAAAGAAATATACATATCATCTTCTTCTCAATTCTGAGGTATTATAATTTGATTACATTTATCTAATATATAAAAAAAATATTTCCCTACGTCGAGAAAGATGAATAAAATCATAATTATTGTTATATAGCAACCCTTTGAAATAGTTAAAATTTTCATGGCCAAAAATGTGTTTAACATCTTATAATTCATCATCATTAATCTTTTTATTGTTGTGCATTTTTGTTAAAAAAGTAACTGTCGGCGGATATTGTGGTATGTGGTTGGTGGATAATGGGAGCTTTTTGTTGTTGCTTCTCATTGGGAAATATTATGTGTAAAGCATTTATAAATCTTCTATGTGGTCTGTCATCTAGCTCAAGACCAATAGTATTTTAAAGTTAGTTTGGCTGTATAAATTATAAAATGAAATGATAAGTATTAGAATGATAAATATTAAATTTATTAAAATAAATAAAAAATTTTGTCACTTGTGAATAAAGAGCATAATATAAAAAATTAAACTTTTTTGTTTAATCTGCTCATGATTGTATTTATTAGCGTTAAATGTGTTAGTTAATGTATGTGCTTATTAGTTTTTGACTTCATTTGTAAGGTCATATGAAATAGACATGTCCATGTTTTCATTTTTATTTTGAAAAATTTCAATTAAGTGCTTGGTTGCTTCAATCTCCCAAAGAAAATGAGAAGACATATTGATAAAGAAAAGATACTGTGAGGTGAGTGAGTAAGAAAAAAATAAATATGAAAATATGGTATTATTTAAACATTTAAAATGGAATATATTCAGTAGCCAAAATTAATGTAATAATACATTAAAAATCATAAAAAGCAAACTCGTTTAGCATGTATAAAAGACTCAAAATACTTTCAAAGTAAAATTGTTCTATTCAAGTCTTGGGTCTGATTTTGAATAAAATTTTCAAATTGGTATAAGAGCATTTATCCTATCTATCCCAATGAAGAGAAATAGGGAGAGCAAAACATCATTAAAAATAATAAAGTACTCTTGCTTTTTTGTTTGAAAATAATAAAATAATTATAAATTTAAATATATCTATAAATGGGGTGTAATCAAGTTGCATGCTTGGGGGCCAAAATTTTTAAAAAAGTTTTGTACTTGCATCTATTTATATATGTATTAATAGGTATAATAATTAATTTTTATATATTTTTAGGCTAAAGCTTATGCATAATCTGTGTGAAATTATCTCCATTGCATACTCGATTTGTTAGCATAGAAATTTTGTCTTTCATACGCCAAAGGTCCAATTATCTTCTTTTATGGATTCGATTAAAATTGCTTTTTTTTTAACATATATCATTTTGTCAATTCTTTAATTTTCAAGCATATAATTCTATTTTATTTGAATCATAATATAGGGTATTGGTAACTAATTTGTAGTTTATAAAAAATAATTGAAATTGTAATCTCGTGAGAAATTGTATATTTTTTAATTATACTTTTATTAAATAGTTTGTATAAGTCTCTAAATAATGACAATTAAAATTTCAATGCATGGTTTTTTCCCAAAAATACTAATAAATAAAGTATAGTTGAAAAAGTAATTGTAAAATTACTTAATGTCTTATATTTTGAATCGAGGAGGGTTTCTAAAAAAATGTCCTATAGATGTTGTGGATTTGAGGGAGTTTGTAATTTTTTCTCTAATGATTTTCTAAGTTATAAAATTATATAAAAATTAATTATTATAATTGTTAATGAATATATAAATACATGCATGTCTATCAACTTTTTCGGCCTCCCCTAAGTGTGCAAATTTGTTGCGCCGTTATTTATAGATATTTTTAACTTTAGAAGTACTCTATTGTTTTTGGTCAAAAAACAAGAAGTACTCTATTATTCAAAATGTTTTGCTCTTTTTGTTTTTGTTTTTGTTGAGAGATCGGCTGCATATAGTTCTAATACTAAATTGAAAATTTTATTTATGGCGTGACCCAAGAGTTTAGAACAATTTTATCTTTAGTTCATTTTAAGTCTTTTATATATGCTAGGTAGATTTGTTTTTTGTATTCTAATGAGTAATGTTAAATTATATTAATTCTGGATATTTGACAATGTTGTCCCTTTTTAATGTTTAAGTACTTCAAATTTTGACATTTATGTCCTTTTTCTCACTCACTGCCTTGCAGTAGTATTTCTTCGTCGCTATATCTTGTTATTTTTTATGGAGGATTGAAGCAACCAAATGTTTGATTGAAATAATGTTTTAATATTTA
This sequence comes from Prosopis cineraria, assembly GCF_029017545.1. Lineage (NCBI taxonomy): Eukaryota > Viridiplantae > Streptophyta > Magnoliopsida > Fabales > Fabaceae > Prosopis > Prosopis cineraria. Next base: position 13,349,499 of record NW_026555338.1, on the reverse strand, counting down.
AATGAAAACATGAATGTTTTTATTTTGTATATAAGATCAATGGGTATATGCATTGAATAACACATTCAACACTAATGAATATAATTTTGTGAGAATTGAATGAAAGATTTTGTTTTTATATTAGGCTCTTTATTTGCAAGTGGTAAGTTTTATTTATTTTTAATAAATTTAATATTTATTATTTTAACAACTATCGATACTTGTCATTTTGTAATTTATACAGCCAATTGGAATGCTGTTGTTGGGCTAGATGGTGAGTCGCATAAAAGATTTGTAAATGCTTTATGTATAATATGTATAATATTTCTAAATGAGAAGTAACTGTAAAAGACTCCTGTCATTTAACAGCCCCTGCAACATCCTACATCAGCATAAATGATTATTTTTTAAACTAAAATGCGTAATGGAGAAAATGATGATGAATTTCAACAAGTTCAACGCATTTTGGGCTATGAAAAATTTAGTTATTTTAAAGGGTTTTCATACAACAATAATAACGATTTTAATCACTTTATGCATAGGGGAGTATTTTTTGATAAATTATATGAATGTAATCAAATTATATAGCATAGAGATGAATTTGGGGAAGACGATATGTATATATTTTTATTTATCTTTTTTTTTATGTACTGAATTTTTTATTAATAAATTTTTTATTTTTTTAAAGAAAAAAGAATAAAGCAAGGGCATCTAATAAAAAGATTATCGTGAATAAAGTCTCATTTTTTGTGTACCAATAGCAATTACGCATGTGCTTTTCCCTCCATCCATTACCAAAGACAAGACTCATCCTTACTCATTAACACCTTGACTTGTTCATTTGGTTTGTCTTTTTGTCTTTTTCTGATAAATTTCCCTTACTTTCATCTGTGTTTTGATTTTTAACTTTTTGTTTTTTTATAACAAATGTTTATTTGCTAGCACACCGTTTAATAAAATGTAGGACAAATGGGCAAAAATACTCATGAAGTTGTTAGTCAGGAGTATCTAATAGTCTAAAGTAGGAAAAAAAGGGCAAAAGTATCCATAACTTTGTATAAGTTAGTGCAAGAGTGACTATTCTGTTAAATTCCTCAGATGTTGACCGTTTAATGACACTTAAGCAAATGTTAACCATTTTTTTTTTGTTGACATAGACTAAATAAGGTAAAAATAGCCATGAAGTTATTGACTAAGGGCATCTAGTAGCCTAAAGGGAGGAAATAAGGTAGGAATATCCTTACCATTACTTTAATATGTACAATAATGATCAATCTGTCAATGTTTAGCTGATACTCAAATAAAAGTTGACCATTTTTTTGTTGACGTGGACTAAAAAATATTCTTAAATGGAATTCTGCGCAGGTTGATTAGTCATCATATGATGATGAGTGTCCACTTGAAGCTTTGATTTTGATGGCAGGAAAATGTTTTGATGGAATAACAAGTTAGATCACTCACTTTTTTTTTGAAATTCTTGTACCATTGAAGCTTCTTCATTATTTGAATTGATAAAAGAAGTTCCTTGCAGCTCAATGTTCTTTTTAACTTCATTTCCAACATCGTATCTCGCTTTGGCAAGCTTAGCAACTTGAGTTTAATGCCTAGTTAAGAGGGTCTAACAAATCGTGTTTCATTGTTAGAGATTTTTTTGAGAAGTCTTCGCTCGAGAAATGTTTGAAATCTCTATTAAGGGTATATTGCTAGATTGAAAGAAATGAGATGGCATGGATTTTGATGGATTGATCACATTTGATGAAAGAAATCAAAACTATACATCCTATCTCCTATAACTTGGCTTTCAACAAATGATTTTTTCAATGCAAGACCAAAAGTAAAACATGTTCACCATTATAGTCTACTAACACATGCTTGGTTCTCAAAATCATGTAAGCTAGAGCCATGTGCTTGTGCTCTCTTGTCTGTCTCCTACTTCCCTTTTGACTATACATTTTTTCTGTCTCCAAGAGAAATTATTAACTACTATCAGCTTTTACTTTTGTTACTAGGAAATTTCTGTGTTATCATTTACATGGCAGAACAAACACTGCTTCTGTAATATTGTGTAGGGTAATAAACCTCAGCCATTCAACTGAATTAAAAATAAAGTTATAGACAGATCTAGTCCTGCTCGTGTGACCAATGTGACAGGTGATGGAGAATTAGGGTTCAATTCCGGAGAGGGAGCCTGAGAAACGGCTACCACATCTAAGGAAGGCAGCAGGCGCATAAATTACCCAATACTGACATGGGGAGGTAGTGACAATAAATAACAATACCGGGCTCATCGAGTCTGGTAATTGGAATGAGTACAATCTAAATCCCTTAACGAAGATCCATTGGAGGGCAAGTCTGGTGCCAGCAGCCATGGTAATTCCAACTCCAATAGCGTATATTTAAGTTGTTGTAGTTAAAAAGCTCGTAGTTGGACCTTGGACTGGGTCGATCGGTTCGCCTCCAGTGTACACCGGTCGGCTCGTCCCTTCTGCCAGCAATGCGCTCCTGGCCTTAACTGGCCGGGTCATGCCTCCAACACTGTTACTTTGAAGAAATTAGAGTGCTCAAAGTAAGCCTACGCTCTGGATACATTAGCATGGGATAACATTATAGGATTTTAATCCTATTGTGTTGGCCTTTGGGATCAGAGTAATGATTAACAAGGACAGTCGAGGGCATTCGTATTTCATAGTCAGAGGTGAAATTCTTGGATTTATGGAAGACGAACAACTACAAAAGCATTTGCCAAGGATGTTTTCATTAATCAAGAACAAAAGTTGGGGGCTCAAAGATGATCAGATATCGTCCTAGTCTCAACCATAAACGATGCCGACCAGGGATCAGTGGATGTTGCTTTTAGGACTCCGCTGGCACCTTATGAGAAATCAAAGTTTTTGGGTTCCGGGGGGAGTATGGTTGTAAGGCTGAAACTTAAAGGAATTGATAGAAGGGCACTACCAGGAGTGGAGCCTGCGGCTTAATTTGACTCAACACGGGGAAACTTACCAGGTCTAGACATAGTAAGGATTGATAGACTGAGAGCTCTTTCTTGATTCTATGGGTGATGGTGGATGGTCGTTCTTAGTTGGTGGAGTGATTTGTCTGGTTAATTTCGTTAACGAACGAGACCTCAGTCTGCTAACTAGCTATGGGGAGGTGACCCTCCGCTGCCAGCTTCTTAGAGGGACTATGGCTGTTTAGGCCAAGGAAGTTTGAGGCAATAACAGGTCTGTGATGCCCTTAGATGTTCTGGGCCACACGCGTCTACACTGATGTATTCAACGAGTCTATAGCCTTGGCCGACAGGCCCGGGTAATCTTTGAGATTTCATCATGATGGGGATAGATCATTGCAATTGTTGGTCTTCAACGAGGAATTCCTAGTAAGTGCTAGTCATCAGCTTGTATTGACTACGTCCCTGCCCTTTGTACACATCGCCCGTCGATCCTACTGATTGAATGGTTCGGTGAAGTGTTCGAATCGCGGCAACGTGGGAGGTTCGCTGTCGGTGACATCGCAAGAAGTCTATTGGACCTTATCATTTAGAGGAAGGAGAAGTCGTAACAAGGTTTTCGTAAGTGAACCTGCGGAAGGATCACTATCGATACCCCGCGAAAGATTGACTCGAGAACCAGTCGAAAAGCCCCAAGGTGCCAAGGAAACACAGAGAAGCAGCGCGGTGCTGGCGGCTTGAAAGCGAAGCCCTCAAGCCAGTACCGTGCCTTTTACCACTTGCATCCAAAAATGACTCTCAGCAACGGATATCTCGGCTCTCGCATCGATGAAGAACGTAGCGAAATGTGATACTTGGTGTGAATTGTTGAATCCCGTGAACTACCAAGTCTTTGAATACAAGTTACACTCGAAGCCATTAGGTTGAGGTCACATCTGCCTGGGTATCACGCATCATCACCATCGCCCAAAACCGCGCGAGGTGGAAGGTGGCCTCCCGAGAGCCCCGGCTCCCAACAGGCTAAAAGTCACCCCTCAGCGACAGCCGCCACGATCGAAGGTGGATGAGATGCCAATCGAGCCCACACATGCTGTGTCGTCCCTCGAGTCGGGCTGCCGGATCGGTGTCCCTGAAGGCAACCCCAGGTCAGGCGGGGCTACCTATTGAGTTTAAGCATATCAATAAGCGGAGGAAAAGAAACTAACAAGGATTCCCTTAGTAATAGTGAGTGAACTAGGAAAAGCCCACTATGAGAATCGGTCGCCCCCGGCCCCTGGCACGGAGCTAGTCAACACAGACAATCCAAGCACCACTCACATGCCCGCGCGTTCAAGTGGATCAATGCCCCCGTGCCAACCATTCCCCACAAGCCCAAAGGGCGAGGCAAGCAAATGGAAGGGATGAGAGGCACCGACCTTGCACTGCTAGGCATGAGCAACACATCGAGCTGGGACATTTGAGGAAACTGTTAAATCTGAGGCAACAAGATCATCCGCCATGATAGAAAACACCAGCCCTTCCTGCACCCCCGGACACCACTGCGCGCGGTAATCCCCCCCACACAGGCTTATCAAGCAACATGAGGGGTCGACCCTGTGCAACATATCATAGTCAAGAGGACACACCGCCTGATTGCTCTCCAGCATGTGAGCAGATTATCCGAACTCAATGGGGAACGGGGCCACCAGCCATGTGCCGAGCGCGGGTGAGAAACCCTATCACGCTAAAAGCTACCAAGCAGACAGAGGAAGATGCCCAAGCACGCATCTCCGAGACTCGCTCAGGATGGGAGAAACCCAAGCATGCAAGTTCCACGAAGTGCCCCCTGACAAATAATTCCATCACGACTTGCCTCATACCAAGCAATCGGAGGAGGCCCATGAAATGCCAACCCTCATGCCTATCTGCATGCATATAATGGGAATCAAATATGAGAAAGGCCCATCATTTTCCTTACAAATCGGGGCACACCCATCCCTCGCTCTTTCTTACCAACCAATCCTGGGCAAATGCCTACAAAGCAAGCTTGTTCACTAGCGTGATCGAGGAATCTCGCACGCGAAGGCGCGTAGAAGGAGGGGGTGGCAGTTTGCCAAACCCCTTTCGGAAAGGGGGGAGGGCAAACCAAATCTCTCCAAAACCATTTTTGCGACCCCTCAACAATAACCGACGAACCCCTAAAAGAAAACCAACCATCGATAAAAGGGTTCGCCGAAAGAAGCCAAGGGACCGTGCGCACGTTAAATGCCCTCCAAACGACCCACCAATAAACCCTCGAACACACACACACAACCCACCAAGCATCATGTTTAATTTTGAGGATTCACTGAAAAAGTTACCGGAAGGCCGCCGCCAGCGGTCGCCATCGGCCGCCTGCCGGTCATGTGGGTCCGAGGTCCCATCAATATATGGGGGACCCACGCTGTTAGGTTCAGTCCTAACTTGGCTGGGAAGGGGGGTTGGAGCTCCCTCCCTAAAGAGCAATATGGGCTTTTTCCACTCTGGCACGAACAGACATACTTTTCGCTCAAACAACAATGCCCCTTTTGAAGGACTTAGAGACCTCCAATTCATGCAATATTTTACAGGCTTCTTAGGCATGATATGAAAATGAAATCTGCCAAGTTTCATAATTTTTAGACACCCATAGAATTATCTAAGATTTTTTGACTTCTCCAAAGAGTGCGGCCTCCACGGGCCGCCACGGGCAGTAGCTTCGGCAACCGAACCCCCAAACATGTCAAGGGGGATGAGTTTGAGTTAAATAAACCAAGAAATCACAAATGTAATGAGTAGATTTCATTTTGCTATCGGTAGGACTCTTTTTGCACTGCCAGGACTTGCCAGTGGCAGGTCTGGACGTGCCAAGACTTGAACGTGGCAAGTCTGGACGTGTTAGGACTTGCCCGTGGCAGGCCTGGATATGCCAGGACGTGCCAAGACTTGTCCTAGATATGCCAAGACTTGCCCGTGGCAAGTCTGGACGTTCCAGGACTTGCCCTGGATGTGCCAGGACTTGCCCGTGGTAGGCCTAGACATACCAGGACGTGCCGGGACGTGCCTGGACTTGCCCATGGCAGGTCTAGACGTACCAAGACGTGCTAGACTTGCCCAGGATGTGCCAAGGCTTGCCCGTGGCAGGTCTAGACATACCAGGACGTGCCAGGACTTGCCCTGGACGTGTCGGGACTTGCCCGTGGCAGGTCGGGATATACCAGGATGTGCCAGGACGTGCCCCAGGCAGGTCCGGACGTGCCAGGACCTACCCATGGTAGGTCTGAACATACCAGGACTTGCTTGGACGTGCCAAGACTTGCCCTGGGCAGGGCTGGACGTACTAGGATGTGCTTGGACTTGCCCGTGGTAGGTCCGAATGTACTAGCACTCGCCTTAGACGTGCCAGGGGCCTGTCATAACGTGCCAGATCTTACACCTTCTTGCCTAGACCATGCCAACATTTGCCATACGCTTGCTCGAGGTTTTGCTCGAACTTTTCCCGTACCTTGCCAACAGTTGCGATAACCTTTCCAACACAGGCCACGGGCTTTGCCTGGACCTTGCCAAACCTTGCCCGGGGTTTAGCCCGAGCTCTCTCGGACCTTCCAACCCTTACTCGTAACTTGCCAACATCAGCCACGAGCTTTGCTCGGACCTTGCCAATGCTTGCCTAGGGTTGAGCCCGAGCTTTCCTGAACCTTCCCACTCTCGCCCGAACCTTGCCATGTGCTTGCCCTAACCTTTGCCCGAGCATCCCTAGACCTTCCTCCCCTTGCCCGGGGCTTCCTAATGCTTGCCCAGGGTTGAGCTCGAGCTTCCCTAAACCTTCTACCCTATGCCTGTACCTTGCTAACACTGGCCGCGGGCTTTACCCGAACCTTGCCAATACTTGCCCACGGTTGAGCTCAAGCTTTCCTGGACCTTCCAACCCTTGCTCGAACCTTACCACACACTCACCCAGACTATGCCACGGGCTTACCCAGACCATGCTAGCACTGGCCATGGGCTTTGCCAATAGTTATGATGACCTTCCCAACACAGGCCACAGGCTTTGCCCAGACCTTGCCAACGCTTGCCCGGGGCTGAGCCCGAGCTTCCCTAGACCTTTTAACTCTTTCCTGAACCTTACTACACACTCGCCCGGACCATGCCACGTGCTTACCCAGACCATGCCAACATTTGCTACACGCTTGCCTAGGGTTTTGCCCAAGCTTTGCTCGGACCTCTAATATATATTTAAACGTGCATCGCACAACGCACTAAAGAGCTTAAGCACTGAGCACGTGTATGTGGTTCTTGAGGGTTCATAAAAAAGTAAGGTGGGACCCCCTCAGGGTTGGGTACCCCCCAAGGAGCAATATGGGCTTTTTTCACTCTGGCACGAACAGACATACTTTTCGCTCAAACAATAATGCCCCTTTTGAGGAACCTAGAAACCTCTGATTTGCATGATTTTTTGCAAGCTTTTTAGGTATGATATGAGGATAAAATATTCCAAGTTTCATAATTTTTGTACAGCCATAGAATTTTCTAGAATTTTTTGATTGCTCCAAAGAATGCGGCCTCCACGGGCCGCCACAGGCGGTGACTCTGATAGCTGGACCCCCAAACATGTCAAGAGGGATGATTTTTAGTTAAATAAACCAAGAAATCACAAATATAACAAGTAGATTTCATTTTGATTCAGGTAGGACTCTCTTTACACCACCAGGACTTGCCCGTTGTAGGCTTGGACATGCCAGGACTTGCCTGTGGTAGGCCTGGACGTACTAGGTCACTACCAGCTTCCACACTCACTATGAAACACACTATTAGCTTATCTGCCTCAATCTCTGTATCGTTCTCATCGGTCTCTCTACCACAAAGCTCTTGGATGTCTTATATCACAAGCTTTATCCTTGAATTCTTGTCTAGCTTCCATAGATCTATACCTTTCGAAACCCTTGATTTTCCTATTCTCCCTTAATATCTTCCATCTTCTTCTGGTACAGATCTCTGTTTCAATATGGGAAAACTCAGAGCCGAGGGAGCTTTGCAAAGAAATAGACCAATTGTCTGTGTCCAAAAGCACATGTATATTTACATTGTGTTTTTTTCTTCCTACACCTTCAATGCCTTTGATTTTTTTCCCTTTGTATTTCCTCTAATCAATCATCACACCTATGTTAGGTTTGCATTTGCAAGTTCTTCTTCATGAGTTATAAATACTGTATATTTTGTATTACATGAATCATAATGAATGATTTGCATGTAAATTAGTTTTGTGATTATAATTATGCATAATAAGTTTAATCTCCCGTGCGATGCATGGTGTGGTTAAAGGTAATTGCACTAGTAGCTAGTGGTTATCTTCACTCATGCAATTTTTTATGTGTTTTTTTATCTATTCTTATTACTTCTTTCAATGAATGTTCCCTCCTATTCCTGTTATAAAGTATTTTTTAGAGAAAATAACAAAAAATTTTTAAAATATATAAATGATAATTTAGTCTTTAAAAATGTTATAATTCTCTTAAAGTCTTTAGAGACTTTTCTGTCATTAATAAATTTATATAAATTATTAAATTATTTTTATTGAAAATAAATGATTTACAACTTTAACTCTTCTTAACTTCATTTTCTCTACATGCATTGCGCACAAGTTTAGCCAAATTTCATCTTGCTTATTTTCATATTTATCGTGTATTTTTATCTTTTTTTTTGCTTATTTATTTTGTTTAAAGTGTGTCAAATTATTTTCACATTAAATTCATTATGTCAGCAAAAAAATTTAGTTTTTCATATACTCATATTTAATTGTTATCTCTTTTTATATGTTTAATCAATTCTTCTTCCTCTTTATGATTTAAAAAAAAAAGAAAAAAGAAAGGCAGCTTTTCAAATTATTAACAAAAGAATTATATTCATAGGTATGTGACTAAGTTGAATTTGTGTATTTTGATACATATATCAAAACACACATCATCATCATAATTATTATTACTATTTTGGGAAAAAAAGTGCTCTATTATTTAAAATTATGTGCTGCACTCATATTTTTCTTTATTAAGATAGATAAATTTTATTTAATTCTTATGTTAACTTGTCCATCACAATTTTATTTTTAGTTCGTTTTGAATTTTTTATAAGTGTTGGATGAGTTGGTTTTTTTAATCAATTCTAATGAGTAATATTAGATTATATTAATTTTGGATATTGAATAATATGTTTTCTTTTTAATATTTTAATTGTTTTATATTTTCATGTCTATTTTCTTTTTTTACTCACCCACTCTTTACTTTATAATTTTATTTGTCTATATCATGTCTTCTTATTTTTGATGGAGAGTTATACTAACCAAGTGTCTCATTGAAATGGCATTGCAATATAAAAACAAGCACATGAATAGTTTAATTTTAAGTGTCACAGATGAGATTAGAAATCAATGGACAAATTCTCTAAATAATATGTTAAACACTAACAAATTTGATTATAGGAGGGTTCGACGAAAAATTCAATTTTTATATTATGCTCTTTATTTGACAAATGTAAGTTTTTTCCATAAACTTAATATTTATCATTTTAATACTTATAATGAATCATCATTTTATAATTTATACAGAAATCCTTTGTTTTGACTACTATTGATGATGCGAACGATGTCAGTCGTGTGGATGGTTAGTAAATACTTTACAAATAATATTTCAAAACAAGCAATAACAACAAAGAACTTCTATAGCACAACAACCACTAAAACAACCACCACCACAGCAATCATAGCAACAACATAACCCCAATTACATAACAACATAACATAGCTGTACCGTAGCAACAACAACATAACCATGGTTACATAACATAACATAACTATGGTTGTTGTTGTTGCTGTAGTTGCTGTGCTATAGGAGCTCTTTTTTGCTGTGACTCATTTTGAAATATTATTTGTAAAGCATTTACAAACCATCAATGTGGTTGGTCATCATTCGCGTTACCAATAGCAGTCAAAAGAGAGGATTCTTGTATAAATTATAAAATGATGATTAATTATAAGTATTAAAATGATAAATATTCAGTTTATGGAAAAAACTTACATTTGCCGAATAAAGAGCATAATATAAAAATTGAATTCTTCATCGAACCCTTCTATGATTAAATTTGTTAGTGTTTAACATATTGTTAAGGGTATTTGTCCATTGATTTCTAATCTCATCTGTGACACTCAAAATTAAACTATTCATGTACTTATTTTTATATTGCAATGCCATTTCAATGAGACACTTGGTTGGTATAACTCCGCATCGAAAATGAGAAGACATGATGTAGACAAATAAAATTGCAAAGTAAAGAGTGGGTGAGTAAGAAAAAGAAAATAAACATGAAAATATTAAATTATTAAAATATTAAAAAGGAAATATATTATCCAATATTCAAAACTAATATAATTTAATATTTTTCATTAGAGTTCATAAAAAACAAATCCATACAACATCTATAAAAAATTCAAAACACACTAAAAATTGAATCATGCACAAGTTAAAATAAAAATTAAATGAAATTCATCCATCTTAATAAAAAGAAATAAGGAGAGCAAAATATGATTTTAAATAATAAAGTATGTAGAATTTTTGTTGCAACTATAATCAATGTAGTTTTAAAGTTATGTTTTAATGTCAAACTTGTAATAAAAATATAAATGAAGAATTGATAATAAAATTATAAATTTAATTTTTACAAATGATAAAAACTCAACTCTACAATTTGAAATTCAAAATGAATTACCTGACAATTGCTTTAAATAATAGATATTTAAATCATCATTTAAATAAAAAAAATTTAAACTATCAATAAAAACATTTGATGTGAGTTTAAAAAAAAATACTGGTTCTATGTGCAACAAAATGACGGCATTGAATATTTGATGTGAGGTTAAAATATTGAAGTTACTAAAATTGAATGTTGCAGACAAATATAGTCAATTGTATTTTTAAAATTATGTTTTAATCTCTCTACTTTTTTATTATAAATGTCAAACTTGTAATAAAAGTATAAATGGAGAATTTATAATAAAATTATGAATTTAATTTTTACAAATGATAAAACTCAACTCTAGAGTTTGAAATTCAAAATTAATTACCCAACAATTATTTTAAAAAATAGATATTTAAATCACTATTTAAATAAAAAATATTTAAATTATCAAGAAAAATATTTGATGTGAGCTTTAAAAAATACTAATTCTATGTGCAGTAAAATGGTATAACTCATTTTTGAAATTAATACTACACAATTAACATAATATTTAGATACAAGTAAACTACTTATGTATAAAAATAATCACATAAATAAACCTAATATGGGGCCTTTTCAATCTGATCCACATTAATCTATAAACACTTTCATTCATTGTCTTCTAGAGTGATGCTTTACATTACATGAAATGCTCCAAATCCTTGGTAATATCATTTTGCATAACCCGTCATTCTATCTAATCCAAAACATAAGAAAATTTAGCACCATAAATTAGAAAATCCAATGTAGCATAGTGAATTTTACAAAGATAATTAAAATTTAAAATATATAAACTTGAACTCCATCATAACCATAAGTGCAAATGTGTGTGTGTGTATGCAGAACCAAGGAATCAAAAAAATAAACAAAATAATCCAAGGAAAAAGAAAAATAACAGAGGGGTAGGTAATATAGGCAAAATAGTTTCATGTGCAACAAATTTGCAATGCCTTTCACCAAATAAAATTGGAATGAGTTATATTTTGAATAAAAAATATTAAGTCATTAAGAAAAACAAATTTGAAGCAAGTTTAATTAATAAGATAAGAAACATTGGTTGTGAGTGAAACAAATTGATATTTCTCCTTTTTTTACATTGATACTGTATAATTAATATAGTATTGAAGTGCGTAATATGTAAATTACTTATTTATAAAAATAACCAAATCATTAAATCTAACTAATTTTATATGTACCATATAATTCATCACCATAAACATAATAAACATAGCTTCCTAAAAATACCATATCCTGTGCATCGCACTAGGAAAAAAATCTAGTTTATATATGTGGCACAACTTTATAAAAAATTATTTTTTATTTTGATTTCAAAATTTTCTTATATCAAATAGAATAAGAGTACAAGTATAAAAGGTTAACACATTCATCTTGGTAACAACACATTTAAAATAAAATTAGGTACCTATTTTAAATAAATATTTATTTATCTTTTTAACCTTTCTTACTTGTCTTTTCAGTAATAGAGCATGAAGACTTACATAGAGGGAGAGGCAAGAAAGTCTATACATGGGACCTTATTTATTTAACAGCATAGTTTATTTATTTAGGAAAATCACATTAAAGTCCCTTTAAATTATCTAATTGACAGATTGGTCCCACGAAATGGTATAATTCTCCTAGAGTCTCTTGAGATCTTTTTGTCATTAAGGAATTTAAGGAAATGATGCTTTTGCCCTTTATTCAAATTAAATAAAACATCATTTCCCCCATTTCAGTCGTGCCGTGTGCTCTGTCTCTCTACCCTCGCATGTCCCTGAGCTGTGTGTGTCTCCATTGTCATTGCAGTGTGGTTGTAGTGTTCTCGTCTACAATTTAGTTTATCTCCAATAGCTTTAATTGTCAGCTTCATCTTGGCATTCTCGACAGTGGTTTGTTGTTGTTGGTTTGTGGGTGTGTTTGCATTCCCAACAGTGAGTGCAGCAACTTCTCTCCCTCTTTCCCCAGTCACACTTGATTAAGGTTTTTATTCCTCTTCTTAGCTTCCATAGGTGTTTATTCATTCTTGTCCTGCTTATCCTTTTTCTTCTATGCATTCTTGGAAATTATTTTGTGATTCGTAGTGTCTCATCTAGAATGCATGCCCCTTAATTGAAATGATCCTTTTGAGCTATTTCATTTGTTTTGGTTTGATGCTTAATATCTTGGAGCTTAGTATGTAGCTTATTTTGTTGCAACTTGTTAGGAGTCTCAATGAGTTGCCTACAAGTTCACAAATAGTTTGTCCTTGTATATTTTTTTCTAAAAGCCTTTCGACACTATTTCATATTGATTTTTTTGACAAAGGTGAAAAGATCATGGCTTTTCTTTTTGTGGGTTGTTGTGAGTGAAAGGAAGTGATTCCAAATAAGAGGTTTATTCATTCCTAAATAGTTCATTTTCAATTTTGAGATTTGATTTCCCCCTGATTTCAATTTCAATTGTTATGGTTTGACTTATTTAAATGTTGGTGTTTAATTGGTGGTTTATTTTGTTGTGGCTACTTTCTAATGTGTCTTGACTCTGGTCAAGTTATTATTGCATTCTAAAAAATTTGGTTATATCTTCTAGCTTATTCCTTTCCTTTTCTACACTTTTGTAAATGATTGTTTCATAGTCTCATTAAATTGGGTTGCATCTTCTTGCTTATGCCTTTTCTTCTCTATGCTTGGGCAAATGATTGTGTTTCATAGCGTCTCATCTTGAATGTATGGCCTTCAATTTTTGTTATTGTTATTCATTCCTTAACAATGCCTTTTTGATTTTAAGCTTTTTTTTTCATCTTAATTATTTTGGTGTGACTTTTGATTTCTTTGCATTTAATTGGGTGCTTGGCTTAATCTCGACTTTACTAAAATTATGTTTAAGTTCTAGCCTAAAGCTTTCTAACTTAAAACAATGAATAAGCTTTTATCACCTAAACATTGTGTCATGAGTTTTAAAAGTTCAAATGCAAATAACCAAGGAAAATATAACAGCGACATGGCAACGTGCAGCCTTTCCTATTTTGTGGTGTTTTTTGTTAGAATCGAATGGTATTGAATCAAAAATTCCATTAAAGTTTAACCTGTTCATGCACATTTGAATTATTATCTAGAAAGCCTCCAATTAGCATGATCATGGTTAGGATTCTTGTGTAAAATTAGCATGACATCTTTACATGTTGTAGACTATTGAGCAATGATATATTAACAACATAATTTTTGCATAAAAATGGAAGACTTTCATTCAAAACTGAACAAAAAGATACAAAGAAACTGAACTAGCAATAGAATTTATAGGGTCGTGGATGCTTATAGGATGCTTATGGATTTACATGTGACTGTAAGTATCCTAAAGAACTCTATGGAAGAATCCTACCCCACCTAGAATTAATTTACTATTATTTTTTATGCTTTACGGTACTGTAAAAATCAACTAGTAGAAGCTTAATACACACACACATGTTCCCATTTAGGTTGAACCATATAACATATAAGAGAAATACAGATACATATGAAAACAGGGGATCAAATGTAATAATGGATAGTTCATAAGTATCATGAAAATAACAGTTATGATGTTAATATCAATGAATTTATTTGTCAAAGTCCTTCTTAACACTAAACATCATAAACAACTAGAAGTTGAATTGGCCAGTTCAGTACACACATGTTTCATTATTTTCCACAGCTTATTCCATCATCTAACAAATTCCAGGCACACAAAAGATATAAATTTAGCTTCTTACATTAAAGAATGAAGTGCAACAGATGAACTTAGACATGTTGCAAACAACCAACTACATATGCTGTCTTATCAACTGTGTCAAAATGAGATGAAGAGATGAATTGGTTGTTTACTTTTTAGTACTGGTTGTTATATTGATCTAGTTATCCAAAATATATATATATATATATAGCAATACTGGAGATAAGGAAGACACTTTCAGGTTTTGTGAAATTTGACCACTTCATCCTTGTTATCTTGACTAATGTTCTCATCCTCTTATTCCATTGGCCCAATTTGTGTGAAGAAAATAATAATGACATTTGCATTACTCATATCCTAATTTTGGTATGATTTTGTTTGACATTTTTTGCTGTGACTAGTATAGATTGTAAACTATTAACAGGGAGACTTGATTGTTTAGGATAGGGAAGATGGTGAATGCATTAAATCTTTTGATAGGAATTTAGTCACTTGCCTTAAAAATTAAACTAAAGCTAAACCTAATGCAATATATGGCCAACCCTAGGTCATCTCCTAAGGAATGGTTTTAAATCTAATTTAAAGTTATCTAGTGAAATAAATCACCTAAAGTTTGAAGTTGATTAACTAATTGCTAACCTAATTATCTAGTAAATCAAACTAGCAAACTAAGCCTAATTATGAATGAGTGGCTTCCCAATTTAAGTAGGAACACTAGGGTGTTGCTAATGGAAGATTCCTAGCCCTTTAATTCATTATAGCAGCTCACTTAACTCTCCTTCCTTAGCTAAAAAATGTATTTACTTAAGACACTTATCTCATGTTAGATAGGGAGGCGCAGTGGAAGATTAAAATTTTAAAGTTCCTATCCTGATATGGACCGAATGAACTCATTTAATTCAATATGGATAGAAGAATTACCTTTTAATTTTTTGAACTTAGGGCACGTTCTCTTCAAGAGTTTGGATCTCAGGAGCTGACAACATAGATCTGCTCCCTCTATTGGTATCCACATGAACAGCTCTCTAACTCGAATAGCGTGCTAGCGCTTCCAGTGTTCGTTCTTCTTTGAACATTATTTTTTCTTTCTTTAGAGTGTTTCGTAGCTCTTAAAATGTTTTTACTGTCAGAACTTTTCTAACTCTTTCATTCTTCATAAAGGATGCCCCTATCTATATATAGTATATAGATAAGGGTTTTCATCTTTCACTTAAAAAGCCCACGAAAATATAATTAAATTTATCTCATAAATTTAATCCATGACATCACATTTAATTCAAATTTATCTTATAAATTCAAATTATAAAGCTGACATGATATTCTCTCATATCATATTAGTTATTAAATTTAAACAATCATATAAAATTAAATTTAAAACTAATATAACATAGCATAACATAACATAATATAATATAATATAATATATATCACATATACATATTATATTATATATATATACGAATATATATACATACATATATATTTCAAAAATATATATATATATATATTATATTATATATATTTAATTTTATATATCATATACATATATCTGATATACATATATACACATATGAATATATGTTTTGAATATATATATATATATAATTATATTTTTGAATTTTATATTTCATATAAACATATATATATATATAATTCATTCACCTTATATTACATTCATTGAATCTAGACATATTTCAGATTCAATGAACTTGGACATTATAGCTCGAGTTGGGCTGTTTTTGTGTGCGACCCTGTAGGCCCATATGAAATTGGCAGTAGGCTAATTATACTATTACATTCATTGCATGAATATCACTAAACTCAATCATAGCCTTTATGATCACCCGATCAAAGGTGACTTTTGACTAGGTCAAAGTTCAGTGGTCATCATGTAGGAATCCATGATAATCTAAAGTCAAAGGGCTTAGTGATATAGTTATATATGAGATAAGCTTATGACTTATACCATGCAACTTTCTCATAGTGGGTCAATCCAACACTTTATGCTCTTTCAAGTGCCTATGACTTTGATTTGTATCTCTATAATTAATCAAAGTCATATTAATCTTGTTTCATCTATGATCCCTCACAAATGACTGACCAAGGACATTTAGGAGAATCATTATAGTTTGTCCAAGGATACAGTTATCATATTGAACATGCAATTGTTATGATAACAAAAGAGAAATTCATTAAATAACAATGTATATAGTACAATAATTGGCCCTAGGGCACAATTTCTAACATCTCAAGCATCATAACTTCACTAATTCAATTTCCTAAGTGCTATTAAAAGTCCCTTAGGTAACCTTACTAGCTTAGCTTTAAAATTAATCAAGTGTTTAGTTAAAATTCATTCCCAAATGCCACTACCCAAAGCTGTACCTAAGCTCAAAACTATAAAAACTCAAGCAAGTCATCAAGTACTCACCACACAATTACATGCTAGGCTAATACAAGACATTCTCCAAGTGAAATCACATATTACCATGTAAAAACACCAAGAGGTCGAAATTCCAATTGCATTAAGAACTTGAAATTCAACTAAACAATCTTGTTTCAACATTACAAATTACAAACAACCATGAAACTAAAGTCAAATTGAACCATAATCAACAATAGTCATAGTATTCTAATGAAATTGAAATAAGGTGAAGAAATAGTAAAGCTTAGCCAAGTGAAGACTTCAAGACTCCTCTTCCATCAACTCTCCCCTAGGATTCCATGAAGAATCTAGCTAGAAAACATCAAGAAAATCTTGCTTCCTCCATGAACACCATGTCGCCAAGAGGTATGCTCCATAGTGTTGATGAATTGAGCTTCAATTCTTCCTCTAGATGCTTGGGGTGAGTTTGGCCATGATAGGGGAAGAGAATGGTGGAAGATTTAAGTGAATTTGATTGGAGAAATAGTGGAAGAATAGGGGCTGAACATGCTGGAGTGTAGAGAGAAGGAGGAGAAAATGAAGAACACCAAGAATAAGAGAGAGAGAAAATGCGGAAGATGAGTGAGATGAATGTTGGATCTCTAATTAAGGCTGAATGGACATGAATATCTTGTTTACCATCAACTAAATGCTAATTAAAAAAATAGGAAAAGAAAATAAAAAGGAAATGGGAGCCTTGTCACACTAGCAAAGTGGTAACCTCCTATTGATTTGTAGATGATTCTAATGTGTGTGTAATTTTTCCATGTATCATCCACACCATATAAGCTGATTTAATCCCTTAAAATAATTATAATTCATGTGAAAATGATCAGCCATTGACCTCAAGGAGTGTTGACCTCAATTGCTCAATTGATGCACAAGTCACATGCCACCTATATCACATAAATCATATAATTCAATTAAATACCATATGATATAATAAAATATAATTAATATCCAGAATTAAATTCATAATTACAAGGGAGAATTTATTAAATTAACCAGGTTCTAGGTTATACAAAATTATATAAAAGTTTTCACAGAAAAGCAAACCGAAAAACTAGGTCAAATTACGACACTTAAGAAATTATTGACTTTTTATTTAATTACTCCCAAACTAAATTAAATTTTAAAAATATAATTTCACCACTCATAAACTATACATAAAATTCAATTTTTCTATTTTTCTTATATATTTTCTCAGAAGTTCATTTTTTAGACCAAAATGCCCCTAGTGCACTAAACCTACAAATCTAGGCAAAATTCCAAATCCAATGCAATGTGTGCACTTGAAGGTGATAAATCATTTATAAAAGGGTCCTAATTGACAAATAAAAGGGTGTAATAAATGTGTTCTATCAATTCCCCCACACTTATCTTTTACACTTTAGGCAAAATCAAGTGAAAAAGATCCTAAAAGAAACTCTAAGATAAAGAAACAAGAGAAAAGCAATGTCCAAAGTCACTAAAGTACTAGCTCATGAACTTCTACAAATTATCAGTGAATGTGGCAATAATTAAGGAAGAATTATGCACATCACAAACAAACCCTTACTAAGAATCAATGTCAAAGAGTAAGCCTCTCTAGGTTAAATGTTTACTCTTATCACTCAAAGTTTATAAGGTATTTAATTTCACTTAAAATTCTTTAGGACAAACCCTATCATAAGTTTATAACCCTTTTACATCTCCAACACTATATAGTACTTGTAATCAAGAATCAAGTAGATTTTATTAGATTGTAATGTGGGTAATGAAAAGATGTCTAAGAAATGCATGTAAGAAAAATAGGGTTAACATCAAGATAATGCTAAGATCAATATATATCCCCTTAATATACAAAGCATAACCTAATTCAATTGAATGGACACCTTAACATAATGAGGATGGAAAGCAATGATAGGAAATAATAAAACAAATAGAATGGATGAGCTAGGAAACTTTTATTCTTGTCTTTCTTTTCTTTTTCTCCTTCTTTTCTTCTTCTTTTTTCAGCAACTTTATTGCTTTCATTTTTATAATAATTTTTTTCAATCTTTCTCTGCTTTTATTTTTTTTTTATTTTGGTTGCCTCTAACTCTTTGGAAACAATGGATATAATAGTGAGACAATAAAGGATAAGGAATAAAGGATAGAAAAATGACAATATGCATCCACTCACTTGATCTAGGGCATGCAATGAATATTAAAATGATATATAAAAGTGTAACATGCATCCCTTCGGGAAAATAGGGTGAATATTTATTTTTCAAAGAATCAAACCAAAAGCTTAAAGTGGCTAACAAAAGATAATCAATAATAATGGGTTGGCTATTTGGCTCTTGGCTATTTTTTATAAATGCCATCTTTCATCTGCTATCAAACAAGTGCAAGACATGTAGTCTTAATTAAGAAGTGAAACAAATTCTAGAGGGTAATATCACTAAAGAATTAACCACACATGAGTGTTTGGCCTCTTTCATGAAAGGGTAATGTGCCACTCTAATCCATTAATTCAAGGTAAAAGAATAATCACTTCACACTTATTCAATCCTAAAAATTATCACATCTTAAGCATCAAAATATCCATTCAAGAGCTAGGTAATTAAGTAACCTCAAACAAAACAAAAAAGCACAATTTTTTTTTGAAATTTTTTGAAAATTTTTTTCAAAAGCCAAAACAAAACAAAACAAAATATTTATTTCTCTCCTCCACACTTAAATCATGCATTATCCTCAATATATGTATAGACTAGTAATAAAATAAGGTGAGATCAATAATGAATGCATAACCAGGAAGAGACCGACGAAATCATATCTAGACCTAGTATTTTTTTTCTCATTGTTTTGGACATAATAGCATTTAAAATAATATTTTTTCTATTTACATTTTATAAATGTGCAAGAATTGAAAGACTTATTTTCAACAGTAATGGGGTTATTGAAGATAACCACCAAAGATTAATAGCTTATGTCGAATCTGCATTCAAAAAGGACCAGACGAAAAGGGAAGCATCGTGGAAATTAAAAGGGGAACGCAAGTCAAGTGTTGAAGTTAAGGAAGAAGATGACTAGGTGGGATATGGTATTGAAGACAAACCAGCATCTGAGTTCAAAGAATAAGACAAGGTAGATACTGAGTCTGAAGAAGATGGAGGTGATAGAGGAGAAGAAGATAGAGGAGACGAAAAAGAAGAAGAAGAAGAAGAAGAAGGTAAAGGAGGAGATGAAGAAGAAGTAGATGGTGAAAAGGAAGGTAGAGGTGATAAAGGAGGAGGAGGAGGAGGAGGAGGAGAAGAAAAAACTAATAATTTGTCATCTCTAATTCATGTATCTTCCCAAGAAGAGGACGGAGAGGAAAAATAAGAGGAGAAAGTTAAGGAAGATGATGGTGAACAATGACTTAGGAGATCTACAAGGACAAAAATACCAACTAGGTCTCTTTAGGTTCTATTGAAGTCGGTGAATAAGATGAAGAAGAAAGTTGATGAAAAGCAACAATTGTTTTCAATTGTATCACACATGTGTAAAAGGGAGGAAGGTGATGAGTAAGTAGTCTTTATTGCCTAATATTTCATTCATTTCAAAAAATTTAAGAGAAGTTATTTATTATTCCCTATTTCAGGATTTTGGTTGAAATGTATGATCAATATCTCACCCATTATGAACTTTGATGTTTGGGAGGAATGCAGTAGATTAGTAACAGGGTGAGATAATGTTTACATTTATTTTTTATAATTTACAGATAGTAATGTACAAATAACATGAATTCCTTGGTGGTTGTAGTTCATGACTATGCTATGCCATGCATTAATGGGTGATATCAGTGATTTAAGTCTAGTTTGTCATCATAATTTGATGCTAACTTCATGGTTAGCTTCCAGTGAAATTAAATTTAAAATATCCTATTTATTATATGTTCTGTTTTTTGTAATCTATAGTATAATGTGTTCTTGTTTGTAGTGCAAAATGATATCAAATTCCCTCATTTGGAAGGCAACAAAGAACAAGAGGGATATCCTTCTTGAATATGTAGGATATAATATAGCTGAATGCGATCTCATCCTCAGTCTAACTCTTGTGAAGTATCATTGGATCTGTTTTGTGCTAGAGCTGAAGTCAATGAACTTCTATGTCCTTGACTCGTTCAAGGGAGATAGTGGCCTTGAATTAAGAAGGAAAAAAAGGAAAAAGGATAGAGCTTTAGATGCAAAAAGATTATTTGCAAATGCATGTGTATGGTCCATTAGTCAACTTTGATGGTGTGTCTTACGTGCATGTTGTTTTGATGCTATGAATTTGTTTCCTTTGTAGTGAAATAGGTTCTTTGATATCATTGAGTTGGTGAACCCAGACTTGATCAGAAAGAAACCAATAGCTGATGTTTTTTGGCCTCCGATACCCCAACAAAATAATCTATACATTCTCCACCTATTATTACAACTTATTTTGTTTTTGTAATGCCTTTGTTTCCTTTGACCAATTGTGATTATTGTTTGTATGCTACATGTTTGTAGGAAAGATTGTGGTGTTCTTGTCATGATTTGGTTGAAGACATGGGATCCTACAATGTCACAGGGCATCACTAACGTACGCTTGCATTTTCTTTGATGTTGTTATTTCTATTTATGTGTTATTCTTTATTTGATATTATTCTTTCTACTTGTTTGTTATTCTTTGTATGATATTATTCTTTCTACTTGTGTATTATTCTTTCTTTGGTGCAAGAATAAGTTACTAACTTCAAGGCTAAGCTTTTATGGTGGCTAATTAATCATTCAAAAAACAAAAAAAAAATAAAGGTGGCTTTGAAAGTACTTGATGAAGAAAAGACAAGAAAGAGAAGGGAATAGCCACTTTATTAAATAAAAAGGGATATTAATATTTGTTAATGACTTCTTAGTATATAAAGGGGTAGCCACTCACTTCTTCATTTAGGGAATGAAGTTCCATTCATCGTTTAAATATAAATTAGTAACTGTGAGCTAATATATATATATAATGGATAGAAAATAAAATTTTCAAAATTGAACTGATTATTAAATCGACAAAAAATTAGTTTATAATTGATTAATTTGATCATAATTAGATTATAGTCGAATGAATTGTAATATATATATATATATATATTAGTTTTATATGATGAATTATTTTACAACATTAAAAATGTATAGAATAATATAAAAATATGATATAATTTATAGTTTTGACCTTTGACAAAAAAGTAATTATATAACTATGAAAAGAAGAAGTAATTAGAGAGAGAGAGAGAGAGAGAGAGAGAGAGAGAGAGCAATATGTAACATCTCATATATTTTTACTCCTTAAAATAACAAGTACTTATAAGAATCATTGCTTAAACCTTGATGATCATCAAAAGAGAAAAATGCCCTCAAAATATGTAACATCTCATATATTTTTACTCCTTTTTGAGGACATATGCATTATTTTCCAGAATTCATCATCAACTTACAAAATTCATAACTAATTCTATAGAAAT
This sequence comes from Prosopis cineraria, assembly GCF_029017545.1. NCBI lineage: Eukaryota > Viridiplantae > Streptophyta > Magnoliopsida > Fabales > Fabaceae > Prosopis > Prosopis cineraria. The sequence goes on along the minus strand of NW_026555338.1, from coordinate 13,327,212 downwards.
CATATTGTGGTAATTCAAGTCTCTAAATTAAGCTTTTGAAGTCCTCTACAAGGAAAAAATAATTCATAACTTCAATCGTCCCTATATATTTAACGAGAAATTTTCGTTTTTCACTGCTACAGTTATTTCCAGAAAATTTTCCAGTTTCCTGACCTCATTTTGTAAAAATCTTATCTCATTATATACAAGTCCAAAATTAGTGATCTAAGACATCATTTGAAGCTTGAAAAGTCCTCTAAGTAACTAAAAATTTTAAGGTAATAATCACCATATAGCTACTACAATACCCTTACTAGCTAGTAGCTTTTACCTCACAAAAAAAATATTTACATACCAAAATATACTCTATCCATGATTATAATTGAAATATGGACATATTTGTAATCTACACTCATAGTTACAACTCAAAATATAATCATGGAACTAGATATATATATATATATATTACAACTCCAAACTATACCAAAATATAATTAAAAAGCAAGGTGAAGAAGTTAAATTCTTCATTGCTCTCTCTCCTTGCCATAGTTTTTGGATGAACCTGCACCTATTATTTATAAGATAAAAAGAGGGGTGAGATTTATAAAAATCTCAATAGTATTAATCTACTTCAAACTTCAAGCAATAGTGGTTCACTCATATAAACAAGCTTAAATCATGAATTATAAAATTCAGCAAGTATAGACATACAATGGCCAAAGTATCATAGTAGCAATAACACATCTCATTAACTCATAAATTTTCTATAATTCATGGTAATGAGAATTTCTATAACATTAAATCAACCAATATTGCTATCGTGAGAATTAGAGAAATACTACTACCCTATAATAGTTGAAACAACTCATCATAATTTCTTGTCAGCGAAAATATGGACCCAAAATCAAAAAAAAAAAAATCACACTTTAACTTGCTATATTAGCCACAGATAGAACTCTCCACCCGTAGGAAAAAGAATATTTCCTTTCTTTTCTTGAACCTTCCATAAATCATTATTCCCTTCTGCGGTACACATAATAAATGAGACTCCCCTGTTCAACAAAAATAATTGAAATAATAGGGCAAAACTTATTTTTAATTTTCTTAATCCTATCTTAAGTGGATATATATGCATAATACCTTTCAATCATTTTTCTTATCTCATGATACCCATAAGTAAGCTGTTAAAAAAAACAAAAATCTAACTAGTACTTTGCAATCCCATATTTTAGTTTCTGAACTCATCAATACATCTAAAAACTCATAAATTTATGCTTACCTTACTCCAAGCATTCCACAGCTTTGAGTTTCTAGACTTTATCTTCCTAAGATCTAAAATTTGGAAATCTCCATGAACTACTAGGTTTAAATGAAAGCTTGAGTTGAGTAGGTCCAGATTTTGGTTTTGCATGTGGATTTTGAGCGAAAAAATGATGGTATTTGGCTGAGTTATAGTCTCTCTCTCTAAACTCTCTGAAACTCCATGGAAGCTAAACTCACTTTCTCTCTCCCACTCACGTTGCTGTATTTGAAAATGAAGAAAGAAAAGAATGAAAGTTTGCTTTTTAACTTTCATCTGTTATATGTTCAAAGCAATTGCTTCCACGCGGCCTATGAATAAATCTTCTGATTCAAGACATAAGCCTCACACTAATCTACTAGGGAAAATAAATTCCATCCATGGGCTCACAATGGGCTTTGGAAATTAATTATTATGGAGTATTGGCACTAAGAAGAATGATGGTCTTAAAAACTCTAATATTTACATCTTATAATTAATTCTTTTAGGTATTTCCTAATCAATGATATTAATATAATTCTTTTAAATATTTCTGTCCATCAAATAATCACTCTCAACTTCTTCCAAAAATCATTTCTCATATTTGACTAATATCATTAATTAAATAGTATTTCTAAATTTTCCATTAATAAGCAAATAAAAATTTTGGACACGACACAATACATGTGTACAACATGACAAGAAGAAGCTTTTGTTAAAACTAGTCTTTTATTAGACTAAAACTAAGCATTAAAAAAATGAAGTCATTGGTGTGCATGTGAACAGAAACAAAAAAAATTTAGTAAGCATAATTTGGTTCAATAAAAATAACAAAAGAATGGAGATGAACAAAGTGTAAACTAATAAAAGAATTAAGGAAAAAAAATTCAACAAGGAAAGTTTGGTAGTACAAAATTCGCAAGTCCCCATTCACAACTTTGGTTCCCATATTAACAAGTTTTGTGCCTAAATTCGCAACAATTTATTAGCCCTTCGAAAGTCCTGGTGTGCAAGACTAGAAAAACATTAGAGTTGAAAATTTACAAGTCCCCATTCACAACTTTGGTTCCAATATTAACAAGTTTGATCCCTAAATTCACAACAATTTATTAGCCATTCGTAAGTCTTAGAATGCAAGCCCAAACAAGCATCAGAGTTGTAAATTCGCAAGTCCCCATTCACAACTTTGGTTCCCATGTTAACAAGTTTTATCTTTAAATTCACAACAATTTATTAGCCATTCGCAAGTTTTGGAATGCAAGCCCAAACAAGCACCAGAGTTGGAAATTTGCAAGTCCCCATTCACAACTTTGGTTCCCATGTTAAATAAGTTTTGTCTCTAAATTCACAACAATTTATTAGCCATTCGCAAGTCCTGGAATGCAAGCCTAAACAAGCATCAGATTTAGAAATTTGCAAGTCCCCATGCACAACTTTGGAATGTTAGCAAGTTTTGTCCCTAAATTTACAACAATTTATTAGCCATTCGCAAGTCCTGGTGTGCAAGCCCAAACACGCATCAAAGTTGGAAATTCGCAAGTCCCCATTTACAACTTTGGTTCCCATATTAACAAGTTTTGTCCCTAAATTCACAATAATTTATTAGCCATTCACAAGTCCTGGTATGCAAGACTAGACAAGCATCCGAGTTGGAAATTCACAAGTCCCCATTCACAACTTTGGTTCTTATATTAACAAGTTTTATCCTTAAATTCACAACAATTTATTAGCCATTCGCAAGTCCTGGTGTGCAAGCCCAGACACGCATCAAAGTTGGAAATTTACGAGTCCCCATTCACAACTTTGGTTCCCATATTAACAAGTTTTGTGCCTAAATTCACAACAATTTATTAGCCATTCGCAAGTCTTAGTGTGCAAGACCAGACAAACATCAGAGTTGGAAATTCACAAGTCTCCATTCACAACTTTAGTTCCTATATTAACAAGTTTTATCCCTAAATTTGTAATAATTTATTAGCCATTTGCAAGTCCTGATATACAAGCCCAGATAAGCATCAGAGTTGGAAATTTGCAAGTCCCCATTCTTTGGTTCCAATATTAACAAGTTTTGTCTTTAAATTTGCAACTATGCAATAAAGAATTGCAATTTATCAGCACCTTCTATAAATTGACTGAATTAGTAAAAAATGAAATACCACTCTAATCTAACAAATAATAACTTTCATTAATTTAAATTATAAGAAAACCTTAATAAGTGACATAAACAACTCTAAGGTTTCTTCATCAGTTACATGATCCATAACTTGCATCAAAATACCCTACAACCCTTTTGACAAAAATATATAAAGGGTTGAATCCTTTATACATAAGAAGTTTTAGCTATGTCATATTCACAATCCAAGAAAATAATAGTCATCTTTACATACTATACAAGATAAAAGACAACTGAATTCACAAAATATATGCAAAAATGGTGTCATATCTACATCCTATCCTAGCTTGGGTTGGGATTCCTACAAGTCTTGCATGTATGACTTGGTTGATGGCATAGTGAACAGTGATAAATCTTCTTATTTTGAAATTGTGACTTCTTCCTAGAAGTTCATGGCCTCCTAGAAGGATGATTGGTCCTTAGAGGTGATAGGAATTAGTTGCTTTCCTTCAAAATTAAACTAAAGTTAACCCTAATGCAATATAGGGCCAACCCTAGGTCATCTCCCAAGGAATGATTTCAAGTTTAATTTAAAGTTATCTAGTTGAATAAATCACAGTTTGAAGTTGATTAATTAAGTGCTAACCTAATTATCTAATAAATTAAACTAGAAAACTAATCCTAATTGTGAATGAAGTAGCTTCCCTATTCAAGTAGGAACCCTAAGGTGTTGCTAATAGAAGATTCTTAGCCCTTTAATTAATTATGGTAGCTCACTTAACTCTCCTTCCTTGGCTAAAAATGTATTTACTTAAGACAACTATCTCAGGCATCCTAGCTTCACTAATTCAATTCCCTAAGTGCTATTACAAGCCCCTAAGTAACCTTACTAGCTTAGCTCTAAAATTAACCAAGTATTTAGTTAAAATTCATTCCTAAATGCCACTACCTAAAGCTGTACCTAAGCTCAAAACTATAAAAACTCAAGCAACTCATCAAGTATTCACCACACAATTACATGCTAAGCTAATACAAGACATTCTCCAAGTGAAATCACATATTACCATGTAAAAACACCAAGAGGCCAAAATTCCAATAGCATTAAGAACTTGAAATTCAAATAAACAATCTTGTTTCAACATTACAAATTCCAAACAACTATAAAACTAAAGTCAAATTGAACCACAATCAACAATAGTCGTAATATTCTAATGAAATTGAAACAAGATGAAGAAATGGTTGAACTTAGCCAAGTGAAGACCTCAAGAATCCTCTTCCATCAACTCTCCCCTAGGATTCTATGAAGAATCTAGCTAGAAAACATCAAGAAAATCTTGCTTCCTCCATGAACATCATGTGGCCGAGAGGTATGCTCCATAGTGTTGATGAATTAAGCTTCAATTCTTCTTCTAGATGCTTGGGGTGAGTTTGGCCATGATAGGGGAAGAGAATGGTGGAAGATTTGAGTGGATTTGATGGGGAAATGGTGGAAGAATAGGGGCTGGACGTGCTAGAGTGTAGAGAGAAGAAGGAGAAAATGAAGAACACCAAGAACAAGAGAGAGAAAATGTGAAAGATGAGTGAATGAATCTAATTTTAGGGTATGGGATGTGCTATAAGTGTTTCCCCATCAGCTAAAGCTCAATTAAAAAAATAAAAAAAGAAAATAAATAGAAAATGGGAGCCTTGCCATACTTGCAAGGTGGCACCCTCCTATTGGCTTGTAGATGATTTCAAGATGTGTGCAATTAATCTCATGTGTCATCCACAATTTTAGCTGATCTAAACTACTAAATAGGAGTCCTTATGTATCTAAACCATCAGCCTTTGACCCCATGGACTTTTGACTCCATATGCCCAATTGATGCACAAGTCACATGCCACTTATGTCATATAAATTACATAATTCAATTAAATAACATGTGACATTATAAAATGTAATTAAAGTCTAGAATTGAATTCATAATTAGAAGGGAGAATTAATTAAAATAACCAAGTTACAAAATTATATAAAAATTTTCACACAAAAGCAAACCGAAAACTAAGTCAAATTATGACACTTAAGAAAGTGTTGACTTTTTATTTAATTACTTCCAAACTAAAATAAATTTTAAAAATCTAATTTCACTGCTCATCAACTGAACATAAAATGCACTTTGTCAATTTTTATTATACATTTTCTCAAAATTTCATTTTTTGAACCAAAATGCCCTTAGTACACTAAACTTAGCAACTTTGGCAAAATTTCAAATCTAATACAATGTGTGCACTTTGAGGTGATAAATTATTAATAAAGAGGTCCTAATTGACAAATAAAATTGGGTAACAGATGTGTTCTATCAGGAGGTTGGAGGAGATTTGGCCCCTAATATTTGGAATGTTGTAGTAATTTGGATAAGGCATGTCTTTAGTAACAACAGGAATCATGCTATAAGAGTATATATTCTCTTGTAAGGTGATTTTGTAACAATCTTCCACATAACTATACACATTACCATGTATTAGCTTGATGGTAAAGCAAGTGTGTGGATAAGGAATCTTTAACATTTGCCATGTTGCACAGCTACATTCTCGTAAGCCAAGATCAACATGCAAGTCCCTATATGCAATATGTATACAAACCCTATTTCCTCTATAATGCTCTACAAACATTTGTCCAGCTCTAGCCACATGGTCTCTTAGTTTTGCCTCAATCTTTAGAGCAACACCATTTCTCTAAGTAGAGAGAGCTGTTTTGGATGTATGCATTTTGCGAGCTACCTTTTCTCTATGCTCATAGATCAATTGTGCAACACCATGCCTTCTCTCAGTGATCATCTATGAATTAAAAGACTCTGCAAGATTTTTAGTTATATTATCCCATCTTTTATATGAAAACTTAAATAAAGACCACCTATTAATGCCTCCATGATTTTCAAGCCATTGAGCCAATTTTAGACTGAATTCTCATGTTTCCCATTGCTTTATTAAAGCCATCCTTAAGCCTTATATATACGATGCCATCAAGCAAGTTTAATGCGTCATCCTTGCCCTGCCTACTGGTCCTTCTCTTACATCTATTAATTTTCAAAAATTCTGCACTAAAATTCTCCTTAATGTGATGATAACAAAATACATGTGGCTTGCCTCCAAAGATAGCTTGAACAACACCTATTATGGCATTGTGTCAGTTTGAAACTATTGTGAGTTGCATTGAGCTTATTATTTCTTTCACTATGTATAGGAACCAAGTCCAATCTTCAAGTGTCTCCCTTTTCACAATGGCATAAGCAAAGGGAAACAACTCATTATCAGCATCATAAGTAGATGCTAACAGTAAAGTCCCCTTATAAGGACCACTTAGATGACTACCATCTATGTATAATATGTGTCTTGCACCATGCATGAACCCCTTTGTACAATAGCCATAAGCTATAAAGACACGCTCAAACCTGTTATTGTCAACTACTGTCTACTTAGCAACTATTTTTGGGTCCGTTTCCACTAACCAATCACAAATCCATGAAATTAACATATAAGATTGGTCGGATCTACCATAGATCTTTTTTCAACGCCTTCCCTTTGGCTCTGTATGCTTGTTGGTAAGTTAGATTGATACCATATTCTGTTTGCAACTCTCTCTTAATGTCATTAGGACGTTTGTGCAATGTCTGCATTGACATTACCGGGACAACACTCTTACATGCTGTTGTGATAACTAAGGTTAGATAAAATCCCAAGCAAAGATTACACAACCCAAAGGTTTTAAAAGATAATTAGTTAAAATAATAGGATCCCAAGAAAACCCTTTTTGAAATATTGTTTGAGCTCAAACCATGGTTAAAAATCAATTAAGAACAAATACGGAAGCATGGAAATCAAACTACTTCAAAACAGGCTGAAACAAGAAATTTTTCCAAAAATTTGGCCCATCCATCATAGCGTAAGCTACGCTCACCGTGGCGGATGGCACAGAGGGACAAATCCCTTGAAGGCCACTTGCACCACGGTGTAACTATCATGAATTAGGAATAACTAGTACTAGATCAGACATCAATTTCCTCTTCAACTCTTGAAATGTTGATTCACATTTATCGGTCCACACATATGGCTGATCCTTTCAAGTTAACTTAGCTAATGGAGATACAATCTGTGAGAATCCTTAAATGAATCACCGATAGTAGCCTGCTAATCCCAAGAAACTTCTAATTTCTATCACTAAGGTAGGCGGTTCCTGTTCCAAAACAGCATCCACCTTGTGTGGATTGACAGTAGTCCCTTCTGTCGACACCACGTGACCAAGAAATCTCACTTCCTTAAGATAAAACTCACATTTACTGAGCTTGGCATACAACTTATTGTCCTTTAAAATTTACAAGACAGTATGAAGATGCTTTAAATGTTCCTCCTCATCTCTTGAGTAAATCAAAATATCATCGACAAACACCACCACTAACTTATCCAAATAAAGATAGAATATTCTATTTATATAGTCCATAAATACTGCTGGAGCATTCATCAATCCAAATGGCATCATTAGAAACTCATATTGACCATATCTAGTATGAAAGGTAGTCTTTAGTACATCTTCAATCCTGACTTGCAGCTGATGATAGCCTGATCGCAGGTTGATCTTAAAAACACCGCAGCTCCAACCAACTAATCTACTAGTCATCAATCCTGGGCAAAGGATATTTGTTCTTGGTTGTTACCTTGTTCAATTGTTTGTAGCCAATGCAAAGTCTCATACTACCATTATTTTTCTTCACATATAACACCGGTGATCCCCAAGGAGACACACTCGGTCTTATGACACCTTTTTCTAGCAATTCTTCCAGTTGTTTCTTTAGCTCTGCCAACTTAGATGGAGACATCTGATATGGAGCTTTCAATATAGGTTTTGTTCTAGGCACAAGGTCAATAGAAAATTCCACCTCTTGTTCAAGCGACAATCCAGACGCTTCTTCTAGGAATACTTCAAGAAACTCATTCACTACTCTGATTCTCTCGATTCCTTCATCATAAGTAGCATGAATGGAAAAGAATACCATATATGCCTGACAACCCTGTTGAATGCACTTTTCTACTTGCATTACAAACAAGAGTCTTGATTGACTTGGTTTCATTATAGGTATAGTGTACAATGGCAAGGATATTATCTTTCTTGCACAATCTAGCATTGCATTGTTTGCCGACAACTAATCCATACCAACCACTACATCAATCCCAATCATGGGTAGACAAATCAAATCAATGGTGGTTGATCTATTCTCAAATCTCAAATCAATACCCAGACAAGCGCAATCGGTTCTTACAGAAATTCCTACCAGTGTAGACACATTTATCATACATGGCAAGGTATGCATAGACAATTTCAGCCTCAACACACAATCATCAGAAATGCAAGAATGGGTAGCACTCAAATCAAACAAAGTATCTATATCACAATTATGCAGAGAGATTTTACCTCTAATCAAATTTAGAGATGCATTTGCCTCCTCCTGGGATAACGTGAATACCTTCCTAAGAACTATCGATCTTTGCTTTGTGGTACCCACTCTGCCTTATTCACAATATTTGGCTATGTGCCTTGTCTTGCCACATTTAAAACAAGCCCAACACTTTTAAAACATTCTCACTCCACTATATATAATTAACCAATATAACACCTGGTAATCAGAGATTTAACTCAACAAGATCATTACTATGGTTCAGTTCAAAAGCAAGGGTTCCTAAATTTTCTAAAGAAAAAAGAGTTTGAATCGATAAAAATCTTTCATATCAGAGTAAAATAAGTTACGAAAGTATGGGATATCTCAGAGGAGTAAAGAAGTTAAAAACGGTTGAAAAACAAAACATGTGTTGGATACAGGGCAATCCGTTGCGGCTCGTACACGCTGCGCTGTGGTGTGTTGCTCTCTCTGCCACATGCTATGGCTCAGGCGCCATACGCCACCTTGTGTTGCACGAAATTTCTACTAATTCTACTATCATTTGATAGCAGAATTGAGGAAACTTTTAACTCACCCTAAATCTCCATCTGACGTCTGAATGACGCGATCTAGGTGTCTACAGAAAGCTCTTTACATAAATAAGCTAAGGCTATAGGTTTCACTTCCAAAACAAGTCATACTAGGAAGTTGGACACCCAAACACATTTCAACCACTTTTTACCACTTTAACACCAAATGGGTGTCTAAAACCCTCAACATGTGCCAAAAGCTTTTCCTAACACTGGACCATGTCCAATAGACCTAGGACTACCACTACAATAAGTCACAAGAAATGAAACATTAGTACAACAAAAATTCACTCCTTAACCCCATTTTACCAAAAATAGAGGGGAAGGTAATTTGTCATTGCATCTTGCCTAAATCATTCAAAACATGATCAAATCACACTTGTACTAGTATTTTAGCCTTATAAACATATATATATATATATATCAACATACATAGATACTAAGGGCCCAAAATACAAAACTAACATTTCCAACATCAAAGTAGTGCAAGTATGATGGCATGCATCCTAACATTAGCAAATCATATACTATTACCCAATTAAATCTAAACTAGAGGCATACAGCAGGAATATGTTAATTCCTCGCCTCTTTAGCCTTCTCCCTCTGAACATCAGAGCTAAAGCCTGAAAAATGTTGAATGAAAAGGGTAAGTCTAGCCACTCAGTAACTAAGGTTCAACCTACCTTATTCAATTATATATCAATTATAAACCAAATACATGCACAAGGAAATCAAGTATGTAAAACATGCTAGCGTATATCATATCTTGTCATTTATCATTAAATAACTTCCTTAACTCTCATAAACTAGGTGTGTTGTCACCATATGCTCAAATATGTGACATGACCTATTATTCATGCAACTTGCCGCCACTTAACACATGTGACACGTCATATATTTACTTAGGTAATGATCAACCAACCTTATATCCTCCTTACTTCCTCAGACCAAAACTATGGGCTATAACACTGAATAGGGCTCCGTCCGTGTGACTGGACTACCCAAGCTCACTAATTGTGAGGTGTGACCCGGCCAAAGATCACAGGACCCACTCTCAAACCACAACTTCCCCCATTCTCGAATCCCTAAAGTGTCTTATACCCTAGGCTATTCTCCTCATTGAACCGGTGAAGATAACTAGGTTCTAGTCCCTCGAAAAACTATGGGATAGTCCCTCGACAAACTGTAGGACAAGGCTATACCCCCGTCCACTAGAGGATAGCCTAAATACCATAAAAACTTTTCTCTACTCTAAATCCTGAGACGAATTCCCACCACTGATCATGCCATAATCAATACTCACTTATTTTAAAATTTTTACTCATCATCACAAAAATCACGTTGGGCTCATAACCATGCACTACCTAAGTGTGTACTCTCATCATCTTCTCAACATTATTCTCACTTACCTCAAAATTTACTTCTCATGAATACATAATTACTTCTACACAACATCACATTTTGCATTTTCAAACCAAAAATAGCATTACGCACATACAAATTTTCATACTCTCCTTAAAGCTAATATATGGTTTTACATTAAAAATCAATCCCATGCATGTAACATTCACAATTCACAATTAACAATCAATTAACATATAACTGCCTAAAGTAGGGTTCCCCTGATTACCTCAAACCTTTGACAGGTTAAAGATTTACCCCTTAATCAACTTGCTTTCAAGCTTGAATTTCCAATCTAATAGGTGACCCAAGAGCCAATAATACAATCAACCAAGTTGAATTTTATCAACATAACTAACTCAAGTATTTGAACCCTCAATCTCTACTTCTAAATTGGCCAACATTCACTCCACATGAGTTGGAGCCTATCCATTGGGTTTAACAATTACCTTTAGCCTCCCAATAGCATTAATGAGCCATTAAATCCCCATTAACAGCATCATATACTTCTAACTACTATAATAAATGAGATTTTTGAATATTAATGGTGCCTAACAACCCAAGATACCAAAACTCATTATACCTAGGGTTAAATACTCTAATCTACTCCCATTAATTCCATTTGAGTCAATAAATTTGGACCAATACCCCATATGGACTAAAATTACCATCCTCATCTAAACCCTAACTCAAATCCTTGAGAAAATGGAAGGGAAAGGAGGAAGAGGCTTAGAAATCTTACCTTGGATGATTTAGAGCTTCAAACCTCCTCAAATTCTCATCTAAGTCATGCCTTAGCAGAGCATTAGCGCATCTCTCCATTTTCCTCTTTTCTTTCTCTCTATTTCTATCTCATTTTACTTCTAATAAATTGCAGAAAATGGCCATACATAGCAGCACATGGCACATAGAGGTCCTCCCTTGCTTAGAAATGTTTGTGCGCCGTGGCAGACGATTTCCATGTCACGGCGTATGACACAACAATATCAACTCTTCCTTTTCTTCTCCTTTTGATGCTCGGGTGGCCTTCCTTAATACCGGACCCACAACTAGGGCTGAAATAACATCAAATATGATTATTAAACCTCTCTGGACACACACCACTTCAACTTACTTAATTACCCTAATTAGGTTTAATTAATCAGGGGATTAAAAATCAAAAAGTTACAACTCTTCTCTCCTTTTAGGAATTTTATCTCCAAAGTTCACTTAATTTAGCAAAGCTAGTAAAACCTTACCTCATTGAAATAAGTGAGGATATTGGTTTTTCATCTTCTCTTCGATTTCCCACGTAGTATCACTAAAAGTCATCCCTTTCCATGTGACTTTCACAAGCTAAGTTTTCTTGTTTCTCAGTTGTTTCTTCTTAACATCCACAATTTTCTCTGGCTCTGCCTGATATGTTAAATTCTCATGTAACTCCACATCTTAGGCTCAATCACATGTGAAGGGTTAGGTTGATATTTCTTTAATTGAGACATGTAGAATACATCATGCAGACCCAATAGATGAGGAGGTAGGGCAATCCGGTATGCTAAAGGCCTAATTCTCTTAAGAATTTTGAATGGCCTAATAAATTTGGGAGTCAATTTCTTTACACAAATAGACCTCACAATTCTAGTCATAGGTGTGACCTTTAGAAATACGTGATCTCCAACCATAAACTCTAACGGTCTCCTCCTCTTATCTGCATAGCTCTTCTGTCGACTCTGAGCAGTCAGCAACTTTTGACGAATAATCTTAATTTTTTTAATGGTTTGATCCACCAAATTAGGACCTATTATGCTTCTCTCACTCAACTCAGTCTAAAAGAGTGGCGATCTATACTTCCTGTCGTACAAGGCTTCATATAAAGCCATTTGAATGCTCACATGAAAATTATTGCTACAAGAGAATTTTGCCAAAGGTAGGTGCTTATCCTAACTGCCACTCCACTCGATGGCACAAGCATGTAGTATATCTTCTAGAGTTTGAATTGTTCTCTCGGTTTGACCATCAATCTGAGGGTGATATGCTATACTGAACTTCAATTTTGTACCTATAGGCTCGTGTAGTGCTTTCTAAAAGTTTGAGGTGAACCTCGGATCACGATCTGACATAATTTCTTTCGACACTCCATGTAACATCACAATCTCTTGAATATAGACCTCTACAAGCTTCTCTAGAGTATAGTTAGCTCTAATTGCTAAGAAATGAGCAGACTTGGTCAATCTATCCATAATTACCCAAATAGCATCATGATTCGCTTGGGTACATGGCAATCCCATAATGAAATCCATAGAAACACAATCCCATTTCCACATAAGAATCTTTAATGGTTGTAGCAATCATGGGGGTCTTTGGTGTTCAATCTTCACCTTCTGACAAGTCAGATATCGAGATATGTACTTCATCATATCCCTCTTCATACCAGGCCACCACCACCGACTCTTTATGTCTTAATACATCTTGGTAGTTCCTAGATGAATGGTGAACTTACTCTGATGAGCTTCAGCTAGAATAGTCTCTTGAACCCTTTATCATTAGGTACACATACCCAATCTCTATACACTACCAACCCATCATCATTGAACCAAAAGTCCTTAATCTTGTTTGCCTCAATATCATCTCTAATCCCTAATAGATACTTATCTTCAAGCTAAGCTTTTCTCAAGTCTTTCTAGAATTCATTGGTGATTACCGTTGTATTCAATTTGTACATGGTGAAATCTAGACTATTCTGGTGTTCACTAGAGAAATCCTCTATTAGCTTATACTCATGGATCATCAACCTCGCAACATGTATGGTCTTGCAACTCAAAGCATCGGCCACTACATTGGCCTTCCCCGGATGGTACTTCAATTCAAAATTATAATCTTTTAAAATTCGATCCACCTTTACTGTCGCATATTCAGCTCCTTCTGATCAATTAAATACTTGAGGCTCTTATGGTCACTAAATACCTCAAACTGTGAACTATAGAGATAGTGCCTCTATATTTTCAAGGCAAATACAACCGCTACTAACTTAAGGTCTTAAGTTGGATAACTCTCCTCATGTGGTCTCAGTTGTCTCAACCCGTAAGCTACAACTCTATCATCTTGCATAGCACATAGCCATAGTCCCTCGAGTGATGCATTAGTGTAAACCACATATGGACATTTGGGATCTAGAATAGTTAACACTGGTGCTGTAGTCAACTTCTCCTTCAGAGTCTGAAATTCCTCTTCACACTTCTCCATCCAGGCAAACGGTTGATCCTTCTTCATCAACTTCATCAAAGAAGAAACAATTTGAGAGAACCTTTAGATGAATCTCCAATAATAACCGGCCAAACCCAAGAAACTTCATATCTCGATTACCGATGTTGGTCTCTCCCACTGTAGTACTGCATCAACCTTGTATAGATCTATTACTATGCTGTTAATAGAAATAACATGTCCTAAAAATTTCACTTCTCATAGCCAAAACTCACACTTGCTCAGTTTGGCATACAACTTGTGCTCTTTCAACACTTGTAGCACTATCTTAAATGCCTTACATGTTCTTCCTCATCTCTGGAGTATATCAAGATATCATTAATAAAAAATACTATAAATTTGTCTAAATAGGGTCTAAAGATCCTATTCATATAGTCTATAAAGATTGCAGGAGCATTTGTCAGACTGAAGGGCATTACTAAGAACTCATAGTACCCGTATCGTGTCCTAAACATAGTCTTAGGCACATCATTTGCCTTAACCCTTAATTGGTGATATCCAGACCTTAGATCAATTTTAGAGAAAATTACAGCTCCAGCAAGTTAGTCAAGTCATTAATCTATGGCAACAGATACTTGTTCTTAATTGTCGCTTTGTTGAGTTGCCTGTAGTTAATGCACAACCTCATACTCTCATCTTTCTTCTTTACAAACAACACAGGTGATCCCTGCGGTGATATACTTGACAAGATGAATCCTTTCTCTAGGAACTCTTCTAACTGATTTTTCAATTCTTCCAGTTCTGTAGAAGCTATACGATATAGAGCCTTAAAAATTGGCTTGGTACCGGATACTAAATCAATCAAGAATTTAATCTCTCTTTCTAGTGGCAATCCTAACATTCGGTCATCAAACACCTCTGGGAACTCATTCATTACACCAATTCTATCAATTCCCCTGTCACACACTTTATGTGTAGAATAGTAGATCATGAAAGCCTGATAACCCTCTTTCACTGACTTCTCTACTTGTAGGGCTGATAAGAACTTGGGAGTCTCATAGTCCACTACTGACAATGACTTGAAAGATTCAGGGTTAACAGCTGTCACTATGTAAACCGGTAGGGAAACTATCTTTCTATTATAGTCGAGTGTTGTACCATTGGCAAACAACCAATCCATCCCTAGTATCACATCAATGCCACTCAAAGGTAAGTAGATTAAGTCAATAATAGAAACTCTATCACCAAACTTCAATTCCAGTTTCAAACAAGCCTGACTGGTCCTATAAAAGCACTTGCCGGCGTAGACACATTTATGAAAAATGGCATTTCACGTACTTGCAATTTTAGTCTCTTGGCATAATCATCCTATATAAAAGAGTGTGTGGCACCATAATCAAATAAAGCATCTACCTGGTGACTATAGAGTGAGATTGTACCTCTAATCAGGTTTGGTGAAGCCTTGTCCTCTTCTCTGGTCATAGCGAAGACTCACCCTAGGACATTAAATCTCTAATCAGGAGCAGGTATGTTCTTTGGGAAAAACTTAACTATGAGTACCATCTTGTTGCATTTGAAGCAAATCCAACACTGCCCTTAGTGATGTTTTCCGCATTTATGGCACTGTGGAGCTCTAGCTGGCATCATAGTAGATGGAGCTGTAGATCCCTACTGGGACATCTAATTTTTGACCCTGCCCATGCTAAGACATTGCTCCTCTGGTTGGATCCCCTAGATTGGGACCCCTTTTAAAAGCTCTTCTTCTTGCTTCCTCTAGCACTGTACCTCCCAGACATACTCGAGTTAAAACCTGACTTCTTACTCACTCTACTCATGGGCCTGTGTAGGAAGAAAATCTCCCCTGATCATCTCTCTTCTTCTCTTCTACCACTTTACTCATTCTGGCTATAGCTCTGAACTTGTTGCACATAACCTCGAAGGAAGTAATGTTAAAAGTAGCTAACTGTTGGCTAAATTCAAGCCTCATCTTATTAAGAAACTGCTTAGCCTTTCAATACTCATCATTGTGATGACTCAAGTAGGTGAAGTACTTCAATAGCTCATTGAACTTTGCTATTAACTCCTCCTCATTCATATTTCCTTACTGGTGTTTGTGAAATTCTGCCTCTTTCTCTACTCAAAATGAGGCTGGGAAGTAGTGGGTGAAGAACCGCCTTTTAAACTCTATCTAATTCAACTGCGAGCCATCCACTAGCCTCATACTTTCCTACCATTGCTTTGCTGCATCCTCAAGCATAAAAGTACTTAAGAGAACCCTCTGCTCAGTCATATAAGTCATGACTGAGAAGATGGTCTCAAGCCTGTCGATCTACTTTTCAGCTAGTCGATCCTCCATAAAGCCCTAGGAAGGAGGATTCAACCTCGTGAATCACTTCAAAGCCACGTCTACGAAGCCTTCTGACTCACTTGTCCTAGGCTGCACCAATTGCATTGGCCTCATAGGCATACTTTCCTTATAATACTCCTCATCTCTATGTCTATGTACCTTAGCGTGCACATCATTTCGGGCTTCCTGTTGATCAACCCCAACTCTTTCTACCATTTTACTACTCTCCCCAGGTCTTCTTCTAAGGATCTCATCATAACCATCCATTCTCCTCTAGATGTCCATCATCATACACCTCAGTTCATCCAGGGTATTGTCTTTGTTACCTTGTTATGGTCCTAGTTGTTACTCTTAGTTTCCGATTCTTGTTCCGATCTTTGTACATTCTCTAGTACATTTTCTACATTTGAGGTTCTTGTTTGCACCATATTCTCCCTTCTTAAGGATGAAAGCAATTTTAAAAAGGAAAAAGGGAGTTAACACTAGCTCGGTAAGGGAAATAACAAGTGTAATAGGATATTGCCAATTCTCTATATGTAATGCACAACAAATCTAAAACACTCACTCATAGAAACCACAAACCAGCTCTTAAAACTAGAGAAACTAATGCAAAGTTGAAACATTCTCACTCTATTATACATAATTAACTAATATAACACCTGGTAATCAAAGACTTAACTCAATAAGATGATTACCAAAGTTCAGTTCAAAAGTAAAGAATCCCAAGTTTTCTAAATAAAAAAGAGTTTAAATCGATAAAAATCTTTCATATCAGAGTAAAATAAGTTACAGAAGAATGAGATACCTCGGAGGAGTGAAAGAAGTTGAAAACAATTTAAAAACAAAACATGTGTTGTGATATAGGGCAATGCGCCGTGACTCATAGATGTTGCGCCACGGCATGTTACTTTCTATGCCACACATTGCAGCTCAAGCACCATGCACCGTGGCTCAGGTACATGTGCTATGGCATGTTGTATGAAATTTCTACTGATTCTGCTATCATTTGAAGTAGAATCAAGGAAACTTTCGACTCGCCCCGAATCTTCATCTGACATCCGAATGATGCAATCTAGGTATCTATAGAAAGCTTTTTACATGAACTAGCTAATGGCATAGGTTTCACTTACAAAACAAGTCATACTAGAAAGTTGGACACTCAAACACATTTCAACTTCTTTTCACCACTTTAACACCAAACGGGTGTCCAAAACCCTCAACATGTGCCAAAAGCTTTTCCTAACACCTGGTGTAAAATTCAAAAAATTATAACCCTAATTTATTAACCTAATGAAGGTAGTTAGTGAGTTAATGAGATGTGTGGCCAAAGGGGCTTAACTTGGCATAATTGATGTGATTTCAGCCCTAGTAATGGGTTTAGATCGAAGGTAGGCTACCTGGGCAAAGAAAGTGGACTTAAAAGTGAAGAATTGTTTTATGTGCCACATGCTGTGGCGTGTAGTTAGTCTGCTGCGGTGCATGAAGACAATTTGAACGTAACGAGCTCTTTTGTGCCATGTGCCGCAGTGCATGGCCAAAAATCAGATAAATTATTTCGTGAGCTGCGTGAAAATAGAAGAGAAAAAGAGGAAGAAAATGAAGAGCTCAGTTTTAGCTCTGCAAGGGAACAACATTTGGTCTTATTATTGATAAATTAAAGCTTCTAAATATCCAAGGTAAGATTGTGGTGCCTTCTTCTTCCTTTTCCTCTCTCATTTGTTATGATTTATGGTAGGGTTTGAGTATGGAGATGGATTTTCAATCCATAAGAGTATGGGTCCAATTTCATTGGTTAAAATAAGTTAAATAGGAGTTATTTAATGTATTAGAACACCATATTGATAATTTTGGAAGTGGTTGGTCTATGGGAGCATTTGTTATTCAAAAATTGATATTTATGTGGTAGTTAGGAGAGATTAATATGCATTAATGATGGTTTGAGGTGTTATTAATAATAATGTGCATTTATGGAATCTAATGAGCCTATTGGGTGAGAATGGGTATTGATTATGACTTGATAAAAATAGTGTATGTGGAGTTTTATGTTGATAAAGTTTCAAGAGCTAGATATTGATTATATCCTTGTGATATGGTTGTAGAGAGGTTTGTTTTAGCACTATTCGAGCTTGTGGAAGCTTTGGAAAGTTAGTAAAGTGAGGATAAACCTTTGAACTCTTAAAGGTTTGAGGTAATCGAGGGAAACTTAATTTTTATAGTTGTATGTTAATTATGTTTGTGAAATGTGATTTGTGAGTTAAATTGATGATGTATATTGGTAAGTGCTTGATTTGTGAAATGGTTTTTAGGAAAGAAAACCTTGATTCTACCACCCTTGATGTTTTATGAAATTACTTGTGATTTATTACTATGGGTGGAGAATTGTGATGAATTATGTGTTAAATTATAGAGCATATGTGTTATGTGAGTTTATGTGTTGAGAAATTGATGGACCCCGTGGCACGAATGACATGGCATTAATGGCAATGAAGCTTGAGCATGGTGATCATGAATATGGTGACATGGAAGGAGCCCAAGACAAGAAGCAAGGAGCCCAATACTTCTAATCCAACGTACCTAAAGACCCATTACAACATATTGGAGGTCCAATGACAAGAGCCCGAACTAAAGCCATAAAGCAAGCCTTGTTCAGTCTTGTGCAAGAAGTCCAAGAGCTTGGAGAGCATTGGGGCACTCCTCTTAAGCCCAAAGGAAAGCATCTATACATGTATAATGTGCTTAAGATCTAAATTCATGAAGAGTCAAGCCTAAGAGATGCAAACCTTAGCCCAATGCAAGGAAGACTACAAGTTGAGCCTCTTGCAAGCAAGGAGGAAAGAAACCCTTGTGAAGTAGTCAAGGGTAGCGTGATTTTAAATCCTTTGTGATCCCTTGATTGTCTCCTAAATTATTTCCTATTTTAATAGTCCTTTGATTTGACTCCCTTTCTTAAGAAGTAAGATTAGTCTTAGTTTCCTATTTTGAGTCTAGTCAATTATTAAAATTAAATATATTATTAATTTCTAAGTTTTGTAATCCTATAATTTTAGGATCACCTAAATTATGTAGTGAATATTTTATCATTATTTTATATCATTTCTCCTTTTTAGTATTAGGAAATTAAGGTTTTAATTTTAGGAAATAGTCTTCTCTATGAGCCTATATAAATTAGGCATGCTCCATCTTGTAAATAGAACAAAAGTTGAATGAAATTATTCATTTTAGAGTTTATAACTCTTGTGAGCCTTAGTGCTTTGTGGTGGCATCCCGTGTGAGAAACAAACGTGATCAACAGCATGATCAATTCTTGTGATGTCTTCAAAGGTTGAGGTTCGTATAGGTAGGTGCTTTAGAGGATCTTATCCTTAATCATTATCCTGTTGTTTATTTCCTTTCTTTCTTTATTTTTTGTCATAAATTTCGTCCCTTTCTTTTTATTCTTGTGTTTTTGTTGTGTTTCAGTTGTTCTGTCCCTAAACTAGCACAATTCTGCTTTCGCGTCCCCTATCAGAAATGATTGTTAAAATGTATATTATATGTAAAATGTGCATAGCAAGATCATTGGTGGGAGTTCGCCTAGGGAGAGGAGTAGATTGGTTGAAAATCCATGTGGTATTAGCAGTGACCGTTAGAATCGAGAACTAGCTTTAGCACCGATCGTTGGAATTAAGAGATAGCCTTGTCCCATGGTTGTTTTGGGACTGTCCCACTTGTTCTACGAGGGACTTGAACCTAATTAGTCTCCACCTGTTCATGAGGAGGCTAGATTAGGGATACGACACCCCATGGTTATTAGTATTGGGGGAAACTAAATTACATAAGTGAGTGAGTTAACCCTAGCCCAGTAGCTCCTCACAAGTGGAAGGTTGGGTTAGTCCGTGAAGGATGTAGCCACATGATAGCCATCAAGTTTCATGCCGAAGGTAACAGGAGGATATAAGGTTGGCATCTGATCATGCATATAAGTTCAGCCACATGGTTGTTATTTTTATGGTCCGACATGTGTTGAGGACGTATAGTTGTTATTGTTGCAGCCCTGTGTTATGTTTTCACTAAATAACATGATAAAATGTTTTATGGCAAGCCTGGTCACATGGTTGTTAGTTTTGTGAACCGTGGCCTAGTGTTATATGATATATGTATTTATTTGCCAAATTACATCTATTTACAATTAATATGTAATTGTAAGGGTTAAGTGAAACTTTGTTACTGAGTACTCACCCCTCAATTCTCAATCTTTTCAAGAACTAGCTCATCGAATCTGAGCTGGGGAAAACATATAAAGGCTTAGGATTTGTGGAGTAAATCCTCTATATGCCTCTCTTTAGTAAGTTTCATGTGTAGTATTTGCCAACTAGGATTAATTGTTATTATTTGTGCACTACTTGCATGACTTTGTGTATAACTAGTATATTTTGTGCCCTGGGTTAGTGAGTTATGGTTATGAACTCATGGATAGGGCTAAAATACTTGTGCAAGTAAGAGCATATGTATTTTTGAGACATATGAATGAAATGGTTGATTTTGTGCAACTTTTCCTTCCCTTTTATGTTTTGTGAAAATTGAGGTTAAGTCATGGTTTTATAAGATAAGTGTTTTTGATTGTGTATGGTGTGTTGCATGAGTCTGTAAAGGTCCATTGAGTGTGGTTGGATGGTTTGTATAAGCTATTGGCACGTGTGGTTGAATTGTGACACCCCATTGGGAGATTTTGTGAAAAAGTTGTCAAAATGGGTTTTGGTGTCCAACTTTTTATAGAAAATGAGTTTGAATGTAAAAATGGTGCCATTAGCTAGAGTTAGGAGAAAGCTCCGTGTAGTCACTGAAACCACCTCAATCAAACGTCAGACAGAGATTTAGGATGCATCGGAAGTTCGCCTCCCGGGTTGTCAAATGACAGCACTGATCTATCAAATTTCATGTAATGCGCTGTGACGCACGAGTCGTAAGCCGTAGCGCATGTGTCCTTTTTTGCACAGAATTTGTCTTTGAGTTTTAAAACACATTTTTTTGGGTCCCAATTGATTTCCAAACTTCTGCTTTGTTTTCAAAACTCTAATTTGGAGTTCTTAAATTATGTTTGGGATTTGAATTGATGAAAATTAGGATTCCTTTGAAAGATTTTGAGAAATTTCCTTTATAAAATCCTACAGTTTAGTGATTCTTGAGGATTAAGCCCTGGATTACCATGATTTGGAGTTAATTGTGATTTAACCTCAGGGAGGTTACACCTAGACCATGTCTAATGGACCTAGGACTATCAGTACAACACGTCACAAGCACTGAAACATCAGTATAACAAAAATTCACTCAACCCCATTTTACTGAAAACAAAGGGGGAGATAATTTGTCATTACATTCGCCCAAATTGTTCAAAACATGATCAAATCATTATTTCTACACTCACACTAGTATTTTAGCCTTATAAACATATATATATACATATATAGAGACTAAGGGCCCAAAATACAAAACTAACATTTCAACCATCAAAGTAGTGCAAGTATGATGGCATGCATCCTAGAATTGGCAAATTATATACTATTACCCAATTAAATCTAAACTAGAGGCATACAGTAGGAATATGCTAATTCCCTGCCTCTTTAGCCTTCTCCCTCTCAACACTAGAGCTAGAGCTTGAAAAATTTGAATGAAAAGAGTAAGTCTAGCCACTCAGTAACCAAGGTTAAAACAACCATATGCAGTTATATATCAATTATAAACCAAATACATACACAAGGAAATCAAGTATGTAAAACATGCTGGCATATATCATATTTTGTCATTTATCACCAAATAACTTCTTTAACTCTCATAAACTAGGTGCATTGTCACCATATGCTCAGATATATGACATGACCCATTATTCACGTGACTTACCGCCACTTAACACGTGTGACATGTCATATATTTACTTAAGCAATGATCAACCAACCTTATATCCTCCTTATTTCCTCAGACCAAAATTGTGGTCTATAACACTGATTAGGGCTCCATCCATATGACTAGACTACCTAAGCTCCCCAATCGTGAGGTATGACCTGGCCAAAGATTACAGGACCCACTCTTGGACCACGGCTTCCCCCATTCTCAAATTCCTGGGGTGTCTCATACCTTAGGCTATTCTACTCATTGAATCGGTGGAGATAGCTAGGTTCTAGTCCCTTGACAAACTATAGAACAGTCCCTCAACAGATTGTGGGACAAGGCTATGCCCCCGTGCATCGGAGGGCAGCCTAAATACTATATGAATTTTTCTCTACTCCCAATCCCTAGGTGAACTCCAGCCACTGATCTTGCCATAATCAATACTCACTTATTTTAACATTTTTACTCATCATCACAACAATCACGTTAGACTCACGACCATGCGCTACCCAAGTGTGTACTCTCATCATCTTCTCAACATTATTCTCACTTATCTCAAAATTTACTTCTCATGAACACATAATTAGTTCTACACAACATCACATTTTGCATTTTCAAACCAAAAATTGCATTATGCACATATAAATTTTCATACTCTCATTGAAGCTAATATATGGTTTTACATTAAAAATCAATCTCATGCATGTAACAGTCACAATTCACAATTAACATATAACTACCCAAAGTAGCGTTCCCCCAGTTACCTCAAACCTTTGAGAGGTCAAAGGTTTACCCCTCAATCAACTAGCTTCCAAGCTTAATATTTCCAATCCAATAGGTAACCCAAGAGCCAATACTATAATCAATCAAGTTGAATTTCATCAACATAACCAACTCAAGCATTTGAACCCTCAATCTCTACTTCTAAATTGCCCAACATTCACTCTACATGAGTTGGAGCCTATTCATTAAGTTTAATAATTATCTTTAGCCCCCAACAGCATTAATGAGCCATTAAATCCCCGTTAATGGCATCACAAACTTCCAACCACTATAATAAATGAGATTTTTGGATATTAATGGTATTCAACAACCTAAGATACCAAAACTCATTATACCTAGGTTTAAATACTCTAATCTACTCCATTAACTCCATTTGAGTTAACAAATTCAGACCCATACCCTATATGGACCAAAATCACCATCCTGATATAAACCCTAACTCAAATCCTTGAGAAAATGGAAGGGGAAAGGAGGAAAAGGCTTAGAAATCTTACCTTGGATGATTCAAAGCCCCAAACCTCCTCAAATTCTCATCTAAGTCGTGCCCTAGCAGAGCATTAGCGTGTCTCTCTATTTTCCTCTTTTCTTTCTTTATATTTATGTCTCATTTTGCATCTAATAAATTGGAAAAATTGGCCATGTACCGCGGCGGACGCACAATGTGCCGTGGCGTATGGCACAGAGAGGTCCTCCCTCGTTTAGAAATGTCTGTGCACCGTGGTGGATGATTTCCACGTCACGGCGTGTGGCACAGCAACATCAACTCTTCCTTTTCTTTTCCTTTTGATGCCTAGGTGGCCCGCCTTAATACCGGACCCACAACTAGGTCTAAAATACCATCAAATATGATTATTAGACCCCTTTAGCTACACACACCACTTCAACTTTCTTAATTACCCTAATTAGGTTTAATTAATCAGGGGATTAAAAATCAGGATGTTATAACTTTCCCACATGATATCCCCACACTTCTAGCATTGAGGGGTTCTAGTTGTGCTAAGAGTCAACACAGGCATTGTAAAATCTTGCTGAGATGGTTGTGCACCACTAGCACTATTCATTGGCCCACTGCTCCTCTAGAAAGAACCTCAAGACTATGATCCCCTCTGAAAAAGTCTTCTTCTTCCTAAAGCTCCCAGAACTACTGGAGCTAAAACTGGACCTCTTACTAACTCCACCAGTAGGGCTAAGTGACTGTGAGAATCTACCCTAATTATCCATTCTCTTCTTAGTCTTTGCCTCTCTTCCCTTTCTCATAGCTATTCTCAGCTTATTGCACATCTCATCATAAAATGTGATCTCAAACAAGGCCAACTGCTGTCAGTACTCAAGCCCCATCTTCTCAAGTAGTATCTCAGCTTTCCATTTCAAGTCATCATTTCTTATGAGATAGGTAGAGTACTTCAACAATTAATTGAATTTAGCGATAAGAGCTTCTTCATTAAGATTCCCTTGCTTAAACTTGTGGAACTCAACCTCTTTCTCTACTCTCATGGCTACAAGGAAGTAAAAGTTGAAAAACCTCACTTTAAATTCATCCCATGTCCACTTAACTCTACCTTTTGATCTCACCGATTTCCACCAATGTTTAGCCTTTTTCACAAACAACACTAAGGCCAAAGTCACCTTCTGTGCCTCTAAGCATGGCATAACTTTAAAGATTGTTTCAATTCTCTCGATCGACTCTTTGGCTTTCCCTCTTCATTGTTCCATCAAAAGTCGGTAGATGAAACTGTGAAAAACTCTTCCATGCTCAATCCATGGAATTTTGTGAACCAATGCCACCCACAACTCTAGATTGCTTGGGTGTGCTTTCCTCATACGCTTCATCCTCTTCCTCATACATCTCTTCTTCATTTTCTATTATTCTACTATCACCTCTTGCTCTATCATTCCTCAGTACACCTTGACCCCACATCGAATTGCATATTTCTTGTATCAAATTTCTCATCTTCAAAAGCAAGGCCTCATTACCCTGAAGCTCATTCCTCGATTGTTCCAAGTTCTGACCAACCAGAATGTGATTCTTTAGTAATAGCTCATTGGTCTCTAGTACCATATCCATATTAGATAGGTTACCACCCGTAGTAATTCTGGTAGCTCTTCTTCTTGCCATCCTCTCTCCCCTCCTAAAGATAGAAGTAACCACACAAAAAGCAAGCATTAAATGAGATAACTATGCAAACGGAAGGTAAGTGTAACAAATATATGTGCCAACTTCTAGACATGAATGCAACAATAATGTGATCCAACACAACAATCACACATACCAGTCTCGAACGCTTGAAACTGATACCAAATTGTAATGTTTGCCTTGACATTACCAGGACAACATCCTTACACGCTGTTTTAATAACCAAGATTAGATAAAATCCCAAGCAAATTTTATCACAACTTAAAGGTTTTAAAAGATAATTAGTTAAAATAATGGGATCTCAAGAAAACCCTTTTTGAAATATAGTTTGAGCTTAAACCATGGTTAAAAATTAATTAAGAACAAATATAGAAGCATGGAAATAAAACCACTTCAAAATAGGCTGAAACAAGCCATTTTTCCAAAAATCTAGTTTGTTCGTCGTGGCATAAGCCACACTCGGCGCGACAAATGGTACAGAGGGACGAGTCCCTCGAAGGCTACTTACGTCACGATGCAACTATCGTACGCCATACCACGCACCTATTGTCATGATAGCAGATTGCTATTATGATAGCTCTCTAAAATTTTGGAGCGTGCCATTTCGCCATTCAACATCCAGTTTGAGTGATTCAAGTATCCACACGAAGCTCTTTGAGCCCTCTAACTAATGACACTGGCCTCACACTTAAACAATCATCCATTTAAAAGATAGAGACTCGAAACCAAAATAGTTCATTTTCACCTCAAAACACACACAAAGGTGTCCAACTCACAATGCCAAATGCCATTAACCCTAGAGACACTTTGACCACCTCAAATAGACCACACACAACATGACAATTCAATCAAAATACACAATTAAGCATTCACACTCAAAATGACCACCAAAACCCCAATTCACAACAACATAAAGGGGTGGACAAAATCTAACACACATATCAACTTGGTTATTTTGGCACATAAATCACTTCAATTATATCACTTGTAATTGTAATTTGGCCAAGCACACATAACATCAACCTTGGACTAAGATACGCACACTTATCACAAATTCATACAAGTGATATCCTAAAATAATGTCATGTTCCTAAGTTGGCATTATATAATGGCAATATTCATTACAAAAACAAAAAAGAAAGGGGAAGAGCTATACTATAATGCTCTTACTCTTCAATTGCCCCTACCGGAGCCCTCACCTGTAAAATATAGCCACGGGATAAGATAAACATCTCAGTAACAAAATAATTCACTACTATTAATTAACATGGACAACCATCAGGGAGTAAAGCTATTAAAACACCAAGAATATACTTTTTCCATATTATAATATTCTTTTTCATCAACACAAATCATTTACTACTAGCATGATCATTCTACCATCCAAGCCTCCATATCACCCCGATTGAAACCATAGGCTCTTGAACCAAGTACATATTCACAATAGTCCGAGCTCACCTTTAGTGGTAGGATCACCCAGCCAAAGGTGCCATATCCCACTTTCAAACTATAATCTCCCCTTATCGCACATGAATTGGGGTGTCGTTACTCCAACACTGCATCATTGATGCTAAGGAGCATCACTCTCTAATATCGTATCCTGTATGGATACTAAGGATAAAATCTCTAATACCGTGCCTCACTAGATACTAAGGAGATACATGCCATATGGACTTTTACTACTCCTTCCTACGGGTGAACTCCCACCTCCTAACATGATCATGCTTAAATTACCACACATTTCACACCCTTATGACAAACCACAAATTTTCACATAAGAACTCATAATTCTTTATCATTTCGAGAGTAATTTCTAATGCACGAGAAAATCATCTTTCACAATATGCCAAGCTTTCAAAACAGATGTAAACACATATATTTATCTACTCATAAACAATTAAGCAATATAATCAATCAGTGTAAATTATTTTGTTACCTCAACCCTTTATCACACAAAACGGTTACTATGGGTCAACGTTAGCTCCATACATTCTATACGCATGAGGTAGCTTGAGCAACACTCAATCTACACAATCAAGTGATAGACATCAATTATCACTCTGGATAACCTCGAATTCACTAGGTTCTAAGTACTCGTAACACTCAAATTCCTTTTCTAACAACATCAACCATTCCCAAACACTCTAACCATCTTGTTAAACATCTAACACACCAAAATCACTAGCCAATTCCCCAGACATTGTCTTAAAACCTCCAAATTATGCCTAAGGTTTGCCCAAACCCTCAACAAAAATTTCTAATCACCATAAAACTCATAAACTTAAGGTTAGAGGCTTGATTTAACTCTTAAGACCTTAAAAAAATTAATGGGTTTGATCTAAACCTAAAGGAACCGAGATTAAAGCCCTCATTGCCTCAAATGTCCAGATTTTCACATAATGAGGGAGAGGGAGAAGAAAGAAAAGCTTACCCAATGTATATGAAGCTTGTAAGGCCTCCAAAATCACATTGGAAACAAGCCCTAGCAGCCACAAGCTCTTCTATATCGCTGCTCTCGAGTTTACCCTTTCCTCTCTTCTAATTTTTAGTCTGGTTCGTGATCTGATAAGTGCAGATTTTACAAGTGCACCGTGGTGCATTGACATGCTTGTCGTGGCATATGGCACAAAAAGCCACACCAAAATTTAAACTCCCTTCCATGTCATGGCCTGCTCAAACATCGACCTAGCCATCTTCTAAGGCTGTCCAAGAATTCAAAAACTATATTAGCCTCTCATAAACCTCATTAATCAATAATTTACCCAAATTATCCTTAGAAACACTGAAAATTCCTAATTAGGAAATTTAGGATGTTACAGTTTGTCTACATGAGACCTCACATCCTCAATTACAAAACATAATGTTAGACTTGAACTGCCCCTATGGGCAATAATTAAACTGTCTTGTGCATAATATATGTGCTCATTTTTAAATGTCTTCACACGTAGAAATGAAGTTTCCTTTCCTATTACATATGCTGTGATCTTCCAAGGGTAGCCTTCAATGTCACATATCACTCTCATCTTCTTTGTACTATTGTTCTTATATTTGTATAGAAACTTATAAGCAATGCTATATTTGTACAATACTTTTATAAAGGCTTCAGCATGGGGAAAGGTTTGCCCTACACCTGACAACAAAACCCTCTACGTAGAAGAATTAAGCTCTAGCATCAATGTAGGTGTGCTTTCTACTCCACATGGTAATGTTAGAAGTTCTCCACAGGTTTGTTGGGTTACACATTCTACCCTGCTTTCAAAGGCTACATGTTTGAAATTATGATCTTCAATAGGAGGAGAAGGAGAGTTTAGATCTGAAAGTGACAAGAATTACTCCATCCTACATTCATAATCCATCCAACTTTATGTCTCATTTACATTTGCATTGACAATCACAACTTTAGTTATTAAAATAACAACTATGCTATAGCAAATGACAACTTTCTTTAAAGGAATTAAATATAGTAACTTACATTGGTGCTTCCTTAATTGTTATTTCTCTATTGCCATTTCCTTTACAACTTATATATACATAATTGCTTCCAACATTATACTCAAATAGGATAACAATTCCACCATCATCAACAAGGTCTATAAGCATTATTTTATCATATCTCATAGTATATTTCATGTCACTCAAATTAGTGTCAATGCCAAAATTAAATGATATAATTATTCTTAATTCTTCAAGTGTCATCCCTTCTCTAATCATTTTCACCCTCACATTCCCCTCATCATATTGTATTTTACCTTCAATATTTTTTACAAAATGTCCCCTTATGTAGAAATAAAAAAATAGTTCCTTCCCAAAACTAGAAGATGAAGCCATTTCTCATGCCAACCTAAAATGATGAAATAATCATTCATCAACATGTCTATTTTTTAAACATTATGATCACATATCTATTATGTTTTATCCAATAATAACTATTGTTCTTATATTCACAACTTTGTATTTGTTATTCACAACTTTTGGTTTATACATTTACAATACAACTGAAAATGATATATCATTTATCATTTATCTATGCTGAGTAAGCATCGACCCTTGTGTTTTAGCTTTAAGCATGAAGAGAAAATGAAGACCTCAATTATTTACGTATAATAGCCCACATCAACTTCAACTATTACATATGGGAGGAGAAAATTTCAAGGAGGAGAGAAAATTTACTCATGTACAATAGACGCAACAAAAGAAGAATGTATGCTAATATATACCCACGTACAGTGGCCAATCAAAACAAACAACCCATGTATAGAAATTAAAAAAAATGAACACTAGAACGAGAAGAGCAAGGAGAAGGAGGAGAAGGAGAAGGAGAGGGAGAGGGAGATGGACTAATACCATGAAGCAAAGAAGAAGATGAGACCATGAACAGGATGAAGCAAACGTGCGCGAAATTCTATTCAATGAGGATTGTGATTTTTGTTTACTTTGAGGGCAATTTGGTCATTTCATTTGAATTTCTAATGACAAAAAGGTCCCAAAGGACTTCAGGGGGATTATACTATTTCGAGGGACCAATATGTCAATTAGCTAATTTAAATGGATTTTTTTTTCCATTTTCCCTTATTTTAACTTATTATTATTTTGAAAGTGTTGCCTCAAAATGAATATGCTAGTCTTCTGTCTCTACTTTTGATTAATATGATAAAAATCTTGAAACTAAATTAAAAATAATTTATTATTAAGTTCTGCCCCCTTGAGAAGAAAATTTATCCTTCAACAAATATTATTAGATCTATCACTTATTGCTTTTATAAATTAAAATATAAATAACAACTTTTCATTTATTACGTGTTACTCTCATATATAATTAAAAAATATAAACATTCTTGAAATTTCTCACCACTTGAAAATTAAAATAAAATTAGTTTAAATTTTTTTAGAATATATTGATCCATTAATCAGTTTAGAAAAAAATAAAAACTATAACTATAATAAATCATATCAACAATAATTGTAACCTAAATTGAAAAATAAATGTACTCCAATTAGCTTAAAAAAAATCAATTTGTTTTATGTCAGCCTAAGTTGCCGACGCACAAGTTAAAGGATAAAGTAGCAAATTTAACCATAAATTATTTTTCGAGGAGCATCTGGTAGCCTAAACTATCAGATGGTACAAAATAAGTTACAAACATTTAAAAACAGAGCATCCAGTAGCCCGCCGTTAACTTAAGCTAATGGACATTATATGAGGCTCACAATGACACGTGGCACGACACGGGTGTGACATATCAGCATGGTAAAGGTACAAATTTAGCCACCAACTATTTTCCTAGAATCGCTGGGTAGCTTTTACTATAAAAAAATGAATCATTCAACACCTTTCCCTCAATTTTGACCAAACACCATTTATTTTCATACTTATGAGGCCCATAAAGCATTAATCTCTCTAATCTTCTTGCCTTCGTTCTCAACATAAGCTCCAGAAGAAGAGGTTTAATGAGTTTTAATCTTAAGACGATAAGGACGATGCTAATAAAGTACAAGCTTGATTTTACTATGCATAAGAAAAGCTTGATTCTAGCTTAATTTAGTCATGAATTATTTATTCTACTTTGTTAGTGTCATCTTCATGAATATCTTCAAATAAGAACTATTTGAATCTCTTCTTCTCGAGTTGAGATTGATAATAAAGGCAAGAAGATAGAGAGATTAATGTTCTGTGGGCCTCATAAGTATGAAAATAAATAGTATTTGGTCAAAATTGAGGGGAAGGTGTTGGATGATTCATTTTTTTATAGTAGAGGCTATCCAGTGTTCCTCAAAAAATAGTTCGTGGCTAAATTTGCACAT
Organism: Prosopis cineraria; assembly: GCF_029017545.1. Taxonomy (NCBI): domain Eukaryota; kingdom Viridiplantae; phylum Streptophyta; class Magnoliopsida; order Fabales; family Fabaceae; genus Prosopis; species Prosopis cineraria. The sequence goes on along the minus strand of NW_026555338.1, from coordinate 13,296,328 downwards.
TTACCATGCTGACGTGTCCCGCCTGTGTCATGACACGTGTCATTGCGAACCTCACATAACATCCGTTAGTTTAAGTTAACAACGGGCTAATGGATGCTCATTTTTAAAAGTTCATGATTTATTTTACACTATTGATGATGCGAACAATGGTCAGTCGCGTGGATGGTTAGTAAATACTTTACAAATAATATTTCAAAACAAGCAACAACAACAAAGAACTTTTATAGCACAACAACCACAAAAACAACCACCACCACAGCAATCATAGCAACAACATAACCCCAATTACATAGCAACATAACATAGATGTACCGTAGCAACAACAACATAACCATGGTTACATAACATAACATAACTGTGGTTGTTGTTGCTGCTGTAGTTGCTGTGCTATAGGAGCTTTTTTTGCTGCGACTCATTTTGAAATATTATTTGTAAAGCATTTACAAACCATCAATGTGGTTGGTCATCATTCGCATTACCAATAGCAGTCAAAAGAGAGGATTCTTGTATAAATTATAAAATGATGATTAATTATAAGTATTAAAATGATAAATATTCAGTTTATGGAAAAAACTTACATTTGCCGAATAAAGAGCATAATATAAAAATTGAATTCTTCATCAAACCCTTCTATGATTAAATTTGTTAGTGTTTAACATATTATTTCGGGTATTTGTCCATTGATTTCTAATCTCATCTGTGACACTCAAAATTAAACTATTCATGTGCTCATTTTTATATTGCAATGCCATTTCAATGAGACACCTGGTTGGTATAACTCCCCATCGAAAATGAGAAGACATGATGTAGACAAATAAAATTGCAAAGTAAAGAGTAGGTGAGTAAGAAAATGAAAATAAACATGAAAATATTAAATTATTAAAATATTAAAAAGGAAATATATTATCCAATATTCAAAACTAATATAATTTAATATTTTTCATTAGAATTCATAAAAAACAAATCCATACAACATCTATAAAAAATTCAAAACACATTGAAAATTGAATCATGCACAAGTTAAAATAAAAATTAAATGAAATTCATCTATCTTAATAAAAAGAAATAAGGAGAGCAAAATATGATTTTAAATAATAAATTTTTATTTTTGACCCAGAATAATAATTATGATGATGTGTGTTTTAGCATGTGAATCAAAATACACAAATTTCACTTAATCGCATGCCTATGAATATAATTCTTTTGTTAATGATTTGAGAAACTTTCTTTTTTTTTAAATCACAAAGAAGAAGAAAACTTGGTTAAACATATAAAAAATAAATAATAATTAAGTATAAATATATAAAAGACTAAACTTTTATGCTGATAAAATAAATTTATTATGAAAATAATTAGACACACATTAAACAGAAAAATCAAGATAAGCAAGCAAAAAAAAATTAAAAATAAAATTATATCGTAAATATGAAAATAGATAAGATGAAGTTTGGCTAAATTTGTCGGGCGATGTCGCAGAGAGAATGAAGTCTGGTTTTTGGCTATGAAGATTTAAGAACGTGGCGAGTTTTATAGCAGCACACGCGTCCGGGCGCAAACATAGCTAGCTAGGGTACTTTCATGCACGGACTCAAATTATTTCCACCACTGCCTCTGTCACATGTTGTGGTACTGTTTTTGCAGCCTTATTTCTTAACTTAGCGTCTTGTCCTCTATCACGCTCAACCCCGCACGAGTCCTCTGGCCCCTCATTAACCTCTCACCCTTTTAAATAAATATTTATTCTTTTGAACGTTCCCTACTTGCCTTTTTTTATAGAATATGAGTACCTACACATTGAAGCAACCAAGCACAAGTGGAGAGAGGCACAGAGACCCTGTAAGTAACAACTCAATAGATATTTAACCTTATATATATTTAAGCTATTTGCACTCAACAAATTAATATAAATGAATTTAAAAAATAAAAGTATTAATAATAAAAATTTATTATAACTTAAACAATTGAGTATGACATTACTAAAGGACTCATTTAACATTACTCTATTAAATTAAGGATAAAATAGAAACAAAGTCTTTAATATGTATGATAGAGGGTTTTTTTTAAGGATACTTTCTTAACCTATATATAAGGTGTTACTTGTAACAATATTTAAATGTTTTTCATTTTTATCTCTTAAAATTTTGATGAGTGATCCCGTTCATTGCAACTGAAAATTTATATTCTTTTTAAAATAAATTTTTTAAACACCTTTTGAACAAGTTAACAATATAATATTTTTATAAGATATGTGAAAATATTGAAAACATCCTGTAATAAAAAATATGGGAAATGATAATAAAATTTTTCTGAAATATATAAATGATAAGTTGGTCTCTCAAAATGTCATAATTTCCCTGAAATCTTTAGGGATTTTTCAGTCACTAATGAATTTATATAAATTACTAAAGTGCCCTTGTTTAAAATAAGTAATTCACAACTTTTTAAAAAAAAATTCACAACAATACAACATCAAGTCACAACACATGTTAAATTACTTATTTATTGTCGCAATATTGAAAGTTATGAATTATTTATTTTGAATAAGGGTAATTTAATCATTTATATAAATTTATTAATGACAGAAAAGTTTCTAAAAATTTTAAGAGAATTTTATTATTTTAAAATATTAAATTATCATTTATATATTTTAGAGAAATTTTATTATCATTTTTCTTAAAAAATATTTTATAATAGGAATAGGAAGAAACATTCATTGAAAGGAGTAATAAGAATAGATAAAAAAGTGTAGAAACAGTTGCATGAGTGGAGATAAGCACTGTTACTAGTGCAATTATTTGCTAGCATGCATCTATGGGGATATATAGCCATGTTTTTGTTCGAAAAAGAATCCAAAAAGGGGAAGTGCTGACCTCCCACTAATATCCTTCCAAAGATATTGTAGATGATGATAGATTTTACTTTTCACAGTAATTAGCAAGCATGTGCAAGTCATTTGTACAGGGAGGACCTTAAGCATGCTCATTTGCGAGCTAGGCTTTGCTTTAGTTTAGACATTTTATTTTATATTTTTATCAACAACAATCTCTAATTATAAAGATAAAGAAAGATGGGAGAGATTAGGTTGTTTATTTTTTAAAAAATTATATACATTTATTCTAAATATATTAGAAATATTAATTTATAAAGTTTATACAAAAAATATATATCTGCATTTTAGCTTGTCACATCAACATTAAGACAATACATTACCGAGTAGTCATTTCATGGTTTTATTTCCAAGTATTATAGGTAATATCAGGTTTAGAAGTTACTGTACCACCTATTATTCAATAAGAAAAGGAGAAGTAAAAAACCATTCACATCGGTAATAAAAAAATTGAACAGAAACTAAATACGAACTGATGTTTAGGAACTGAATATAAAATTTGCTGTGAGTTGGTTGGAGCTAGCTGTTTCTTTTTTTCATTGTGATAAGTGACAATAGCCTATTTTGATGTTTTGGAATTTTGTGCCGACACGAAATTAATAGACATGTACGAACAAATAAGATGAAACTAATACTCTGCTCATCTGATTGCAGCTGTATTCTTTTGATGGCATGTCTCCTCCAGCCAAAAGCTTGCAGCTGTATAAAATGTTCAATTTTAACCACATTTTTTGGTTCTTTTACCTTTCTTGATGTCTTAGTGAGGTTGCTTGTATGGTTTTTGCCTAAATTTAGCATGATTAATGTGCATATCTAAATATAAATGGTCCAAAAGTTAACCTAAATGATAGGTATATCAAAACGCATCATCTAAATACCATTCTTGTCTCATCCCTCTATCTTAGGACCAACTCTTGTATTCCCTCCTCTTCAGACACCTACCTCCTTCACTTTCCCTCCATTTTTTCTATTTTTATTATTTAATATTTAAAAATGATTTAAAATTTTTTATATAAATTTAAATTAATTGAAACTTAAAAATGAAAATATATTTATTTTTTTGGGAAAAATATAATAGATTTATGAATGAAGAATAATAAAAATGTCAAGGGCATACATTTGTTATGTAGGACTTAATGATCCTATTAAAATAGTGAGAACACACTATTCTGTTTTTTAACATATGTACATGTGTGGGTGAATACGTATTGATCAGCACGTTCTAATATTTACCAGATGATGCATTAGTCAAATTATATGTCTTCATGGGAAAGTGTGTGGCAGGGCTTGAAATGAAAGGACAGAGGTAGGGGAAAAATTACTACATTTTCATTTATATAGGTTATGGAAAAATGAACGTGTACCATGATGAAATGAAAAGAAAATAAAATATAGAAATAACTTTTTATATTAAATTTGATAGATTCTTTAATCTATGTGGACAGTTTTTAGAAATAAAAATTAGGAAATAGATTGTGATGAAAGATGAGTATGGAAAAGAATTAAGTCATGAAAATTTTAATTTTAATTATATATCATTGTCCTTTTCTAAAATTTCAATATCCTTAATTGTAAATAATATTTTTAAAATCCTGTATATGTCATTCTTTTTAATAGAATAAAAAAAAAGGTGTGACGATCAGCCGCTTGCAAGGCCTCATAGTATGTAAATATGGGTCAATCAACTCGATTGAACTGGTATACTATTAAACAAAATTTTAACTAATTTAATAAATACTTTATTTATAACCAATTTAATTAGGATTCAATAATAATTTTAACCAGTATTATCTTTTAAAATAATAATTTAATTAATTTAATAACAGATTTCATGTTAGGAAAAATATGAGTCACCATTTTCAAACTCATAATTGAGGTCTATTTCATGAGCAACAAGGACATGCTCTATTTCCATATCTTCCTCCATCAGGATAAGTCCATGGTGGCTACAAAGCTTCGAATCAATCCCCTAATGGATGAAAGAAGACAATGTGCAGTCTGAGGCCGGCACTTACATCGTAGCGAGATGGGTTCCAAGGGGTTTTAAATGGTTTTATTAAATTTTAGATTTAAATTACGTTTTATTATATTAAACACCACAAGAAATACAATTTAAACAAGGCAAAGCACAAATAGTTGAAAGTGAGAAAGAGCTTAAAGGTAATGTGACTTTATATGCTATTGGTCCAACTTACTTTAAAATCTCAAAAGGTCCCATAGATTTTGGAGTCAATTTCTTAGCCTTAATAGCTCTTCCAACACTAGTTATCAAAAATATTTTTAAAAATACATGGTTGCCTACTTCAAATTCGAACGGTCTCCTCCTCTTATTCACATAACTCTTCTGCCTACTTTGAGCTGAGTACTTTTTGCTTGGTTAAAGTAATCTTTTGAGCAGTCTCATCAACAATGTTCGGCCCCAAAACAATTCTCTCCTCAATTCTGTCCAATAAAAGGGTGATCTATATTTCTTCCATACAAAGCTTCACAAGGTTCCATTTGGATGCTAGAGTAAAAACTATTATTGTAAGCAAATTCAACTAATGACAATTGACTATCCCAATTACCTTTAAGCTCCATGGCAAAGGTCCTCAACATATTTTCAAGAGTTTGAATAGTTCACTCTATTTGCCTATCAGTTTAGGGGTGGTAAGCGGTGTTAAAACTCAAATGAGTAACCATGGCTTCTTATAATGACCTCCAAAAGTGTAATGTGAACTCTAGATCATCGTCAGATACAATATTAATTGGCACTCCATGCAATCTCAACACTTTCCCTTACATTGATTTTGGTTAATTTCTCAAGAGGATAGGTGGTATTGGTAGCTAAAAAGTAGGCTGATTTGGTGAGTCGATCCATGATTACCCATATAGTGTCATGACCAGAAGACGTTCTAGGCAATCCTGCAATGAAGTCTATAGAAATATTATCTAATTTCTACTTTGGGATATGAAGAGACTATAGCATTCTAATTTCTTTAAAGTAACAGCGCCGGAGGCATGACCCGGCTAGTTAAGGCCAAGAGTGCATTGCCGGCAGAAGGGATGAGCTGACCGGTGCACACTGGAGGTGGACCGATCGACCCAGCCCAAGGTCCAACTACAAGCTTTTTAACTGCAACAACTTATATACGCTATTGGAGCTGGAATTACCGCGGCTGCTGGCAGTAGACTTTCCCTCTAATGGATCCTCGTTAAGGGATTTAGATTGTACTCATTCCAATTACCATAGTCGATGAGCCCAATATTGTTATTTATTGTCACTACCTCCCCGTGTCAGGATTGGGTAATTTGTGCACCTGCTGCCTTCCTTAGATGTGGTAACCGTTTCTCAGGCTCCCTCTCTGGAATCGAACCCTAATTCTTCATCACCCATCACCACCATGGTAGGCCACTATCCTACCATCGAAAGTTGATAGGGCAAAAATTTGAATGATACATCGCTGGCATCGGGGTTGTGCGATCCATCGAGTTATCATAAATCATCTCAGTAATGGGCAGAGCCCATATCGACCTTTTATCTAATAAATGCATCCCTTCCATGAGTCGGGTTTGTTGCACATATTAGCTCTATAATTACTACAGTTATCCGAGTAGTAGGTACCATCAAACAAACTATAATTGATTTAATGAGCCATTCGCAGTTTCACAGTCTAAATTAGTTCATACTTACACATGCATGGCTTAATATTTGAGACAAGCATATGACTACTGGCAGGATCAACCAGGTAGAGAACCTTCGTGACGCCGCGCGCTGCCCGTGCACCGGCTCGCCGGGAACGATGCAGGCGCGACGGTCTTCTAGGAGGTCAAACCTTCTTCTGGGACAAGCGAGGGCACCCACCCCACGACTGTGCAGAGCACCACATCCGAGAGCATAGCATATGACCTCGTGGGCCCGATCAACTATCATCGACGGCTCGAGGGAGCACGGGGAATGCTATCTAGTCCTCCGACGTCCCTTCGAGGGGCAACGATAGAAAACACCAGCCCCTCGCACAACCCCAGACACCATTGCACGCGAAAATCCATCCCCACGTAGGCTTATCAAGCAACACGAGGGGTGGGCCCTGTGTGACATATCATAGTCGGGAGGACGCACCATCTGATTGCCCCCAGCATGTGAGTAGATTATCCGAGCTCGATGGGAAATGGGGCCACCAGCCATGCACCGAGCGCGGGTGAGAAACCCCATCACGCTTAAAGCTACCAAGCAGACAGAGGAAGATGCCCAGGCACGCATCTCTGGGACTCGCTCGAGATGGGAGAAACCTAAGCATGCAAGTTCCACGAAGTGCCCCCCGATAAAGAATCCCATCACGACTTGCCTCACACCAAGTAATCGGAGAAGGCCCATAAAATGACAACCCTCATGCCTATCCGCATGCGTATAATAGGAATCAAATACGAGAAAGGCCCATCATTTCCCTCACAAATTGGGGCATGCCCATCCTTCGCTCTTTCTTACTAACCAATCCTGAGCAATTGCCTACAAAGTAAGCTTGTTCACCGGCACAACCGAGGAATCTTGCATGCGAAGGCACTTGAAAGGAAGGGGTGGTGGTTTGCCAACCCCCCTTCGGAAGGGGGGAGGGCAAACCAAATCTTTTCCAAAATGGTTTTTGCGGCCCCTCAACAACAACCGACGAACCCCTAAAAGAAAACCAACCATCGATAAAAGGGTTCACCGGAAGAAGCCAAGGGACCGTGCGCATGCTAAATGCCCTCCAAATGACCCACCAAAGAACCCTCTAACACACACACACAACCCGCCGAGTGTCACGTTTGATTTTGAGGGTTCCCTGGAAAAGTTGCTGGAGGGCTGCTGCCGGCCACCACCGACGGTTGCCACCGGCTGCCTACCGAGGTCCAATCAATACATGGGGGACCCATATTGCCAAGTTTGGGCCCCACCTGGCTGGAGAGGGGGGTTGGAGCTCCCCCCTAAAGAGCAATATGGGCTTTTTCCACTCTAACATGAACAGACATACTTTTTACTCAAACAACAACACCCCTTTTGAGGGACCTAAAGACCTCTGATTTGTGCGATTTTTTGCAGGCTTCTTAGGCATGATATGAAGATGAAATCTGCCAAGTTTCATAAATTTTGGACACCCATAGAATATTTTAGGATTTTTTGATTGCTTCAAAGAATGCGGCCTCCACAAGCCACCACGGGCGACGGCTTTGATGGTCGAACCCCCAAATATGTCAAAGGGGATGAGTTTGAGTTAATAAAACTGAGAAATCACAAATGTAATGAGTCAATTTTATTTTGGTACGGGTAGGACTTTTTTTGCACTGCCAGGACTTGCCCGTGGCAAGTCTGGACGTGCCCAGAACTTGCTCTGAACGTGCCAGGACTTGCTCGGACATGCCTGGACGTGCCAGGAGGTTCTTGGACTTGCCTTGGATGTGTTAAGACTTGCCCGTGGCAGGTCGGGATGTACCAGGACGTGCCGGGACGTGCCTGGGATGTGCCAGGACTTACCCGTGGCAGGTCTGGACATGCCCAAACTTGCCCCTGGTAGGGCTGGATGTACTAGAACATGCCCAGACTTGCTTGTGGCAGGTCTGGACGTGCCGGGATGTGCCTGGACTTGCCCTAGATATGCCAGGACTTGCTCGTGGTAGGTCTGGAAGTACAAGGACTTGCTCGGGCAGGCTGGGACGTGTCAAGACTTGCTTGTGGCAAGCCCGGGCTGTGGCAGGGCTAGACAATCCAGGACGTGCTTGGACTTGCCCGTGGCAGGTCTGGACATGCCATCACTTACCTTGGACGTGCCAGGGGCCTGTCATGATGTGCCAGACCTTGCACCTCCTTCCCCAGATCATGCCAACATTTGCCACACGCTTGCTCGAGGTTTTGCTCGAGCTTTTCCTGTACCTTGCCAACAATTGCGATGACCTTGCCAACACAGGCCACGGGCTTTGCCCGGATCTTGCCAACGCTTGCCTAGGGTTTGGCCCGAGCTCTCTTGAAGCTTCCAACCCTTGCCCGTAACTTGCCAACATTAGCCACGGGCTTTGTCCAAACCTTGCCAAACGCTTGCCTGGGGTTATTCCTGAGCTTTCCCAGACCTTCTACCCCATGCCTGTATCATGCCAACACTGGCCACGAGCTTTGGCCGGACCTTGCCAATGCTTGCCCGGGGTTGAGCTCGAGCTTTCCTGAACCTTACAACTCTTGCCCGAACCTTGCCACACACTCGTCCGGATATGCCTGGACTTGCCCGGACCATGTCAACACTGGTCGCGGGCATTGCCCGGGGCTTAGCAACAGTTACGATGACCTTCCCAACACAGGCCACGAGATTTGCTCAGACCTTGCCAATGCTTGCCCGAGGCAGAGCCCGAGCATCCTCAGACCTTCCAACTCTTTCCCAAACCTTTGCCACACGCTCGACCAGACCATGCCAATACTGGCCGCGGGCTTTACCCGGGGCTTGCCAACAGTTGTGACAACCTTCCTAACACAGGCCATAGGCTTTGCTCGGACCTTGCTAATAGTTGCCCAGGGTTTTGCCTGAGATCCCCAAACCTTCTACCCTTGCCAGGGCTGAGCCTGAGCTTCCCCAGACCTTCCACCCCATACCCGTACCTCGCCAACACTGGCCACGGGCTTTGCCCAGACCTTGACAACGCTTGCCCGGGGCTAAGCCTGAGCTTTCCTGGACCTTTCAATTCTTGCCCGGATCATGCCACATACTTGCCCAGACTATGCCACGCGCTTGCCCAATCCATGCCAACATTTGCCACATGCTTACCTAGGGTTTTACCCAAGCTTGCCCGGACCTTCATTATATATTTAAACGTGCATCACACAACATGCTAAATCGCTTAAAACACTGAGCACTGAGCACGCATGTGTGGTTCTTGAGGGTCCATAAAAAAGTAGGGTGGGACCCCCCAGGGCTGGGTGTCCCCTTAGGAGCAATATGGGCTTTTTCCACTCTGGCATGAACAGACATACTTTTTGCTTAAGTGACAACGCCCCTTTTGAGGGATCTAAAGACCTCTAATTCGCGTGATTGTTTGCAGGCTTCTTAGGCATGATGTGAGAATGATCTCTGCCAAGTTTCATAATTTTTAGACACCCATAGAATTTTCGCTCGCTGTTACTAATGGAATCCTTGTTAGTTTCTTTTCCTTCGCTTATTGATATGCTTAAACTTAGCGGGTAGCCCCACCTGACCTGGGGTCACATTCAGGGACACCAATCTGGAGGCCCGATTCAGGGGACGACACGCGCACATGTGGGCTCGATTGGCATTTCATCCACCTTCGACCATGGCAGCCATCGCTGAGGGGCGACTTTCAACCTGTCGGGAGCCGGGGCTCTCAGGAGGCCACCTTCTGCCTCGCGCGGTTTCAGGCGATGGCAACGTTATGTGACGCCAAGGCAGACGTGCCCTTGACCTAATGGCTTCGGGCACAACTTGTGTTTAAAGGCTCGGTGGTTCATAGGATTCTGCAATTCACACCAAGTATCGCATTTTGCTACGTTCTTCATCGATATGAGAGCTGAGATATCCGTTGCCGAGAGTCATTTTTAGATGCAAGTGGCAAAAGGTGCAGCACTGGCTTTGAGGGCTCCGCTTCCGGGTCGCCAGTGCCGCGCTCTTCTCTACGTTTCCTTTGCGCCTCGGGCATCAAGGTTGGTTGTTGTGCCGGGGGCTCGGGCCTGCACAAAGCAGGGCCGTATCCCCGGTACGGGGAGGCTCACCCCGTGTGAGGGCTTTCTGATTAATTCTGGGTTAATCTTTCACGGGGCATCGACAATGATCCTTCCATAGGTTCACCTATGGAAACCTTGTTACGACTTCTCCAAATCAAAGTCATAGGCACTTGAAAGAGTATAAGGTATTGGATTGACCTATTATGAGAAAGTTTCATGGTATAAGTCATAAACTTATCTCATATGTATTACTAAGCCTTTTGACCTGAGATCATCATGGATTCCTACATGATGACCACTGAACTTTGACCTAGTCAAAAGTCACCTTTGACCGGGTGATCATAAAGGGTATGGTTGAGTTTAATGATATTCACGTAGATGAATATGAGTAGTTAAGATGGAATTTATCCCTCACATTAAGTGAGAGATATTACAAGGCCTCTCGATGAGTAAGACTAAGAAAATATATGGCCATACTACAATGGAAAGGGTTTTTCATTACTACAATCAGTCCACTCAAAGATCGAGAAAGTAATGGTTATCTAAACTTGTTAAACAATAGCAAATAAAGAATTTAACATATGAAATTGTGATTTACTGTTACATTATTGCGAATATATGAAGGAAAATTATGAATATTTAAACAAAACTTGTGAATCATTTATTTTCAATAAGGGCAATTTGATAATTTATATAAATTCATTAATGACAAAAAATCCCTAGGGACTTCAGGCAAATTATGGCATTTTGAGAAACCAAATTATGATTTATATATTTCAAAGGGATTTTATTATCATTTTCCCTATTTTTTTATGTAATGATAATGAATAACAAATTTTAAAACAAAACAAATTGTTTATATTGTGCTGAAGAAAGAAAGAAACTATAAAACAAAACATGTCTTAAAATGTTAATTTTCATAGGTGTAATAATAAATTATTGTATATATTTTAGCATAGTTGATAACAAATTCTAAAGTAAAAAAAGTTGTTTATATTTTTCAAAACAGGTTTTTGTTTATTTCTATCCTCTAAAAACTGAGAAAACTTTTTGAGAAAACTTTCTATGTCATGGAAAAATAGAAAAGTTAATCGAAATCACTATAAAATTAAATTATATAGTTATTCTTTATTGTATTGTTTTAAGAATTAATTAAAAATTTAACATCCTCTCTTCTCCTTGCCATTTTTCTTGAACAAAGCGGATTAACATTCCCGTGCATCACACGGTGACAAAAATTATAAATGTTTTTTAATATGCACTTTTGATTACCCCATGTTGTAGTCAGTTATCACTGCCTTTATGATATCAATTTAATCTCTATCAAAATCTTTCATTACTAAATTACAAACGTTTGTCAATAAAAAAACTTTAGATTAACCCATGCTGTAGTACCTGCGGGTATGATTCAACATATCAATGTCAACATCTTTCATTACTAAAATTGAAGTGGGAGATTATAAATGATAAATAAATTAAATCTGAAGTGAGATAATCACAATTTTTTTTATTATAACTAGTAATATTAATATTAATATTAATAGTAAATAATTAAATAATAAGGTGGCTAAATATGACATTTAAATAATTACTACATTTTACACTTCATGCAATGCACAAGGATATTAAAATATTATTTAGTTTAAAAGAATCATAATGGTATGTTAAAAAAGGGGAGAAAATTGTAATGAACTCATTTTAAAATATAGAAATTTAATAAATAGAAAATATAAAGAGAAAGACTAAGAATAATCAATTGAAAAATAATTTAGGACTGTTTATTTTAGATTATTTTATAAAAAATCATTTAATTTTTTTATAAAAATATATTTTGTGAGTCTTTATAATATTTGTTTAAACTTTTTAAAATAATCAGAATCTCAAAAAACATATTCATAACTATTTTAAGAAGCTATTTAATGTTAGTTAAAAATAATAATTAACCTATTAAGATATAATTCAATTAAAAATATCTTTTTTTAGCAGAAGTAGTATAATTTATCTTGGTTAAGAAATGTCCAAATCTATCTTTTTTATCATGATCTCACATTAACTATCTATTTTTATTATGAGTCTTACATCTATATTTTTAATCATAATCCTCACATTCTTTCAACTTGTTTTAATTATATAAAAATAAAAATCTAAAAAAAAACCTAACCATGAAAAAGTAAGAAAAAAAACTTGATGGAGGTTTACTATACAAATCACTATTGATAAACGATAAATCCCATGATACTTTACAACAATAAGATTTAAGCCTCAACCTAGTTACTGGAACAAAATTCTACTGCACCATGTATGGCTTTGACTTTGGATGGAAATTGAGATGGGAGAGGGCCAGAGGTGTCTCTCCTGTTTTAAGAGTGTGTTCAAAGCAATGATTTAAAACCCAGACTGAATCAGATGGTCAGATTGATTTGGATTTCGGTTCAATCAATATGTGAAAATCGTTTTGAGGGTTGAGCCAAGTTAGGCCATTTCAGACCGGCAATAGGATTGGGAATTAAAATCAAGCCAAGAACTGGATCCGGTTTTCAAGAACTAAACTATTCAAGAAAACTTTTTTATTTTTTTATTAAATTTTTTTAGAAAATGACCAATTTTTTTAATCATTTGATATTAAATTATATCATGTGGCTTGTTAAGTCATGATAAATTTAAAATATTTGATTTTTTAAAGTTAAGTAGCAATTTCATCTTTATTTCTTATATTTAGATTATTATATATACATATAATTTTTTAAATTTAATTATTATGTCACCGGTTTAACTATTAATCTAACTCAATTGAACTATGCGAACTATGAACCTCTAACCTTTTCGATTTAATATTTGGTTTAGTTATAAAAATATTAGTTTAAAGTAAATTCTCATAACGTGAACCCTACTTGTCCTTAGGCTTTACATGTAAAGCTGAAGCTGAAGCAAACTTCACATCATGTGACAAAGCATGGAGTGAAAGACATCGAGTCAGTTTTTTTTTTTAAATAAAGATGTTGAGACAAGTTTTATTACCAAAGCATATGTGTAAACCAGCTTCACGTGAACTCTACTTTTTTATATGTAAAGCATTAAATAATTTTATTTTATTTTTGTATCAAGAATATATGAATTGTTATTTTATACTTATATCTATATTTTAATTTATTGTTATTATATACCCACACATATATAATATACTTGTAATATTATAATATTAAATATAGTTTTCAATTTTATTTTTTCAAAGTAAAAATATAAAATTTTTCAAAAAAATCCTCCCCTTAATATTTTATTTGTGAAAAAAACATTAGAGAGAAAATATAAGAAAAAATATTATTAGAAAAGTATTATTAATGAAATTTTTTATTAGATTATCTTATATTTGAGACAATACCTCCAATGTTGTTTCATAAATTGGAAAAATGGGAGTATTTTATTACTTGTGGAACTGCATGTGTACTCTCTCCATCTTTATATATAAGATGTGTTTAACCTAATATTGCATATCAATAAAAGGTTGTTATTTGGTTCAAATCACATAAAATCACAATAATTTTCTAGTTTTTTCCCCTAATTCATAATGTTGCAATTAATATCATCATAGTAGTAGGTAAAACATACAATATCTTCTCTAGAAATGAAAAATGGGCGAGCCCAGTTGAGCACAATTTCCTAGAAAATGACCAGTGTCACGCCTCAAAAATAAATGGTGACTGGTACGAGATATAAATCATATCACACATCCCTTAAGCCTTAAATCAAGAGATCTTTTAATTACTAAAACATAATTATATTTATATTAATTTATAACATACATGACCATTTTCGTATTAATAAAAGTTTTAAATTTTTGTAGAAATTTTGGTAGAACATTCCCTATAAATAGAATCTCTCAGAAATTCTACAATACAATGTTTTACAAAAAAGATCATTTTAATTAGGAGCTCAACTCTTTCCAGTTAGCAGACAAAATATGTATCAAAATAAGAATCTAGCTATAAACTATGTGGAGCACCTAAAAATAAGTTTACCAAAATAAAATTTCATAATTAAAACTTTACATCAAAAGAAAATTTAATTCTTAGCTCCTCCACTTCTAGTTAATAACAAACTTCTCAATGTTTAGTAGGTAATTCAACGTTAGCTACACTATCTGATATCAAAATAATTTTTAGTCAATAACGTCCTAATGACAAGTCATGAGATAGATGAATATTTTTAAATAATTGTAAAAAAATTAAAAAAAGTCAACTAACTCAAGAATTTAAATATCTTGACAACTTCACAAATGTTAAACCACTAAATTTTTAAATAAATAAACAATTTGTCACATGGCTTTAAGAAATCAAGTAAAATAAATAAAATAAATAATTAAATAAGAATAGAAACATTTACCAAATTAAAAACAACGAAATTTATTTTTCACAAATCCAATAAAATTAGTTTGTTTGTGACGACTTTACATAATAGATAACAGACATGGACACACAGTCCATGGGATAATTAACCAGACACGGCTGAAGCCATAAAACATATGTGAATACACAGTCCACAAGGGTAATTGACCAAACATGGTTGAAGCCACAAAACAGATGTGAGTAAATAGTCTACAAGGGTAACTAACCAGATGTGGTCAAAGCCACGAAACAGACGCAGCTACGAGATCCACGAATAACAAACGTGAGAACAGAGCTCACAAAAATCAAACTAGCTAGTTATAGACCATGGCATGCTAAGGGTTAATGGGACTGTTGTTAGCAACTAATATTCTGTTTAAAGTCCTTTTTTAAATTCACTTTCAAACATGCAAGAAAATCATCACTTTTCAAAATATAATTTCTATTCCAAATATCAAACTCGTATGAAACGTATAAAAACATCAATTTATCTAAATATGAAAATTTATAACTAATATCTCATAAATTGTTCACCAATTTTCATAATTGGCTTTATCAAATAAAGGGCTACTAGAATTTGTAAAAGTATTTTCATCAATCTAAACTAATATTTAATTCATGACTCCAAGAAGCAAAGCAATTTAATTAACAAAAGTAGTTAAAGCAAGAAAAATATATAAATATCTATAAATCGTTAAAACCAATATTTTGGTAAAGAAAATTTACTAATATATAAATTGATTGTGACGTTATCCACTTATCTAAATTTCTCATAATTCAAATTTCACCTCTCAACTTCAATCAAATTCCTTATTTTTCAAATACCTATAAATCATATTAAAATTTTTTACTAAGTATTCAACCACTATAATAGTTCCTTTTCAACCTTATCACTACTAATATTAAACTATAATATATTTAAAACTTTAAATATCAAGGTTAACTCTTAAAATTCATCGTTAGCCCTTGGTCAAAGCACCAAATATATATATATATATATCTATCTATATCATTTCCATTCTACTCATAAAACTCCAGCATTCAAATAATTCATCAACAAGTCATCCATATTTAAGAATTCAAGTGATTACATATTTTTAATTTTATAGTCAAATCTCCTTTGCAACTTTCAAATACTTTCCACAAGAACTCAAATAGCTTGATACAAATTTCATACTCAAGTTTCCTTTTGAATCTTCAAATTAGGTTCACATAGCAATAGTACTCAATTTGGGCATGCCATTCACAAGAATCAATAAAATCTAAAAGGAAATGTACAAAATCAAATAAAACTTCTTTTAATAAGTATAATGTCAAACACTTTACATGCCCTAATTTTTGCAAGCTCAAGCCAACTTATTCCTCTTTGATTCTATCTCCCAAAATTCTCTAATATATAGATAAATAAATGAATCAGCTTCCCAAGTTGCTTTTTGATTGAACAAATTAATCTTGACTTAAGAAAATTAAATCATCCTCTTCCATATTTCACATGACAACACTAAACCATAATTTCAGCTTCAATTTAATTTCTCTCCTTCTCACGCAGTCACGATAGCAGTAGCAAAACACAAGACACATTTTGCAACTTCAAGATTATTATTTCATGCATTCACATGCATAGCAGAACCAACAACAAAAGGGTCTGAAAATCCTCACCTCGGGTAGCTAACGAGCACGCACAGGGAAGAGGAAAAGCAGAATCTACAACTGAACAGCGGAAGGAAAAATCTAATGCAAACCAGTCAAAACTCTATTGGAAGAGAAATTTCTGGCGTTTCGTTAGTCATCCGTGGCAGACAGAGTTACTGGCTGAAGGTTTGACTGGACATAAAATCCATCTTACTCCAATATAGTCCAGACGTGAGCCAGCACAAGGAAGGAAGGAAGTCACAGCCGCTAGTGACAATCATGACTACCACAGAAAATACCCATACTTGATGCTTATTTTTCACAATACTTGACGGTTTTTAACCATCAAGTAAGGGTGCGACATATATTGAAGAAATAATACTTGATGGTTAAAAACCGTGAAGTATTAATCTTATACTTGACGGTTATTTGAAAAAAACCGTCAAGTATATGAAGTAAATATGCACTTCCCAGAATAAATATTTGACGCTTGTTTCAAAACCTGCCAGTTCTTTTGGCCATAAATACTTGACACTTGTTTCCTTATAACCGTGATTGACTCTTTAGTATGGCCCGACACCTTACCCTTCAATTTGCTTTTCCCCCTTGGCTATACAATGAAAAAGTTAAATATATATATATATATATATTAAAGATTTTAAATAATTATATAAATCATATATACCTTTTTCTTTGGTGGCAAGGGGTCCTTTGGTGGCTTTGGGTCCTTTGTCGGCTTTGGTGTACTAACCATAACAAGGTGGCTAGGCCATGCAACGAAGCTCCCCAACGCATCTCCTACTGTCTGCATCTCATCGGTAGGATAAGGTAATGGATAATTGGGGTCGATGGCAACAAGCAAGGAAACCCTAATGCAATCGGGCGGGAGGGGAAGGTTATGGATTATGTCCTCGGCAATGTTATACACGCGTCCCGTTGCAACTACTTTGCGTGACGGATCGTCTGCTAAACAGTTGCAGTCATTCTCGCCCTAAATAAATGAAGAATGTTAGTTGTTTAGATAAAAAATTAGTTGAGCAAATTTAAAAGAGAAAATGCATTATCTCGGGTATTTTGTCTGAAGGGACTATGCAGCTATCTTTTTCGTTGGGGCTAACGTCACCTAAAAGCCTCCCAGGGATTTGGCCCTTCAATAGCATGTCAATTAACTTTGCTTGGGCTTCTAACTGTTGCTTCATAATAGCTTGCTCTTCTCTCAACTCTTGGACCTCAGATGAAGAAGCAGATGTTCGCTTCTTAATCTTGCTAAAGTATTGCTTCTTTGTGACACCGAAGCCAACACCCCTAACACGACCGGGTGGTCAGAGGTCCCCAACGCTCTAGCTAAGATATCCTCATGCTCAGGAAGCTTGCCCTGTGATACTTCTTGAGAGAGGGAATCCTGTGAAAAGTAGAGCTAATTAGTATGCCTTTTAATAATTATTTATTAATTGATAGATAAGAATAACACTTACAATTTTTTTAGCAACCTCTTTCACACGAGGGTTGTCAATCACTCCATCTTTATTTGTTCATGCCAATGCCCAGAGTCTTTGGCGGGATATGGTAACATCCAATCCCTCAGCCTTAACTTCTTTCTGCTCCACGCCTGCATACCCTAACCTCCCTGCTCTGTAAGGGTATTCATTCTTGGCCACTCTCTTCTTATTTTGGGCGCTCAGTTTCTTTAATCAATAATAAAAATATCCTGTTAGTACACATAGATATATTCAATAAAAGGCACTAAAATTTAAATTTTAGAAACATAAATACCTTAAATTCCTTCTCGCGTCGAGAGACAACAAAAGCATCCTAATCTTCTTGCTTTACTAAAGGCTATAATAGGGGAGGAACTTGGGCTACAAATTCAGCATCAGGGTCTTTCAAATATTTTTGTGTAATAAAATGTCTGAAAGACCATAATGCCCTCCTAGCCTTTTGAAGGACAAAATCCTTCTTGCTCTTGTCTATTTCAAATCCTAACTGTAAAATAAAATAAATATGTTAGGTGCATCAATTTAAAATATTATAATAGAATATAACTTAGTCAAATGTAACTTATAGATACTGTCTCCCAAACAATGTCCTTCGTGGCTTGATCAACTTTACGCCAAGATTTCTGCGTGATAGGTACAGTTATCTTTGCCACAACCCCAATATAACTTATAAACTTTGCAGATTTGATGGCTTGGCCTTTCTTGTTCCACTGCACTGATATTTTTTTCCTTGCTGCTCTTATTTTTGTGACTTCTTCCATTATTGTTAGGCCTCGCTGGATATTGTAACATTCCTGTTCCAATTTTTTTTTGTGACGACGGAGCATCAGTAGAAGTTGTAGCGGGATCTGATGGAGGGATTTTAGTGGACTCAGAATCTGAAGCCATTTACCTGTAACACAATAAAATTCCAAAATTAATCAACCATGATTAATTCAAAAAAATAATCAACCATGATTAATTCAAACATGAAACAAAAATGGCATAATTAATTCAAAGGTTACATGTTTAAGTTGCTCTTTTTCGTTTCCTTGATTTGGGTTTTTTACTTCCCCCTCCTTGAAATATTTTCTTCTTATGCTGAAATAATTTACCCCTCTTTGAAATCCAAATGCCTTCATTATGATCATTTCTCATGTATAGAGCTTCATCAACAGTGTCGTTACTTTGATTTGATGTTCCTTCGAATGGGTCATCTTCAATTGCTACATTTTCATTTATTTTTTCATGTAACATAAGAATAGACCACCCCTTATTAGTAGGGTCAGGGACATAAAACACTTGTTTGGCTTGTTGCGCTAAAATAAAAAGCTCATCCTTATACCCTTCCTTGTTTAAATTGACTTGTACAAAGCTAAATTGGTAATCAAATTTCAAGCCATTTTTTCAATCAATCCACTTGCACCTAAAGACTAGAACTCGAAAGGATATGTAATCTAAATCCCATATATGCTCAATTACACCAAACTATGACATGTTTGCATAGATAGGATTTTTATCCTTAGTGCTGGAAATATGCATGGAATGAGCTATAAGAGTTACACCACTATTTTGCATTGTGCTCCTATCATCTTGCTCCCTTGTATAAAATGTGTATCCATTGACAAGGTAAGCAGTATAAGAAATGGCCTATTTGCTTGGAGCGTTAGCTAACCATCGCAATTTGTTAGAAACTGAATTGGAATTAACATTTAACTTTTGAAGAATGTACTCCTTAAACCATCTTGTAAAAGTTTTATTGTGTTCCCTAGCATACCAAATTTTTGATTTATTGAGATTGTCCCTCCTAAGTTCAGCCATATACTTGTCTACATACTCTTCAATCTCTTCAGTGTTATGCAACAAATATAAGTGGGCTTGCTCCCACTGTGCACTTGACATAATAATGACTTTGTTTCCCATGATCCCCTCTCCACTTATTCTACCCATATGTTGAGACTTTAGAAGTCCAACATAGCTAATATGACTCAGGTATTCAGTATAAAAGTCAATAGCCTCTTCACAAATATACCGTTCAACAATACAACCCTCCGGTCGACTTTGATTTTTCACATAGCCTTTCAAAATCTTCATATAGCTCAATAGGATACATCCATCTTAAATAAGCAGGCCCGCACATTTGAACCTCCCTAACTAAATGAACAATTAGGTGGATCATAATATCAAAGAATGCTGGTGGAAAATACATCTCAAGCTCACACAGTGTTAATACAATTCGAGCTTGCAACCTTGGCAACTTATGTGGGTTAATCACTTTACCGCAAATAGACTTGAAAAATAAACATAACTTAGTGATCGTCCCTCATACTTTAGGGGGTAAAATTGCACGTATAGCAACTGGAATGAAATCCTTCATTAAAACATGGCAATTGTGAGACTTTAAGCTCTTCAACTTTAAATCTTTCATTGATACAATATTTTTTATGTTTGAAGAGTAACCCTTAGGAACTTTAACTACATTAAGGAACTTACAAAATGTAGTTTTTTCTTTCTTAGATAGTGTATAAGCTGCCAGAGGGAGAAAGGTACGGTTCCCCTTATCTTTGGGGTGCTAATTCTTCTCCTATTCCTAAAGAGACCATGTCCAACCTTGCTTTTATGCCATCTTTTGTTTTTCTTGACACTTGGAGTAAAGTCCCAATAAGACTCTCACAGACATTTTTTTCAATATGCATGACATCAAGAAAATGCCGAACATCCAAGGTGGTCCAATAAGGGAGTTTAAAGAAAATAGATCTCTTCTTCCATCCGGTTGTCCCAAGGTGCCTTGCAAATGGTTTGCCAAATTCAATATCCAAATCTTTAATCTTCTCAAACAACTCATCACCAGTTAACGGCAAAGGTGTCTTACCTTCTTTTGGATTTCCATTGAACGCTTTTCTCAACTGTCGATAATGATGTTCTTGGTGTAAAAACTTACAGTGGCTGAGGTAAACATTCTTTATCCCATGCTGAAGCCTCATAGAATGTGTTCCCTCTTCATAAATAGGGTATCCAAGTTGCTCTTTAATGCTATACCCTGACAGATTGCCATAAGCAGGAAAGTCATTGATTGTACCGAAGAGTATAGCTCTTAAATTAAATCTTTATTCTCTATACCCATCATATACCTCTATACCTGACTCCCACATGATCTTCAAGTCATTAATTAGAGGAGCCAAATATATGTCTATGTCATTCCCAGGTTGCTTAGGTCCCGTAATTAGCATGGACAACATCATATACTTGCGCTTCATGGAAAGCCATAGAGGAAGGTTATAAATTACCAAAATGACTGGCCAAGTGCTGTAGCTACTACTTTGAATCCCATGAGGATTCATCCCGTCGGTAGATAATGCAAGGCGTAGATTCCTACTCTCTTCCCCAAATTCAGGGTACTCATAATCAATCTTTCTCTATTGTGGAGAATTAGTAGGATGACGAAGTATGCTATCTTTTATCCTTTCATCCGCATGCCATGTTAAGTTTTTCGCAATTTCTGCACTGCTATACATGCGTCTAAATCTAGGCACGATTGAAAAATACCATAGTGCCTTCACGGGACTTGATCCGTTCTGCTTGTAGCGTGAGGTATTACACTTCAGACACTCAGTTAACGACACATATTCATTCCGAAATAAAAGGCAATCATTAGGGCACAAGTGTATCTTTTCATAACTCATGCCAATTGATCGCAATACTTGTTTTGCATCATATGTTCAACAAGGAAGCTCATTTTCCTTAGGAAGTAATTCTACTTTCAAATACCCAAGCAACTCAGTAAATCTTGCATCACTCCATCCATGTTTTGCCTTCATGTTGTACAATTTTAACACTGCTGACAACTTTGATGCACTACAACCAGCATACAACAGTGTCTCCGCATCACTTTTCAACTTCTCAAACATTTCTGGATAATCCTGAGGTCCTCTTCAACTGCTTTGGCCATCTGTTTAAGACAATCTTCCTCAAGTATGCATGTGTCAAAATCATCAGGAGATGATGCATAGCTTTCATTATGCTTCTAGCTGCAACCAATATCATCTCTTGTCTCTCCATGCATTGTCCAACACTTGTAACTTTGATCCATCCCATTAATCACTAGGTGTTCTTCACAAGTATCTGGACTAACCCGCTTCACAAGACCACACTTTAAACATGGGCAAACAATCCTAGTAGGATCCTCCGCATGCTTAACTGCAAGCTTAACAAAATTTGCCACCCCATCCCAATATTCCTTGGATAGACGATTGACAGACATCCATTCCTTATCCATAATTCCTAGAAAGATTAAGAGGGAAATATGATTAGTGACTCTGACTACTCCTAGATAGTGGGAGAATTAGATACAAAGATCAATTAGTCAATAAGTCACTAACCACATGTTTGCACATTCCCTCTTTAATCTTGTTTAAAACTAATAATTATATTTTAATGCTAGCCATTGAAATAATTTCGGCAGCATAACAACTTAAAAAAGAAAGTTTCTCGGGCCTTATCCCCTCTTCCTATTAATCTAAATGACAACAACAGCAGCATCCACAACAACAAACACATAAAGTTATATTCAAGAATAATTTAAAAAAAATTAATAGTATATATAACGGCTTAAAATGAGTATTATCAGGTCTTTATGCCTTTAAACAAATCAAGTTATCTATAATGAGACTATATATGATCCAACAACAATAATAACAACATTAATAAGAAACTCAATTTTAATTAAAATCATATTAAACCACATCAAACACTATATAAATATCAATTTAAAATATCAAAAATATTAAAAACAAGGTAATTAGGTAGTATACTATTTTTATATCCTTAATGAATCTCCTCATATCAACAAAATAATTGGATGATCCCTTAATTCAATAATTAAGTACCCAAAAACTCAAAACTTCAAACACTCACTGGGAAGAATAACAATGCAGATCAAAATAAATAGCACAAAAATTATTTATTACGTATGAAAATCAAAATCAACAACCCATACATTCAAAATGAAGATTAATGATTGGGAAAGAAAGAACCTACCTCAACAAGAAGAGGGAATATCGACTGTGCAGAAAAAAAGAGAGATGAGAGTCTATTGCAGAGTGATAGAGTCAAGAATCCAAACGAACGAGTGCCCACGAGACTTATGGAGGTCGAGAATCAAAAACCCCTCAAGAATTGAGACCGAAAATGTGTTTTTTTTGGCAGTTAGAGTAACGAAAAATAGGTTTCGATGGCTCTGGGTTTGTTTCTAAAGATGAAGGATTTACAGAAATGGAGAGCGAAAAACAAATCTGGAGGGAATTTAAATGACAATACTTGACGGTTATTTCATAATAATCATCAAGTATTACATATATGACGCTTGTTTTAAAACAACCGTCAAGTATATGGCAGACAAACTTGACGGTTATTTCAAAACAAGCGTCAAGTATGTGAAAAAATTTAATTTTTTTTCTACTATTAATTTGACGTTTGTTTATTGAAGACCGACGTGTAAATTTTAGCTTTATATGATGGTTATTTATAAAAAATGTCAAATATATATACTTGACGGTTATCTTTAAATAACCGTCAAGTATTTACTTAAATATTTGTTTTGTAAAAACCGTCATGTATTCTTGATAGAAAATTAGTTGCTTATCCTCAAAATTATACTAAAGCTAACCCTAATGCAATATAGGGCCAACCCTAGGTCATCTCCCAAGGAATGGTTTTAAGTCTAATTGAAAGTTATCTAGTGAAATAAATCAACCAAAGTTTGTAAGAATTTAGTTACCTAGCTAATTATCTAAACTAATTACCTAATGTGCAAGTAATTAAAATGCTAGTAAAAGTGAGTGAAATGAACTTCCCTTTTCACAATAATGGAACCTTAGAGATTAGTTGATTTTAGACTCATTATCTTCTCATGATTAGGCTAAGTTTAGCTTTCCTTTCCTCTTGACTAAAGCTGTCATGACTTAAGAAAATTATCCTAAGCCAATTAATCTAATTAGCTAACCTCCCTAGGTCTTAGATTAAAGTCCGTAGTTCAATTAATCAATTGGTGAAGACATTAGCCAAGTGATTTACTCAAAATTCTCTCTCAACAGCCATGGTCAAACACATAAATTGAGCAACCACAAGATTATGTCAAGCTACTCAACAACACAAGCATTAACACCACAAAATTATGCAATATTAACACAAGATATTCACTAATTGAAAAACACAAGATTATGTGCCAAACAAAAAGTAGCAAAATTCATTCATGGCTGTCCAAGGAAGAAATTAAATGAAACAATCCTCTCTCTGTACATCAACATCAAATTCAAATTAGAATTCAAAAGCTAAGATGATTAAACCCTAGATTAAGGAATCTAACCATCTAGTAAAAAGAGAAGAGGATAGGAAACAAAAGAACTTAGCCAATTTGAAGCTCAAGACTCATCCTTCATATTCATCTCTCTAGGATTCCACAAAGAAACTTAGCCAATCTTCATCTTCAAGGACCCTAGTGATTGCTTGAGAAGGCCAAACTCCATAGCTCTTGAATAATGGAAATGAGCTTCAATCCTTGTGAAAATGGAAGTGATGGAATGAGAATGAAGAGAGGAGAAGAATGGTATGAGTTTTGTGGAGGTTTGGTGGCTGAAAATGGAGGTTAGGGTGCTAGAAAATGAAGAACAAAATAGAGAAAATGAAGAACACTATGAACAAGAGAGAGAGAATGTGGAAGATGAATGAGATATGTGTTGGATCCCATTTGGGGCTCAAAATGGCATGCTCCTTGATGTCTCCCATCAGCTAAAGCTTAATTGAAATAAGAAAAAAGAAATTAAAATGTAAATGGGAGCCTTGTTATACTTGTATGGTGGCAACTTCCTATTGGTTTGTAAATGATTCCAATGTGTGTCTAATTTTCCATGTGTCATCCACATCATTTAAGCTGATTTAATCTCTCAAAATAATCATAATTCACGTGCAAACCATCAGCCATTGATCTCAAAGAGTGTTGACCTCAATTGCCTAATTGATGCACAAGTCACATGCCACCTATGTCACATAAATCACATAATTCAATTAAATAACATATGATATAATAAAATTTAATTCATGTCCAGAATTAAATTCATAATTAGAAAGGAGAATTTATTAAATTAACCAGGTTTCAGGCTGCACAAAATTATATAAAAATTTTCACTGAAAGGCAAACCAAAAACTAGGACAAACTAAGACACTTAAGAAAGTGTTGAATTTTTTTTATTTAATTACTCCCAAACTAAAATGAATTTTAAAAATATAATTTCACCATTCATCAACTGGACATAAAATTCACTTTTTCAATTTTTCTTGTACATTTTCTCAAAAGTTCATTTTTTGGACCAAAATGCCCCTGGTGTACTGAACCTAGAAACTTAGGCAAAATTACAAATCTAATGCAATGTATGCACTTGAAGGTGATAAATCATTAATAAAAGGGTCCTACCTGACAAATAAAAGTGGGTAACAAATGTGTTCTATCAATTCCCCCACACTTAGCTTTTGCATTCCGGGCAAAATCAAGTGAAAAAGGTCCCAAAAGAAACTATAAGACAAAAAATAAGAGAAAAAAAAATGTTCAAAGTCACTAAAATAGTAGCTCATGAACTTCTAAAAATTATTAATCAATGTGGCAATAATTAGAAAAGAATTATGCACATCACAAACAAACCCTTACTAAGAATCAATGTCAAAGAGTAAGCCTCTCTAGGTTAAGTGTTTGCTCTCATCACTCAAAGTGTATAAGGTATTAAATTTCACTCAAAATTTCTTAGGATAAACCCTACTATAAATTTGTAACCCTTCTACATCTCCATCACTAAATAGCACTTGCAATCAAGAATCAAGTGGACTTTATTAGGTTGTGATATAGGTAATGAAAGGATGTCTAATAAATGCATGTATATAAAAAAAATAGGGTTAGCATCAAAATAATGCTAAATCAAGATATATCCCCTTAATATGCAAAGCATAACCTAACTCAATTGAGTGAACACCTTAACACAATGAGGATGGAAAGAAATGATAAAAAATAATAAAATAAATGGAATGGATGAGCTAGGCAACTTTTTTTTTTCTTTTTTTTTTTTCTATCTCTTCTTCTTTTTGTTTCTTTTTCTAGCAACTTTATTTCTTTTCTTTTTGACTATATTTTTTTTTCAAATCTATCTTTGTTTTTTTTTTTGGTTGCCCCTAAATCTTTGAAAACAATGGAAGTAATGGATGTAATGGTGTAGCAATAAAGGATAAAGAGTAATGGATAGAAAAATAATAATAGGCATCCACTCATTTGATCTAGGACATGCAATGAATATTAAAAAGATATATAAAAGTGTAACATGCATTCCTTAGGGAAAAATTGGGTGAACATTTTTTTTTAAGAATCAAACCAAAGGCTCAAAGTGGCTAACAAAGGATAATAAATGATAATAGGTTGGCTATTTGGCTCTTGGCTATTTTTTTATGAATGGCATCTCTCATCTCCTATCAAATAAGTGCGAGATATGTGGTCTTAATTAAGAAGTGAAATAAATTCTAAGGGGTAACATCACTAAGGAATTAATCACATATGAGTGTTTAGCCTCTTCCATGAAAGGTTAATATGCCACTCTAATCCATTAATTCAAGGTAAAAGAATGTTCACTTCACACCTATTCAATCCTAAAAATTACCATATCTCAAAAATCAAAATATCCATTTAAGAGCTAGGTAATTAAGTAACCTTAAACAAAACAAAGCAAAGCAAAAAAAATTTTTGAATTTTTTTTTTGCAAAACCAAACAAACAAAACAAAATATTTATTTCTCTATTCTCCCACACTTAAATCATGCATTGTCCTTAATGTATGTATAGACTAGTGATAAAATAAGGTGAGATCAATAATAAATGCATAATAAAAGTGTGTTGCAGAATTTTTTTTTTTTTCAAACTAAAACACAAAACAAAGAAGTCAAATAAAGCAAATAAACTAATTTTGTTATTCTTTGTATGATGTTGTTATTTCTATTTATGTGTTATTCTTTATTTGATATTATTCTTTGTATGATGTTATTCTTTCTACTTGTGTATTATTCTTTCTTTGGTGCAAGAATAAGTTACTAACTTCAAGGCCAAGCTTTTATGGTGGCTAATTAATCATCCAAAAAACAAAAAAAAAAATAAAGGTGGCTTTGAAAGTACTTGATGAAGAAAAGACAAGAAAGAGAAGAGAATAGCCACTTTAGTATATAAAAAGGGATGTTAATATTTGTTAATGACTTCTTAGTATATAAAGGGGTAGCCACTCACTTCTTCGTTTAGGAAATGAAGTTCCATTCATCGTTTGAATATAAATTAGTAACTGTGAGCTAATATATATATATATATATATAATGGATAGAAAATAAAATTTTCAAAATTGAATTGATTATTAAATTGACAAAAAAATTAGTTTATAATTGATTAATTTGATCATAATTAGATTATAGTCGAATGAATTGTAATTATATATATATATATATATATTAGTTTTATATGATGAATTATTTTACAACATTAAAAAATGTATAGAATAATATAAAAATATGATATAATTTATAGTTTTGACCTTTGACCAAAAAAGTAATTATATAACTATGAAAAGAAGAAGTAATTAGAGAGAGAGAGAGAGAGAAATATGTAACATCTCATATATTTTTACTCCTTTAAATAACAAGTACTTATAAGAATCATTGCTTAAACCTTGATGATCATCAAAAAGAGAAAAATGCCCATATGATTTTTGAGGACATATGCATTTTTTTCCAGAATTCATCATCAACTTACAAAATTCATAACTAATTCTATAAAAATCATATTGTGGTAATTAAAGTCTCTAAATTAAGCTTAGGAAGTCCTCTACAAGGGAAAAATAATTCCTAACTTCAATCGTCCCTATATATTTAATGAGAAATTTTCGTTTTTCACTGCTACAGTTATTTCCAGAAAATTTTCCAGTTTCCTGACCTCATTTTGTAAAAATCATATCTCATTATATACAAGTCCAAAATTAGTGATCTAGGACTTCATTTGAAGCTTGAAAAGTCCTCTAAGTAACTAAAAATTTTAAGGTAATAATCACCATATAGCTACTACAATACCCTTACTAATATTATTCCTTGGATAAATATTTTATCCTAGTAGCTTTTACCTCACAAAAAAAAAAATATTTACATACCAAAATATACTCTATCCATGATTATAATTGAAATATGGACATATTTGTAATCTACACTCATTGTTACAACTCAAAATATAATCATGGAACTAGATATATATATATATATATTACAACTCCAAACTATACCAAAATATAATTAAAAAGTAAGGTGAAGAAGTTAAATTCTTCATTGCTCTCTCTCCTTGCCATAGTTTTGGATGAACCTGCACCTATTATTTATAAGATAAAAAGAGGGGTGAGATTTATAAAAATCTCAATAGTATTAATCTACTCCAAACTTCAAGCAATAGTGGTCCACTCATATAACCAAGC
Source organism: Prosopis cineraria (assembly GCF_029017545.1). Taxonomy (NCBI): domain Eukaryota; kingdom Viridiplantae; phylum Streptophyta; class Magnoliopsida; order Fabales; family Fabaceae; genus Prosopis; species Prosopis cineraria. The sequence continues at coordinate 13,267,743 of NW_026555338.1, read as the reverse complement.
TTAAATCTTGAATTATAAAATTCAGCAAGTATAGACATACAATTGCCAAAGTATCATACTAGCAATAACACATCTCATTAACTCATAAATGTTCTATAATTCATGGTAATGAGAATTTCTATAACATTAAATCAACCAATATTGCTATCATGAGAATTAGAGAAATACTACTACCCTATAATAGTTGAAACAACTCATCATAATTTATTGTCAGCGAAAATATGGACCCAAAATAAAAACAAATCACTTTAACTTGCTATATTAGCCACAAACGGAACTCTCCACCTGTAGGAAAAAAAATATTTTCTTTCTTTTCTTGAACCTTCGATAAATCATTATTCCCTTCTGCGGTACACATAATAAATGAGACTCCCTTGTTCAACAAAAATAATTGAAATAATAGGGTAAAACTTATTTTTAATTTTCTTAATCCTATCTTAAGTAGATATATATATATGCATATTACCTTCCAATCATTTTTCTTATCTCATGATACCCATAAGTAAGCTGTTAACAAAAAACAAAAATCTAACTAGTACTTTGCAATCCCATATTTTAATTTCTGAACTCATCAATACATCTAAAAACTCATAAATTTATGCTTACCTTACTCCAAGCATTCCACAGCTTTGAGTTTCTAGACTTTATCTTCCTAAGATCTAAAATTTGGAAATCTCCATGAACTACTAGGTTTAAATGAAAGCTTGAGTTGAGTAGGTCCAGATTTTGGTTTTGCATGTGGATTTTGAGCGAAAAAATGATGGTATTTGGCTGAGTTACAGTCTCTCTCTCTCTAAACTCTCTGAAACTCCATGGAAGCTAAACTCGCTTTCTCTATCCCACTCACATTGCTGTATTTGAAAATGAAGAAAGAAAAGAATGAAAGTTTGGTTTTTAACTTTCATCTGTTACATGTTCAAAGCAATTGCTTCCATGTGGCCTATGAATAAATCTTCTGATTCAAGACATAAGCCTCACACTAATCTACTAGGGAAAATAAATTCCGTCTATGGGCTCACAATGGGCTTTGGAAATTAATTATTATAGAGTATTGGCACTAAGAAGAATGATGGTCTTAAAAACTCTAATATTTACATCTTATAATTAATTCTTTTAGGTATTTCCTAATCAATGATATTAATATAATTCTTTTAAATATTTCTGTCCATCAAATAATTACTCTCAATTTCTTCTAAAAATCATTTCTCATATTTGACTAATATCATTACTTAAATAGTATTTCTAAATTTTTCATTAATAAGCAAATTAAAATTTTGGACATGACACAATATATGTGTACAACATGACAAGAAGAAGTTTTTGTTAAAACTAGTCTTTTATTAGACTAAAACTAAGCATTAAAAAAATGAAGTCATTGGTGTGCATGTGAACAGAAACAAAAAAATTTAGTAAGCATAATTTGGTTCAATAAAAATATCAAAAGAATGGAGATGAAATTCACAACAAGTTTGGTTCCAATATTAACAAGTTTGATCCCTAAATTCACAACAATTTATTAGCCATTCGTAAGTCTTAGAATGCAAGCCCAAACAAACATCAGAGTTGTAAATTCGCAAGTCCCCATTCACAACTTTGGTTCCCATGTTAACAAGTTTTGTCTCTAAATTCGCAATAATTTATTAGCCATTCGCAAGTCTTGGAATGCAAGCCCAAACAAGTATCAGAGTTGGAAATTTGCAAGTCCCCATTCACAACTTTGGTTCCCATGTTAAATAAGTTTTGTCTCTAAATTCACAATAATTTGTTAGCCATTCGTAAGTCCTGGAATGCAACCCTAAACAAGCATCAGAGTTAGAAATTTGCAAGTCCCCATACACAACTTTGGTTCCCATATTAACAAGTTTTGTCCCTAAATTCACAATAATTTATTAGCCATTCACAAGTCCTGGTATGCAAGACTAGACAAGCATCCGAGTTAGAAATTTGCAAGTCCCCATTCACAACTTTGGTTCCTAGATTAAAAAGTCTTATCCCTAAATTCACAATAATTTATTAACCATTCGCAAGTCTTAGTGTGCAAGCCCAAACATGCATCAGAGTTGGAAATTTGCAAGTCCCCATTCACAACTTTGGTTCCCATATTAACAAGTTTTATGCCTAAATTCACAACAATTTATTAGCCGTTCGCAAGTCCTAGTGTGCAAGACCAGACAAGCATCAGAGTTGGAAATTCACAAGTCCCCATTCACAACTTTGGTTCCTATATTAACAAGTTTTATCCTAAAATTCGCAACAATTTATTAGCCATTCACAAGTCCTGGTGTGCAAGCCCAGACACGCATCAGAGTTGGAAATTTGCAAGTCCCCATTCTTGGTTCAAATATTAACAAGTTTTGTCTCTAAATTCGCAACTATGCAACAAAGAATTGCAATTTATCAGCACCTTCTATAAATTGACTGAATCAGTAAAAAATAAAATACCACTCTAATCCAACAAATAATAACTTTCATTAATTTAAATTATAAGAAAACCTTAATAAGTGACATAAACAACTCTAAGGTTTTATCATCAGTTACATGATCCATAACTTGCATCAAAATACCCTACAACTCTTTTGAGAAAAATATATAAAGGGTTGAATCCTTTATACATAAGAAGTTTTAGCTATGTCATATTCACAATCCAAGAAAATAATAGTCATCTTTACACACTATACAAGATAAAAGACAACTGAATTCACAAAATATATGCAAAAACGGTGTCATATCTACATCATATCCTAGCTTGGGTTGGGATTCCTACAAGTCTTGCATGTATGACTTGGTTGATGGCACAGTGAACAGTGATAAATCTTCTTATTTTGAAATTGTGACTTCTTCCTAAAAGTTTGTGGCCTCCCAGGAGGATGATTGGTCCTTAGAGGTGATAGGAATTAGTTGCTTTCCTTCAAAATTAAACTAAAGTTAACCCTAATGCAATATAGGGCCAACCCTAGGTCATCTCCCAAGGAATGATTTCAAGTCTAATTTAAAGTTATCTAGTTGAATAAATCACAGTTTGAAGTTGATTAATTAAGTGCTAACCTAATTATCTAATGAATTAAACTAGAAAACTAATCCTAATTGTGAATGAAGTAGCTTCTCTATTCAAGTAGGAACCCTAAGGTGTTGCTAATGGAAGATTCTTAGCCCTTTAATTAATTATGGTAGCTCACTTAACTCTCCTTCCTTGGCTAAAAATGTATTTACTTAAGACAACTATCTCAGGCATCCTAGCTTCACTAATTCAATTCCTTAAGTGCTATTACAAGCCCCTAAGTAACCTTACTAGCTTAGCTCTAAAATTAACTAAGTATTTAGTTAAAATTCATTCCCAAATGCCACTACCCAAAGCTATACCTAAGCTCAAAACTATGAAAACTCAAGCAACTCATCAAGTATTCACCACACAATTACATGCTAGGCTAATACAAGACATTCTCCAAGTGAAATCACATATTACCATGTAAAAACACCAAGAGGCCAAAATTTCAATAGCATAAAGAACTTGAAATTCAAATAAAAAATCTTATTTCAACATTACAAATTCCAAACAACTATAAAACTAAAGTCAAATTGAACCACAATCAACAATAGTCATAATATTCTAATGAAATTGAAACAAGATGAAGAAATGGTTGAGCTCAGCTAAGTGAAGACCTCAAGAATCCTCTTCCATCAACTCTTCCCTAGGATTCTATGAAGAATCTAGCTAGAAAACATCAAGAAAATCTTGCTTCCTCCATGAACATTATGTGGCCGAGAGGTATGCTCCATAGTGTTGATGAGATGCTTGGGGTGAGTTTGGCCATGATAGGGGAAGAGAATGGTGGAATATTTGAGTGGATTTGATGGGGAAATGGTGGAAGAATAGGGGCTGGATGTGCTAGAGTGTAGAGAGAAGAAGGAGAAAATGAAGAACACTAAGAACAAGAGAGAGAAAATGTGAAAGATGAGTGAATGGGTGAATGAATCTAATTTTAGGGTATGGGATGTGCTATAAGTGTTTCCCCATCAGCTAAAGCTCAATTAAAAAAATAAGAAAAGAAAATAAATAGAAAATGGGAGCCTTGTCATACTTGCAAGGTAGTACCCTCCTATTGGCTTGTAGATGATTTCAAGGTGTGTGCAATTAATCCCATGTGTCATCCACAATTTTAGCTGATCTAAACCACTAAATAGGAGCCCTTACATGTCCAAACCATCAGCCTTTGACCCCATGGACTTTTGACTCCATATGCCCAATTCATGCACAAGTCACATGCCACCTATGTCACATAAATTACATAATTCAATTAAATAACATGTGACATTATAAAATGTAATTAAAGTCTAGAATTGAATTCATAATTAGAAGGGAGAATTAATTAAAATAACCAAGTTATAGGCTTCATAAAATTATATAAAAATTTTCACACAAAAATAAACTGAAAACTAGGTCAAATTATGACACTTAAGAAAGTGTTGACTTTTTATTTAATTACTCCCAAAATAAAATAAATTTTAAAAATCTAATTTCACCGCTCATCAACTGAATATAAAATGTACTTTGTCAATTTTTCTTGTACATTTTCTCAAAATTTCATTTTTTGGACCAAAATGCCCTTAGTACACTAAACTTAGAAACTTAGGCAAAATTTCAAATCTAATGCAATGTGTGCACTTTGAGGTGATAAATTATTAATAAAAAGGTCTAAATTGACAAATAAAACTGGGTAACAAATGTGTTCTATCAGGAGGTTGGAGGAAGATTTGGCCCCTAATATTTGGAATGTTATAGTAATTTGAATAAGGCATGTCTTTAGTAACAACAGGAATCATGCTATAAGAGTATATCTTCTCTTGTACGGTGATTTTGTAACAATCTTCCACATAACTATACACATTACCATGTATTAGCTTGATGGTAGAGCAAGCGTGTAGATAAGGAATCTTTGACATTTGCCATGTTGCACAGCTACATTCCCGTAAGCCAGGATCAACACGCAAGTCCCTATATGCAATATATATACAAACCCTATTTTCTCCATAATGCTCTGCAAACATTTATCCAGCTCTAGCCACATAGTCTCTTAGTTTTGCCTCAATCTTTAGACCAACACCATTTCTCTAAGTAGAGAGAGCCATTTTAGATGTATGCATTTTGCGAGTTACCTTTTCTCTATGCTCATAGATCAATTGTACAACACCATGCCTTCTCTTAGTGATCATCCATGAATTAAATGACTCTGTAAGATTTTTAGTTATATTGTCCCATCTTCTATATGAAAACTTAAATAAAGACTACCTATTAATGGTCTTTATTGCGTCATCCTTGCCCTGCCTACTATTCCTTCTCTTACATCTATTAATTTTCAAAAATTATGCACTAAAATTCTCCTTAATGTGATGATAACAAAATGCATGTGGCTTGCCTCCAAAGATAGCTTGAACAACACCTATTATGGCATTGTGTCAGTCTGAAATTATTGTGAGTTGCATTGAGCTTATTATTTCTTTCACTATGTATAGGAACCAAGTCCAATCTTCAAGTGTCTCCCTTTTCACAATGGCATAAGCAAAGGGAAACAACTTATTATCAGCATCATAAGTAGATGCTAACAGCAAAGTCCCCTTATAAGGACCATTTAGATGACTACCATCTATGTATAATATGTGTCTTGCACCATGCATAAACCCCTTTGTACAACAGCCATAAGCTATAAAGACATGCTCAAACCTGTTATTGTCAACTACTGTCCACTTAGCAACTATTTTTGGGTCTGTTTCCACTAACCAGTCATAAATCCATGAAATTAACATATAAGATTGGTCGGGTCTACCATAGATCTTTTTCCAACGCCTTCACTTTGGCTCTGTATGCTTATTGGTAAGTTAGATTGATACCATATTCTGTTTGTAACTCTCTCCTAATGTCATTAGGACGTTTGTGCAATGTCTTCCTTGACATTACCGGGACAACACTCTTACACGCTGTTGTGATAACCAAGGTTAGATAAAATCCCAAGCAAAGATTATCACAACCCAAAGGTTTTAAAAGATAATTAGTTAAAATAATAAGATCCCAAGAAAACCCTTTTTGAAATATTTTTTGAGCTCAAACCATGATTAAAAATCAATTAAAACAAATACGGAAGTATGGAAGTCAAACTACTTTAAAACAGGCTGAAACAAGAAATTTTTCCAAAAATTTGGCCCATCCATCATAGCATAAGCTGTACTCACCGTGACGGATGACAGAGGGATGAATCCCTTAAAGGCCACTTGCACCATGGTGTAACTATCATGAATTAGGAATAACTAGTACTGGATTAGACATCAATTTCCTCTTCAACTCTTGAAATGTTGATTCACATTTATCGGTCCACACATATGGCTAATCCTTTTGAGTTAACTTAGTCAATGGAGACACAATATGTGAGAATCCTTAAATGAATCACCGAAAGTAGCCTGCTAATCCCAAGAAACTTCTAATTTCTATTACTAAGCTAGGCAGCTCCCGTTCCAAAACAGCATCCACCTTGTGTGGATCAACAGTAGTCCCTTCTGTCGACACCACGTGACCAAGAAATCTCACTTCCTTAAGATAAAACTCACATTTACTAAGCTTGGCATACAACTTATTGTCCTTTAAAATTTGCAAGACAGTATGAAGATGCTTCGAATGTTCCTCCTCATCTCTTGAGTAAATCAAAATATCATCGACAAACACCATACTAACTTATCTAAATAAGGACAGAATATTCTATTTATGTAGTCCATAAATACTACTGGAGCATTCATCAATCCAAATGGCATCACTAGAAACTCATAGTGACTATATCTAGTGCGAAAGGTAGTCTTTAGTACGTCTTCAATCCTGACTCGCAGCTGATGATAGCCTAATCGCAGGTTGATCTTAGAAAACACCGCAGCTTCAACCAACTAATCTAGTAAGTCATCAATCCTAGGCAAAGGATATTTGTTCTTAGTTGTTACCTTGTTCAACTGTCTGTAGCCAATGCAAAGTCTCATACTACCATTATTTTTCTTCACAAATAACACTGGTGATCCCCAAGGAGACGCACTCAGTCTTATGACACCTTTTTCTAGAAATTCCTCCAGTTGTTTCTTTAGCTTTGCCAACTCAGATGGAGACATCCGATATGGAGCTTTCAATATGGGTTTTGTTCTAGGTAAAAGGTCAATAGAAAATTCCACCTCTTGTTCAAGCGATAATCCAGACACTTCTTCTAGGAATACTTCGGGAAACTCATTCATTACTCTGATTCTCTCAATTCCTTCATCATAAGCAGTATGAATGGAAAAGAATACTATATATGCCTGACAACCCTGTTGAATGCACTTTTCTGCTTGCATTACAAACAAGAGTCTTGACTGACTTGGTTTCATTATAGGTACAGTGTACAATGGCAAGGATATTATCTTTCTTGCACAATCTAGCATCGCATTATTTACCGACAACCAATCCATACCAATCACTATATCAATCCCAATTATAGGTAGACAAATCAAATCAATGGTGGTTGATCTATTCTCAAATCTCAAATCAATACCCAGACAAGCACGATCGGTTCTTACAGAAATTCCTACAGTGTAGACACCTTTATCATATATGGCAAGGTATGCATAGACAATTTCAACCTTAACACACAATCATCAGAAATACAAGAATGGGTAGCACTCGAATTAAACAAAGCATCTATATCACAATTGTGTAGAGAGATTTTACCTCTAATCAAATTTGGAGATGCATTTGCCTCCTCCTGGGATAACGTGAATACCCTCCTAAGAACTGTCGATCTCTGCTTTGTGGTACCCACTCTGCCTTATTCACAATATTTGGCTATGTGCCTTGTCTTGCCATATTTAAAACAAGCCTAACACTTTTAAAACATTCTCACTCCACTATACATAATTAACCAATATAACACCTGGTAATCAGAGACTTAACTCAACGAGATGATTACTATGGTTCAGTTCAAAAGCAAGGGTTCCTAAATTTTCTAAAGAAAAAAGAGTTTGAATCAATAAAAATCTTTCATATCAGAGTAAAATAAGTTACGAAAGTATGGGATATCTCAGAGGAGTAAAAGAAGTTAAAAACAGTTGAAAAACAAAACATGTGCTGTGATACAGGGCAATCCGTTGCGGCTTGTACACGTTGTGCTACGACGTGTTGCTCTCTTTGCAACATGCTACATCTCAGGCGCCATACGCCACCGTGTGTTGCACGAAATTTCTACTAATTCTACTATTATTTGATAGCAGAATCGGGGAAACTTTTAACTCACCCTGAATCTCCGTTTGACGTCTAAATGACGCAATCTAGGTGTCTACAGAAAGCTCTTTACATAAACAAGCTAAGGGTATAGGTTTCACTTCCAAAGCAAGTCATATTAGAAAGTTGGACACCCAAACACATTTCAACCACTTTTCACCACTTTAACACCAAATGGGTATCTAAAACCCTCAATATGTGCCAAAAGCTTTTCCTAACATTGAACCATGTCCAATAGACCTAGGACTACCAGTACAGCAAGTCACAAGAAATGAAACATCAGTACAACAAAAATTCACTCCTTAACCCCATTTTATCAAAAACAGAGGGGAAGGTAATTTGTCATTGCATCTTGCCCAAATCATTCAAAACATGATCAAATCACACTTGCATTAGTATTTGGGTCTTTTAAACATATATATATATATATATCAACATACATAGAGACTAAGGGCCCAAAATACAAAACTAACATTTTCAACATCAAAGTAGTGTAAGTATGACGGCATGCATCCTAAAATTAGCAAATCATATACTATTACCCAATTAAATCTAAAATAGAGGCATACAGCAGGAATATGTTAATTCCCTACCTCTTTAGCCTTCTCCCTCTGAACACCAGAGCTAGAGCCTAAAAAATGTTGAATGAAAAGGGTAAGTCTAGCCACTCAGTAACTAAGGTTCAACCTACCTTATTCAGTTATATATCAATTATAAACCAAATACATGCACAAGGAAATCAAGTATGTAAAACATGCTAGCATATATCATATCTTGTCATTTATCATTAAATAACTTCCTTAACTCTCATAAACTAGGTGCGTTGTCATCATATGCTCAAATATGTGACATGACCTATTATTCATGCGACTTGCCACCACTTAACATGTGTGACACGTCATATATTTACCTAGGCAATGATCAACTAACCTTATATCCTCCTTACTTCCTCATACCAAAACTGTGGGCTATAACATTGAATAGGGCTCCGTCCGTGTGACTGGACTACCCAAGCTTACTAATCGTGAGGTGTGACCCAGCCAAAGATTACAGGACCCACTCTCAGACCACAACTTCCCCCATTCTTGAATCCCTAGGGTGTCTCATACCCTAGGCTATTCTCCTCATTGAATCGGTGGAGATAGCTAGGTTCTAGTCCCTCGAAAAACTATGGGACAGTCCCTCGACAAATTGTGGGACAAGGCTATACCCCCGTCCACTAGAGGGCAGCCTAAATACCATATAAATTTTTCTCTACTCTAAATCTTGAGATGAATTCCCACCACTGATCATGCCATAATCAATACTCACTTATTTTAACATTTTTACTCATCATCACAAAAATCACGTTGGGCTCATAACCATGTACTACCCAAGTGTGTACTCTCATCGTCTTCTCAACATTATTCTCACTTACCTCAAAATTTACTTCTCACGAACACATAATTACTTCTACACAACATCACATTTTGCATTTTCAAACTAAAAATAGCATTACGCACATATAAATTTTCATACTCTCATTCAAGCTAATATATGGTTTTACATTAAAAATGAATCCCATGCATGTAACATTCACAATTCACAATTAATAATCAATTAACATATAACTGCCTAAAGTAGGGTTCCCCTGATTACCTCAAACCTTTGACAGGTCAAAGATTTACCCCTTAATCAACTTGCTTCCAAGCTTGAATTTCCAATCCAATAGGTGACCCAAGAGCCAATAATACAATCAACCAAGTTGAATTTTATCAACATAACTAACTCAAGCATTTGAACCCTCAATCTCTACTTCTAAATTTTCCAACATTCACTCCACATGAGTTGGAGCCTATCCATTGGGTTAATAATTACCTTTAGCCCCCCAATAGCATTAATGAGCCATTAAATCCCCATTAACAGCATCATAAACTTCTAACTACTATAATAAATGAGATTTTTGAATATTAATGGTACCTAACAACAAAGATACCAAAACTCATTATACCTAGGTTTAAATACTCTAATCTACTCCCATTAACTCCATTTGAGTTAATAAATTTGGACCAATACCCTATATGAACTAAAATTACCATCCTCATCTAAACCCTAACTCAAATTCTTGAAAAAATGGAAGGGGAAAGGAGGAAGAGGCTTAGAAATCTTACCTTGGATGATTTAGAGCTTCAAACCTCCTCAAATTCTCATCTAAGTCATGCCTTAGCAGAGCATTAGCGCGTCTCTCCATTTTCCTCTTTTCTTTCTCTCTATTTCTATCTCATTTCACATCTAATAAATTGTAGAAAATGGCCATGCATAGCAGCGCATGGCACATAGAGGTCCTCCCTTGCTTAGAAATGTTTGTGCACCGTGGCAGATGATTTCCATGTCACGGCGTGTGGCACAGCAACATCAACTCTTCCTTTTCTTCTCCTTTTGATGCTCGGGTGGCCTTCCTTGATACCGGACCCATAACTAGGGCTAAAATATCATCAAATATGATTATTAGACCTCTCTGGCCACACACACCACTTCAACTTACTTAATTACCCTAATTAGGTTTAATTAATCAGGGGATTAAAAATCAAAATGCTACAACTCTCCTCTCCTTTTAGGAATTTTGTCTCCAAAATTCACTTAATTTAGCAAAGCTAGTAAAACCTTACCTCATTGAAACTAGTGAGGATATTGGTTTTTCATCTTCTCTTCGATTTCCCACATAGTATCACTAGAAGTCATCCCTTTCTATGTGACTTTCACAAGCTAAGTTTTCTTGTTTCTCAGTTGTTTCTTCTGAACATCCACAATTTTCTCCGGCTCTACCTGATATGTTAAATTCTTATGTAACTCCACATCTTAGGCTCAATCATATGTGAAGAGTTAGGTTGATATTTCTTCAATTGAGACATATGGAGTATATCATGCACACCCGATAAATGAAGAGGTAGGGCAATCCGGTATGTCAAAGGCCTAATTCTCTTAAGAATTTTGAATGACCTAATAAATTTGGGAGTTAATTTCTTTGCACAAATAGACCTCACAATTCTAGTCATAGGTGTGACCTTTAGAAATACGTGATCTCCAACCATAAACTCTAACGGTCTCCTTCTCTTATCTGTATAGCTCTTCTGTTGACTCTGAGCAGTCAGCAACTTCTGACGAATAATCTTAACTTTTTTAGTGGTTTGATCCACCAAATTAGGACCTATTATGCTTCTCTCACTCAACTCAGTCCAATAGAGTGGCGATCTACACTTCCTGTCGTACAAGGCTTCATATAGAGCCATTTGAATGCTCACATGAAAACTGTTGCTATAAGAGAATTTTGCCAAAGGTAGGTGCTTATCCCAACTGCCACTCCACTCGATGGCATAAGCATGTAGTATATCCTCTAGAGTTTGGATGGTCCTTTCAGTTTAACCATCAATCTGAGGGTGATATGTTATACTGAACTTCAATTTTGTATCCATAGGCTTGTGCAGTGCTTTTTAAAAGTTTGAGGTGAACCTCGGATCAAGATCTGACATAATTTCTTTCGGCACTCCATGTAACATCACAATATCTTGAATATAGACCTCTGCAAGCTTCTCTAGAGCATAGTTAGCTCTAATTTCTAAGAAATGAGCAGATTTGGTCAATCTATCCACAATTACCCAAATAGCATCATGATTCACTTGGGTACATGGCAATCCCATAATGAAATCCATAGAAACACAATCGCATTTCCACATAAGAATCTCCAATGGTTGTAGCAATCTTGGGGGTCTTTGGTGTTCAATCTTCACCTTCTGACAAGTCAGATATCGAGATACATACTTTATCATATCCTTCTTCATACCAGGCCACCACCATCGACTCTTCATGTCTTAATACATCTTGGTAGTTCCTGGATGAATGGTGAATTTACTCTGATGAGCTTCAGCTAGAATAGTCTCTTGAACCCTTTTATCATTAGGTACACATACCTAATCTCTATACACTACCAACCCATCATCATTGAACTAAATGTCCTTAATCTTGTTTGCCTCAATATCATCTCTAATCCCTAATAGATACTTGTCTTCAAGCTAAGCTTTTCTCAAGTCTTTGTAGAATTCATTGGTGATTACCGTTGTATTCAATTTGTATATGGCAAAATCTGGACTATTCTGATGTTCACTAGAGAAATAATCTATTAGCTTATACTCATAGATCATCAACCTCGCAACATGTATTGTCTTGCAACTCAAAGCATCGGCCACTACATTGGCCTTCCCCGGATGGTACTTTAATTCAAAATTATAATCTTTTAAAATTCCATCCACCTTCACTGTCGCATATTCAGCTCCTTTTGATCAATTAAATACTTGAGGCTTTTATGGTCACTCACTCATAGAAACCACAGACCAGCTCTCAAAACTAGAGAAACTAATGTAAAGTTGAAACATTCTCACTCTATTATACATAATTAACCAATATAACACCTAGTAATCAAAGACTAAAACTCAATAAGATGATTACCAAGGTTCAGTTCAAAAGTAAAGAATCCAAAGTTTTCTAAATAAAAAAGAGTTTGAATCGATAAAAATCTTTCATATCAGAGTAAAATAAGTTACGAAAGAATGGGATACCTCAGAGGAGTGAAAGAATTCGAAAACAGTTTAAAAACAAGACATGTGTTGTGATATAGGGCAATGCGCCGCGACTCGTACATGTTGTGCCACAGCATGTTGCTCTCTATGCCATACACTGCGGCTTAAGCATCATGCGCCATGGCTCAGGTGCCATGTGCTATGGCATGTTGCATGAAATTTCTACTGATTCTGCTATTATTTGAAGTAGAATCGAAGAAACTTTCAACTCGCCCCGAATCTTCATTCGACATCTGAATGATGCAATCTAGGTGTCTATAGAAAGCTCTTTACATGAACTAGCTAATGGCATAAGTTTCACTTACAAAACAAGTCATACTAGAAAGTTGGACACTCACACACATTTCAACTACTTTTCACCACTTTAACACCAAACGGGTGTCCAAAACCTTCAACATGTGCCAAAAGCTTTTCCAAACACCTAGTGTAAAATTTAAAAAATTATAACCCTGATTTATTAACCTAATGAAGGTAGTTAGTGAGTTAATGAGATGTGTGGCCAAAGGGGCTTAACTTAGCATAATTGATGTGATTTCAGCCTTAGAAGTGGGTTTGGATTGAAGGTGGGCTACCTGGGCAAGGAAAGAAGATGAAAAAGTGAAGAATTGTTTTATGTGCCACACGCTGTGGTGTTTAGTTGGTCCACTGCAGTGCATGAAGACAATTTAAACGTAACGAGCTCTTCTGTGTCATATGCCACAGCACATGGCCAAAAATTAGATAAATCAGTTCATGAGCTGCGTGAAAATAGAAGAGAAAAAGAGGAAGCAAATGAAGAGTCAAGCCCAAGAGATGCAAACCTTAGCCTAATGCAAGGAAGACTACAAGTTGAGCCTCTTGCAAGCAAGGAGGCAAGAAACCCTTGTGAAGTAGTCAAAGGTGGTGTGATTTTAAATCCTTTGTGATCCCTTGATTGTCTCCTAAATTATTTTCTATTTTAATGGTCCTTTGATTTAACTCCCTTTCTTAAGAAGCAAGATTAGTCTTAGTTTCCTATTTTGAGTCTAGTCAATTATTAGAATTAATTATATTATTAATTTCTAAGTTTTGTTATCCTATAATTTTAGGATCACATCTCTTAAATTATGTAGTGAATATTTTATCATTATTTTATATTATTTCTCCTTTTTAGTATTAGGAAATTAAGGTTTTAATTTTAGGAAATAGTCTTCTCTATAAGCCTATATAAATTAGGCATGCTCCATCTTGTAAACAGAACAGAAGTTGAATGAAATTATTCATTTTAGAGTTTATAACTCTTGTGAGCCTTAGTGCTTTATGGTGGCATCCCGTGTGAGAAACAAACGTGATCAACAGCATGATCAATTCTTGTGATGTCTTCGAAGGTTGAGGTTTCTATAGGTAGGTGCTTTAGAGGATCTTATCCTTAATCATTATCTTATTATTTATTTCCTTTCTTTCTTTATTTTTTGTCATAAATTTCATCCCTTTCTTTTTATTCTTGTGTTTTTGTTGTGTTTCAGTTGTTCTGTCCCTAAACTAGCACAATTCTGCTTCCGCGTCCCCTATCAGAAATGATTGTTAAAATGTATATTATATGTAAAATGTGCATAGCAAGATCATTGGTGGGAGTTCGCCTAGGGAGAGGAGTAGATTGGTTAAAAATCCATATGGTATTGGCAGTGACCATTGGAATTGGGAACTAGCTTTGGCACCGATCGTTGGAATTAAGAGATAGCCCTTATCCCATGGTTGTTTTGGGATTGTCCCACTTGTTCTACGAGGGACTCAAACTTAACTAGTCTCTACCGGTTCATGAGGAGGCTAGATTAGGGGTACGACACGCCATGGTTGTTAGTATTGGGGGAAACCAAATTACATAAGTGAGTGAGTTAACCTTAACCCGGTAGCTCCTCACAAGTGGAAGTTAGTCCGTGAAGGACATAGCTACATGATAGCCATCAGTTTTATGTCAAAGGTAACAAGAAGATATAAGGTTGGCATCTAATCATACATATAAGTTCAGCCATATGGTTGTTATTTTTATAGTCCGACATGTGTTGAGGACGTATGGTTGTTATTGTTGCAGCCCTGTGTTATGTTTTCACTAAATAATATGACAAAATGTTTTGTGGCAAGCCTGGTCACATGGTTGTTAGTTTTGTGAACCGTGGCCTAGTGTTATATGATATATGTGTTTATTTGCCAAATTACATCTATTTACAATTAATATGTAACTATAAAGGTTAAGTGAAACTTGGTTACTGAGTGGTTGTACTCACCTCTCAATTCTCAATATTTTCAAGAACTAGCTCATCGAATCTGAGTTGAGGAAAACATACAAAGGCTTAGGATTTATGGAGTAAATCCTCTGTATGCCTCTCTTTAGTAGATTTCATGTGTAGTATTTGCCAACTAGGATTAATTGTTATGATTTTGCACTACTTGCATAACTTTGTGTATAACTAGTATATTTTGTGCCCTGGTTAGTGAGTTATGGTTGTGAACTCATGGATAGGGCTAAAATACTTGTGCAAGTAAGAGCATATGTGTTTTTGAGACATATGAATGAAATGGTTGATTTTGTGCAACTTTTCCTTCCCTTTTATGTTTTGTGAAAATTGAGGTTGAGTCATGGTTTTATGAGATAAGTGTTTTTTATTGTGTATGGTGCGTTGCATGAGTTTGTAAGGGTCCATTGAGTGTGGTTGGATGGTTTGTATAAGCTATTGGAACGTGTGGTTGAATTGTGACACCCCATTGGGAGATTTTGTGAAAAAGTGGTCAAAATGGGTTTTGTTGTCCAACTTTTTATAGAAAATGAGTTTGAATGTAAAAATGGTGCCATTAGCTAGAGTTAGGAGAAAGCTCCGTGTAGTCACCGAAACCACCTCAATCAAACATCGGACAGAGATTTAGGATGCATCGGAAGTTCGCCTCCCGGGTTATCAAATGATAGCACTGATCTATCAAATTTCATGCAATGCGCCGTGACGCACGAGTCGTAGGCCACAGCGCATGTGTCCTTTTCTGCACAGAATTTGTCTTTGAGTTTTAAAACTCATTTTTTTAGGTCCCAATTGATTTCCAAACTTCTGCTTCGTTTTCAAAACTTTAATTTAGAGTTCTTAAATTATATTTGGGATTTGAATTGACGAAAATTGGGATTCCTTTAAAAGATTTTAAGAAATTTCTTTTATAAAATCCTACAGTTTGATGATTCTTGAGGATTAAGCCCTGGATTACCATGATTTAGATTTAATTGTGATTTAACCTCAAGGAGGTTACACCAAGACCATGTCTAATGGACCTAGGACTAATTGTACAACACGTCACAAGCACTGAAACATCACTATAATAAAAATTCACTCAACCCTATTTTATCGAAAACAAAGGGGGAGCATTGCATTCGCCCAAATTGTTCAAAACATAATCAAATCATTATTTCTACACTCACATAGTATTTTAGCCCTATAAACACACACACACACACACACACACACATATATGTGTGTGCATATACAGAGACTAAGGGCCCAAAATACAAAACTAACATTTCAACCATCAAAGTAGTGCAAGTATGATGGCATGCATCCTAGAATTGGCAAATCATATACTATTACCCAATTAAATATAAACTAGAGGCATACAGTAGGAATATGCTAATTCCCTGCCTCTTTAGCCTTCTCTTTCTCAACACTAGAGCTAGAGCCTGAAAAATGTTGAATAAAAAGGGTAAGTCTAGCCACTTAGTAACCAAGGTTAAAACAACCATATGCAGTTATATATCAATTATAAACCAAATACATACACAAGGAAATCAAGTATGTAAAACATGCTGGCGTTTATCATATTTTGTCATTTATCACTAAATAACTTCTTTAACTCTTATAAACTAGGTGCATTGTCACCATATGCTCAGATATATGACATGACCCATTATTCACGTGACTTACCGCCACTTAACACGTGTGACATGTCATATATTTACTTAAGCAATGATTAACCAACCTTATATCCTCCTTATTTCCTCAGACCAAAATCATGGCCTATAACACTGATTAGGGCTCCATCCATATGACTGGACTACCTAAGCTCCCCAATCGTGAGGTATGACCTGGCCAACGATTATAGGATCTACTCTTGGACCACGGCTTCCCCCATTCTCGAATTCCTAGGGTGTCACATACCTTAGGCTATTCTGCTCATTGAATTGGTGGAGATAGCTAGGTTCTAGTCCCTTGATAAACTATAAGACAGTCCCTCAACAAACTGTGGGACAAGGCTATGCCCCCGTGCATTGGAGGGCAGCCTAAATACCATATGAATTTTTCTCTACTCCCAATCCCTAGGTGAACTCCAGCCACTGATCATGCCATAATCAATACTCACTTATTTTAACATTTTTACTCATCATCACAACAATCCCGTTAGACTCACGACCATGCGCTACCCAAGTGTGTACTCTCATCATCTTCTCAATATTATTCTCACTTATCTCAAAATTTACTTCTCATGAACACATAATTACTTCTACACAACATCACATTTTGCATTTTCAAACCAAAAATGGCATTATGCACATACAAATTTTCATGCTCTCATTGAAGCTAATATATGGTTTTACATTAAAAATCAATCTCATGCATGTAACATTCACAATTCACAATTAACAATCAATTAACATATAACTACTCAAAGTAAGGTTCCCCTAGTTACCTCAAACCTTTGACAGGTCAAAGGTTTACCCCTCAACCAACTAGCTTCCAAGCTTAATAGTTCTAATCCAATAGGTAACCCAAGAGCCAATACTATAATCAATCAAGTTGAATTTCATCAACATAACCAACTCAAGCATTTGAACCCTTAATCTCTACTTCTAAATTGCCCAACATTTACTCTACATGAGTTGGAGCCTATTCATTAGGTTTAATAATTATCTTTAGCCCCCAACAGCATTAATGAGCCATTAAATCCCTGTTAATGGCATCACAAACTTCCAACTACTATAATAAATGAGATTTTTGGATATTAATGGTATTCAACAACCTAAGATACCAAAACTCATTATACCTAGGTTTAAATACTCTAATCTACTCCCATTAACTCCATTTGAGTCAATAAATTCGAACCCATACCCTATATGGACCGAAATCACCATCCTCATATAAACCCTAACTCAAATCCTTGAGAAAATGGAAGGGGAAAGGAGGAAAAGGCTTAGAAATCTTACGTTGGATGATTTAAAGCCCTAAACCTCCTCAAATTCTCATTTAAGTCATGCCCTAGCAGAGCATTAGCGTGTCTCTTTGTTTTCCTCTTTT
Source organism: Prosopis cineraria (assembly GCF_029017545.1). Taxonomy (NCBI): domain Eukaryota; kingdom Viridiplantae; phylum Streptophyta; class Magnoliopsida; order Fabales; family Fabaceae; genus Prosopis; species Prosopis cineraria. The sequence goes on along the minus strand of NW_026555338.1, from coordinate 13,249,564 downwards.
CTTTCTTTCTATTTATGTCTTATTTGCGTCTAATAAATTGCAAAAATTGGCCATGCGTCGCGGTGGACGCACAATGTGCCGTGGCGTATGGCACAGAGAGGTCCTCCCTCGTTTAGAAATGTCTGTACACTGTGGTGGACAATTTCCACATCACGACATGTGGCACAGCAACATCAACTCTTCCTTTTCTTTTCCTTTTGATGCCTAGGTAGCCCGCCTTGATACCGGACCCACAACTAGGGATAAAATACCATCAAATATGATTATTAGACCCCTTTGGCCACACACACCACTTCAACTTTCTTAATTACCCTAATTAGGTTTAATTAATCAGGGGATTAAAACTCAAGATGTTATAACTTTCCCACATGATATCCCCCACACTTTTAGCATTGAGGGGTTCTAGTTATGCTAAGAGTCAACACAGGCATTGTAGAATCTTGCTGAGATGGCTGTGCACCACTAGCACTATTCTTTGGCCCACTGCTCCTCTAGAAAGAACCTTGAGACTATGATCCCCTCTGAAAAAGTCTTCTTCTTCCTAAAGCTCCCAAAACTACTGGAGCTAAAACTGGCCCTCTTACTAACTCCACCAATAGGGCCAAGCGATTGTGAGAATCTACCCTAACTATCCCTTCTCTTCTCAGTCTCTGCCTCTCTGCTCTTTCTCACAGCTATTCTCAGCTTATTGCACATCTCATCATAAAATGTGATCTCAAACAGGGCCAACTGCTATCAGTACTCAAGCCCCATCTTCTCAAGTAGTATCTCAGCTTTCCATTTCAAGTCATCATTTCTTATGAGATAGGTAGAGTACTTCAACAATTAATTGAATTTAGCGATAAGAGCTTTTTCATCAAGATTCCCTTACTTAAACTTGTGGAACTCAACCTCTTTCTCTACTCTGAAGGCTACAAGGAAGTAAAAGTTGAAAAACCTCACTTTAAATTCATCCCATATCCACTTAACTCTATCTTTTGATCTCACTAATTTCCACCAATGTTTAGCCTCTTTCACAAACAACACCGAGGCCAAAGTCACCTTCTGCACCTCTAAGCATGGCACAACTTTAAAGATTGTTTCAATTCTCTCGATCCACTCTTTGGCTTTGCCCTCTTTCATTATTCCATCAAAAGTCGGTGGATGAAACCGTGAAAAACTCTTCCATGCTCGATCCATGGAATTCTGTGAACCACTGCCACCCACAGCTCTAGATTGCTTGGGTGTGCTTTTCTCATATGCTTCTTCATTTTCTATTATTCTACTATCACCTCTTGCTCTATCATTCCTCAGTACACCTTGACCCCACACCGAATTGCATATTTCTTGCATCAAATTTCTCATCTCCAAAAGTAAGGCCTCATTACCCTGCGGCTCATTCCTCGATTGTTCCAAGTTTTGACCAACCAGAATGTGATTCTTTGGTAATAGCTCATTAGTCTTTGGTATCATATCCGTATTAGATAGGTTACCACCCGTAGCAATTCTGGTGGCTCTTCTTCTTGCCATCCTCTCTCCCCTCCTAAGGATGGAAGTAACCACACAAAGAGCAAGCGTTAAATGAGATAACTATGCAAATGGAAGGTAAGTGTAATGAATATATATGCCAACTACTAGACATGAATGCAACAATAATGCCATCTAACACAACAATCACACATACCAGTCTCGGAACGCTTGAAACTGATACCAATTTGTAATGTCTGCCTTGACATTACCAGGACAACATCCTTACACGTTGTTTTGATAACTAAGATTAGATAAAATCCCAAGCAAAGGTTATCACAACTTAAAGGTTTTAAAAGATAATTAGTTAAAATAATGGCATCTCAAGAAAACCCTTTTTGAAATATTGTTTGACCTTAAACCATGGTTAAAAATTAATCAAGAACAAATATGGAAGCATGGAAATAAAACCACTTCAAAATAGGCTGAAACAAGCCATTTTTCTAAAAATTCTGCCTGTTCGTCGTGCGCAAGCCACACTCGCCACGACAGATGGTACAGAGGGACAAGTCCCTCAAAGGCTACTTACGTCACGGTGTAACTATCATACACCACACCACGCACCTATTGTCATGATAGCAGATTGCTATCATGATAGCTCTCTAAATTTTTAAAGCATGCCATTTCGCCATTCAACATCCAGTTTGAGTGATTCAAGTGTCCACACGAAGCTCTCTAAGCCCTCTAACTAATGACACTAGCCTTACACTTAAACAATCATCCATTTAAAAGATGGACACTCAAAACCAAAATAGTTCATTTTCACCTCAAAACACACACAAAGGTGTCCAACTCACAATGCCAAATGCCATTAGCCCTAGGGACACTTTAACCACCTCAAATGGACCATACACAACATGACAATTCAATCAAAACATACAATTAAGCATTCACACTCAAAATGACCACCAAAACCCCAATTCACAATAACATAAAGGGGTGGACAAAATCTAACACACATATCAACTTAGTCATTTTGGCATATAAATCACTTCAATTATATCACTTGTAATTGTAATTTGGCCAAGCACACACAACATTGACCTTGGACTAAGATATGCACACTTATCACAAATTCATACAAGTGATATCCTAAAATAATGTCATGTTCCTAAGTTAGCATTATATAATGGCAATATTCATTACAAACACAAAAGAGAAAGGGGAAGAGCTATACTATAAAGCTCTTCACTCTTCAATTGCCCCTACCGAAGCCTTCACCTATAAAATATAGCCACGGGATATGATAAACATCTCAGTAACAAAATAATTCACTACTATTAATTAATATGGACAACCATCAGGGAGTAAAGCTATTAAAACACCAAGAATATACTTTTATATATTATAATATTCTGTTTCATCAACACAAATCATTTACTACTAGCATGATAATTTTACCATCCAAGTCTCCATATCAACCCGATTGAAACTATAGGCTCTTGAACTAAGTACATATTCACAATAGTCCGAGCTCACCTTCAGTAGTAGGATCACCTAGCTAAAGGTGCCATATCCCACTTTCGAACTATGATCTCCCCTTATCGCACATGAATTGGGGTGTCGTTACTCTAACACTGCATCATTGATGCTAAGGAGCATCACTCTCTAATGTCGTATCTTGTATGGATACTAAGGATAAAATCTCTAACACTGTGCCTTACTAGATACTAAACAGATACATGCCATATGGACTTTTACTACTCCTTCCTACGAGTGAACTCCCACCTCCTAACATGATCATGCTCAAATTACCACACATTTCACACCCTTATAGGAAACCATAAATTTTCACATAAGAACTCACAATTCTTTATCATTTCAAGAGTAGTTTCTAATGCACAAGAAAATCATCTTTCACAATATGCCAAGCTTTCAAAACACATGTAAACACATATATTTATCTACTCATAAACAATTAAGCAATATAATCAATCAGTGTAAATTATTTTGTTACTTCAACCCTTTGTCACACAAAATGGTTATTGTGGCTCAATGTTAGCTCCATACATTCTATACGCACAAGGAAGCTTGAGTAACACTCAATCTACACAATCAAGTGATAGACATCAATTATCACTCTGGATAACCTCGAATTCACTAGGTTCTAAGTACTCGTAACACTCAAATTCCTTTTCTAACAACATCAACCATTCCCAAACACTCTAACCATCTTATTAAACATCCCAACACACCAAAATCACTAGCCAATTCCTCACATTGTCTCAAATCCTCTAGATTATGCCTAAGGTTCACCCAAACCCTCAACAAAAATTTCTAATCACCATAAACTCATAAACTTAGGGTTAAAGGCTTGATTTAACTCTTAAGACCTTAAAAAAACTAATGGGTTTGGTCTAAACCTAAAGGAATCAAGATTAAAGCCCTCATTACCTTAAATGTCCAGATTTTCACATAATGAGGGAGAGGGAGAAGAAAGAAAAGCTTACCCAATGTATATGAAGCTTATAAGGCCTCCAAAATCACGTTGGATACAAGCCCTAGCAGCCACAAGCTCTTCTATCTCACTACTCTCGAGTTCACCCTTTCCTCTCTTCTAATTTTTAGTCTGGTTCATGATCTGATAAGTGCAGATTTTACAAGTGCACCGCGGTACATTGGCATGCTTGTCGTGGCGTATGGCACAAAAAGCCACACCAAAATTTAAACTCCCTTCTATGCCATGGCCTGCTCAAACATCAACCTAGCTATCTTCTAAGGCTGTCTAAGAATCCAAAAACTATATTAGCCTCTCATAAACCTCATTAATCAATAATTTACCTAAATTAACCAAATTATCCTTAGAAACACTAAAAATTTTGAATTAGGAAATTTAGGATGTTACAGTTTGTCTATATGAGACCACACATCCTCAATTACAAAACATAATGTTAGACTTGAACTGCCCCTATGGGTAATAATTAAACTGTCTTGTGCATAATGTATGCGCTCATTTTTATCCTCACACATAGAAATGAAGTTTCCTTTCCCATTACATATGCTGTGATCTTCCAAGGGTAGCCTTCAATATCACATATCACTCTCATCTTCTTTGTACTATTGTTCTTATATTTGTATGGAAACTTATGAGCAATGCTATATTTGTACAATACTTTTCTAAAGGCTTCAGCATGGGGAAAGGTTTGCCTTACACCTGACAATAAAACCCTCTACTTAGAAGAATTAAGCTCTAGCGTCAATGTAGGTGTGCTTTCTACTCTATATGGTAATGTTAAAAGTTCTCCACAAGTATGTTAGGTTACACATTCTACCCTGCTTTCAAAGGCTACATGTTCGAAATTATGATCTTCAATAGGAGGAGAAGGAGAGTTTAGATCTGAAAGTGACAAGAATTACTCCATCCTACATTCATAATCCATCCAACTTTATGTCTCATTTACATTTGCATTGACAATCACAACTTCAGTTATTAAAATAACAACTATGCTATAGCAAATGACAACTTTCTTTAGAGGAGTTAAACATAGTAACTTACATTGGTGCTTCATTAATTGTTATTTCTCTATTGCCATTTCCTTTACAACCTATATATACATAATTGCTTCCAATATTATACTCAAATAGGATAGCAATTCCACTATCATCAACAAGGTCTATAAGCGTTATTTTATCATATCTCATAGTATATTTCATGTCACTCAAATTAATGTTAATGCCAAAACCAGATGATATAATTATTCTTAATTCTTCAAGTGTCATCCCTTCTGTAATCATTTTCACCCTCACATTCCGCTCATCATATTGTATTTTACCTTCAATATTTTTTACAAAATGTCCCCTTATGTAGAAATAAAAAAATAGTTCCTTCCTAAAACTAGAAGAAGATGAAGCCATTTCTCATGCCAACCTAAAATAATGAAATAATCATTCATCAACATGTCTATTTTTTAAACATTATGATCACATATCTATTATGTTTTATCCAATAATAACTATTGTTCTTATATTCACAACTTTGTATTTGTTATTCACAACTTATGGTTTATGCATTTACAATACAACTGAAAATGATATATCATTTATCATTTATCTATGCTGAGTAAGCATCGGTACCCTTGTTTTTTAGCTTTAAGCATGAAGAGAAAATGAAGACCTCAATTATTTACGTATAATAACCCACATCAACTTCAACTATTACATATGGAAGGAGAAAATTTCAAGGAGAAGAGGAAATTTACTCATGCACAATAGACGTAACAAAGGAAGAATGTATGCTAATATATACCCATAGACAGCAGCCAATCAAAACAAACAACCCATGTACAAAAATTTAAAAAAAAAAGGAACACTAGAACGAGAAGAGCAAGGAGAAGGAGAAGAAGGGGAAGGAGAGGGAGAGGGAGATGGACTAATACCATGAAGCAGAGAAGAAGATGAGACCATGAACAGGATGAAGCAAACATGCGCGAAATTTTGTTTAATGAGGATTGAGATTTTTATTTACTTTGAGGGCAATTTGGTCATTTCATTTGAATTTCTAATGACAAAAAGGTCCTAAAGCACTTCAGGGGGATTATACTATTTCAAGGGACCAATATGTCAATTAGCTAATTTAAATGGATTTTTTTTTCATTTTTCCTTATTTTAACTTATTATTATTTTGAAACTGTTGCCTCAAAATGAATATGCTAGTCTTCTGTCTCTACTTTTGATTAATATGATAAAAATCTTGAAACTAAATTAAAAATAATTTATTATTAAGTTCTGCCCCCTTGAGAAGAAAATTTATCCTTCAACAAATATTATTAGATCTATCACTTATTGCTTTTATAAATTAAAATATAAATAACAACTTTTCATTTATTACGTGTTACTCTCATATATAATTAAAAAATATAAACATTCTTGAAATAAATTATTTGACCATAAATTATTTTTCAAAGAGCATCTGGTAGCCTAAACTATCAGATGGTACAAAATAAGTTATGAACTTTTAAAAATAGAGCATCCAGTAGCCCGCCATTAACTTAAGCTAATGGACGTTATGTGAGGCCCACAATGATACGTGGCACTACACGGGCGTGACACATTAGCATGGCAAAGGTATAAATTTAGCCACCAACTATTTTCCTAGACTCACTGGGTAGCTTTTACTATAAAAAAAATAAATCATCCAACACCTTCCCCTCAATTTTGACCAAACACCATTTATTTTCATACTTATGAGGCCTATAAAGCATTAATCTCTCCAATCTTCTTGCCTTCGTTCTCAACATAAGCTCCAGAAGAAGAGGTTTAATGAGTTTTAATCTTAAGACGATAAGGACAATGCTAATGAAGTACAAGCTTGATTTTACTATGCATAAGAAAAGCTTAATTCTAACTTAATTTAGTCATAAATTATTTATTCTACTTTGTTATCGTCATCTCCGTGAATATCTTCAAATAAGAACTATTTCAACCTCTTCTTCTCGAGTTGAGATTGATAATGAAGGCAAGAAGATAGAGAGATTAATGCTCTGTGGGCCTCATAAGTATGAAAATAAACAGTGTTTGGTCAAAATTGAAGGGAAGATGTTGAATGATTCATTTTTTTATAGTATCCAGTGTTCCTCAAAAAATAGTTCATGGCTAAATTTGCACATTTACCATGCTGACGTGACCTGCCTGTGTCGTGACACGTGTCATTGTGGACCTCACATAACGTCTGTTAGTTTAAGTTAACAGCAGGCTAATGGATGCTCTGTTTTTAAAAGTTCATGATTTATTTTACACCATCTGATAACCTTACTCCTCAAAATATTTTGTGATCAAATATGCACCTTTACCACAAATTGAATTTGCAATCCCTACTCCCTACAGACCCTTTTACACTTACAAATTCTAATACATACTGATCCATTAACATCCAAATGCACTTTACTCACTGCTGCCAATTTCAAAAGGCTAGAAGGCCAAAATAATATCACTGTTTACTTGAATCTATGAGAGAGGAAACAGTAGTCTGTCGTCTTGTTTGAATAAGCAGCATCGATCTGATTGTAGCACATGAATGACTAAACTCTGGCGAAAGTATCTTTAATTCCCTAATCCCTGTGAGTTAATCTTTACTTCAACTATCACTTATGGTTTCTCCATTTCATAGCTTTCATTTTAGAACACCCTATCTCTGGACCCAGCCTCCCATTCTTCACATCTGCTCAACCCATCTCTTCCCCCTTCTTTTACCGTGTTCTCCCATCTCTTCTTGGCATCATGGTTCTATTGTTCAATGTTACTTCATCTCCATTAGTGCCCTCAACATTAGTCCCCATTTCATCCGTCCATTCTATCATTGTGCCAGGGGCTGTTCTTGTTTGGTCTGTGTTGCATCATCCCATTCACTTGCTCGAGTTTGCCTTCCATCTAGTCAACACAATTGGGGTTCTCGGTCACCCTCTTGGGTTTTTTTCCCCTATAGCTGTTTTTATCATTCTGTTGGTGTGTTTAGTTTCCCAATTTTTTATGCAATTAAACTCCTCCTTGCTGTGTTTGCTTCGGTCGACTGTACTACCGGTCAGTATCCCTCTCCATTATATCTCATTTTTGCATAATCACTGAGTAGGGCATGTTCTTGGGTTTTAATATGATTGTTCAAATCCCTGGATGCTGTGCATATTTGGCTGCTTTAAATATTGTTTGGGTTGAGTTCTGCAGATCTTCACGTGATGAATTCTCTGTTTTGAGCAAGATTTGGTTTGATTATTCTGAATACTTTATTGTTAGGCACATTTAACTGGTGTGAATGCTCTGTAGTTCTGAGGTTACCTACTTTAATAGACTTTATCATGTTTTTGCTGCTTATCTGAGACAGTTCTGAATGCTTTACGGTTATGTACTTTAACTGGTGTGATTGCCCTGTATTTTTGAGGTTACCTACTTTTCATAGACCTTGCCTTATTTTTGTTGCTTATCTAAGACATGCTTTATGTCTATGGTTACCAATGTGCTTAAGCACTTGTCATTCTGCCCTTTGATGGGCAATTTTATCTGAGTGTCTGGGGTTTGTTACATAATTCCTTTGCTTCACCCAACTGTGCCTTCATCTTATTTCTATAAAAAAAAAGAAAAAAATAGCCCTTTTGTCCGAAGCAACACAATTTTCCCTCTTACCATTACTTTACAATGTGCTAAGCATTATGATCTAGTGAAGGAATTCAAGGAATAGAAGCAATTAAAATTATCATGTTGATTTCTAAATTTTGGTGTATATATTCAAAAAAAAAGGGAAAGGAAAGGAAAAAAGTTTAGAAAAATAGAAGTAAAAAAATGAAAGAAGAAGAAGATAAGGGAAAGGATAAAAGTTGATCCTCACAATTGCAAGTTGGTTTGAGTGAATGAGTTCATCCCATGTTTGGAATTTCTTCATACAGATGCTTAGCGCAAACTACAGTTGATGGTTTTACTCTTTCATCACTTTCACTTCATCTAACCTGACACATTATGACTCTTGATAAAGTCCTTTTAATTTGTATATGCAATGAGATAGCAAAGTAGAGATTGGGATGAGAAACAAATTTATGGTAGATGGATTGCAATATGTAAAACTGAGTGAAACACAAGCCAACAAACACATTAAGCGTTGAGTTCAAACACTTGATTAGTGAGGGACAAACTATTGAGATTAATCTTTTCCTAATTAGTGTACCTTGTTGCTTGCATTCTTTTAGAGTTTAGAAAGTATTCCTCTAAAGACTGACTTCTTGAAGGTCTGAAATAATTCTGACTTGGCAATGTTTATGGTATTTTTGCTTATTTTGATTCTCTGTGTTTAGTTGTTTTCATACATTTAGCATCGAAAAGAGTACTATCTGTTGGTTATCTTAATGTCATTAATTTCTTTGTCATTATATTGCTCATACATGAGAATTTTTGTTGTAATATGTAGAAAACAATAGTCATTTTTTGAAAAATATATCGATGGCCATATTGGATTTCATGAAATCTAATGAATGAATTTAATTGTTCAATGTGTGCAAATTAATATGAGTAATGATGATGTTTTTATGCATTCAGTTAGCTGGTCAATAATGTTGAGGCATATGGTGAAATTAAAGATGAAAGTGCTCAAGGGATACATGGAGGGTACTACCATCTTGGTTTGCCTCTTTCATACCTGTAAGTTTATTTTTTCTATACTCTCTCTCTTGCTTCTTTGGATTCTTCTTCATCTTTCTTTGTTCTTGTGTTGCTTATTTATGGTCACAGCCTTGGTTGATTTTGGCCTGTGACTATTCGTTATCCATGGCTTTGATTTCTTTTGTTGATTGAAATTTTCTATTAAGCTCTTTTATTGATTGAAATTCACAAGTTTAGTTTAGGAATTGAGGAGAATTCAGGAAGTAAACTACGTTGACTTGACTACAAGATCTAAATTCTGGAAGTAATAACATATAAATCAGATTGGCTTTGTTAACCTCTAGAAGTTTTTATTATTTCATCACATTTTCCTTAGATTCTAGTCCATTTTGGTTTAATTGTATATGTTTTTATTGCCCAATTTAGGAAAATGTGCATTTTGTTTTGGGCTTGTGTTCTTGACTTGAATTTGATATTTTTAGCCTAATTTCATGTTATTTTGATTAAAGTTTTGATTAGAAGCATTTCTGGAGCTTTGTGGATGTTTTTGGAAGGCTTTTGGATGAAGAAATCAAGAGCAAAATGAATGATTTTCATTAGCTCTAAAAACAGTGTAAAACTGCCAAAGTCGTCCCAAAGTTGTGACTTTCGTTCTCGACTTTCGCCGCTGTCAGAAAAATGCTGTGTTCCATTTATCAGAAATTAGTTGGCTAGGATACATATAAGTTGAGAGCTCGATCCAGAACGCATTCTTCAGACTTTTAGACACTTTTGGAGCTTGGTTGTGCTAGGGTTTGGGCATTGGAAGAGTTGGGATCAAGAGATTGAAGCTTTGAAGACATTTGAAGCTCATTTTCTTCAGTTTTTCTATTCCTCTTCCCGTTCCTCTCTTGTAATCTGAAATGGGTCCACTTATTTTGTATATTTGTAGCTTGTGGATGATTATGAGTAGCTAAACCCTTTGTTCTAGGATTATTTGGAACCTTTGTATGGATTAACACCATATTTCTCCTCTCTTTTTGTGATTAATGATATATATGTGCTTATTTTACTCTTTCCTTAATGCTTCTACTTGATTGGCCACCATTTAGATGTTGGGTTCACTTAATTGATGCTTGAGAGGGCTAGGTTGAGTGTAGAACTTGGGTAAAATGTGTAAGTAAGAACTTGATATTTGCATGTTGAATGGATGGTTTTGCTAGTAAGATAGAGATATACTTGCTAGCCTTGCATAGCCACATTAGGGTTGGTGTTTAAAATTGAGTTTTATTAATTGTAATAAGAGATTAGGCAATTAATTTAACTAAACACTTGTTCATGACTTGAGAGAGCTTGTCCAAGTATTTTTAGAACCCTAGGTTAGCACTTATTTTCATTAAAAGCATTTATGAGAGGAGGTAATTTTGGTGTTATGAAATGTAAGGGGGATAAATAATCCTAGGTCCTAAATTGTGTTTGAAGTTAGTGAATCAATTCCTTTTCTTTATTTTCTAGAGTTAATTTCATTTGCAAAACCATTTCACCTAACTTTGTATAACTCAACTTGATCAAATTTACTTAGTCTTTTGCTTGATCATTGTTTTTGAACAAATCTTGAGGGAACGATATTTTACTTTCATTATATTACTTGCTACGATCCGTACACTTGCGATGAGCAACAGGCTTCGAGAAAAGAAAATAGGAACAAGAGCCCAATTCCAAAAGTAACGTGCATAATATTTAATATTCTAGTATTGAGTATGATAAACAAGTAAAGTACTCAACCTCGATATAAACAAAAAATTATTTTGGGGTAACCTTAGTGCCAGAAGTAAGGTTATGAATAGTGAAAGTGACAAGTTTAAATATTCGAAATAATATTGGTACTTGAGTGAAAAACATTTAACATGTGAAAATAGATTTACTGACAAACTTACAACCAATATACCTTTTCTTTTTGATTAAATAAACCTTTTAAACATACAACCTTCTGTAATTTATCATTATCAAAACTAGTTTAATATTTGTTCAACATTTCTCCCCCTTTTGATGATGATGAAACGTAGATGCAATAAGAAGAGATTGAGTCTCTGCTTTTAACAGATAATGAACATAATTGTAGCTTATCAAAATCCCAAAAGCTCATATCCTCAGTCGTCCTTATGGATCCTAACTCTTCTCCCATTTGAGGGAAAATGAAGGGTCAAGATCACCTAGGGATGCTGTGTTTCTAACAACAGTGCCTCAATCAATCACATGTCCACATCTGATAATATGTCTTCTGTAGATACGTTGTCCTTTAACTCCTTTAACTCATCTACTACCTCATGAACTCCCAGAGCATAATATGATGGAGTTGGCTTGAGGGAAGAACTCATGCGAGATGTCAATTTGGACCATCTAGATTTAATTTAGATGGTCTAAATTTAATATTTTTATTTTTATTTTAAATTTATCCAAAAAAAATTACAAGGCTATTCATATTAAATCTGAATTATTCAGGGTGGTAAACAGATTTATATAATTTTTTTATTTTAATGAATTTAAAATAAATTTAAAAATATTTAATCTGGAGGGTCTATATTGTATAATTTTATTTTACCATTTAATATGGACGGTCTAGATTTGCACCTCTCTCACCCTCTAAATTTAATGTAAGGTCTCATCATTGTATTTTTTTAGGATTTAAACTAGGTGCCAAAAAATATGAATTTTTTTATCCTTTCAATTCTTCTACCAGCACCTTACTTCCTATGCCTTAAGCTTTTACTCCTATCGACCCCTTTGTTATATCTCTCCTTCACCTCCTCCTCCTCCTCGTCCAACTTAAAATTGTAGTAGCACGGGACATTTTCAAATAATTGGATCTATTTTGTGCTTCATATTAGCTTTGTTGTTGAGATAGAATAGTTGTCTTTTGAATAAAAATGTTGCTTTGAATCAAAATTTGTCAAAAAGCTGATATAGATTTTTTAAAAGTTACCCATGGTTTTTACCTTTAAATAATGTTGAGTTATTTTCTAGTGAAAAAAAAATAATTGTTACTTTCCATACAATTTTTAATTTATTAAAATGAAATTTTTAAAAATACACCTATACATTAATCTTCTCTCCATATCAAAAATTTTATTAAGCGGTGCTTTGAAAAATAAAATTTTGTTATAAAAAAATAAACATTTAATAGATAAGTTCTTGAAAAGTTGTAATCAAATCACAAAAGGAAAGGAAAATTTATAGGAAAAGGACAAGAGGGTTGATTCAGTTTTGAACAAGTCAAGGGTGTAAGACTAAGGGTGAATCCTATCCTAATAATTTATAGTGAGGAGTGCATGTATAATTGCTATGGATGCATAAAAAGGAGAGGGATAAAATAAAATGTTCACGATGATTTTTTTTATCATGTCTTTTCTTTATTCTTGTTTTTTTATGAAAATAAAATATTTATTAATAACACAATTAAGTACATAAAAAATTAAAAAAGGAAAAAAAAAAGAAATATACATATCATCTTCTTCTCAATTCTGAGGTATTATAATTTGATTACATTTATCTAATATAAAAAAAATATTTTCCTATGTCGAGAAAGATGAATAAAATCATAATTATTGTTATATAGAAACCCTTTGAAATAGTTAAAATTTTCATGGCCAAAAATGCGTTTAGTGTCTTATAATTCATCATCATTAATCTTTTTATTGTTGTGCATTTTTGTTAAAAAAGTAACTGTCGGCGGACATTATGGTGGTGGATGTGGTTGGTGGATAACGGGAGCTTTTTGTTGTTGCTTCTCATTGGGAAATATTATGCATAAAGCATTTATAAATCTTCTATGTGGTCTGTCATCTAGCTTAAGACCAATAGTATTTTGAAGTTGGTTTGGCTGTATAAATTATAAAATGAAATGATAAGTATTAGAATGATAAATATTAAATTAATTAAAATAAATAAAAAATTTTGTCACTTGTGAATAAAGAGCATAATATAAAAAATTAAATGTTTTTGTTTAATCTGCTCACGATTGTATTTATTAGCATTAAATGTGTTATTTAATGTATGTGCATATTAGTTTTTGACTTCATTCGTAAGGTCATATGAAATAGACATGTCTATGTTTTCATTTTTATTTCGAAAAGTTCAATTAAGTGCTTGGTTGCTTCAATCTCCAAAGAAAATGAGAAGACATATTGATAAAGAAATGATACTATAAGGTAAGTGAGTAAGAAAAAAATAAATATGAAAATATGGTATTATTTAAACATTTAAAGTGGAATATATTTAGTAGCCAAAATTAATGTAATAATACATTAAAAATCATAAAAAGCAAACTCGTTTAGCATTTATAAAAGACTCAAAACACTTTCAAGGTAAAATTGTTCTATTCAAGTCTTGGGCTGATTTTGAATAAAATTTTCAAATTGGTATAAAAGCATGCATCCTATTTATCCCAATGAAGAGAAATAGGGAGAGCAAAACATCTTTAAAAATAATAAAGTACTTTTACTTTTTTGTTTGAAAATAATAAAATAATTATAAAGTTAAATATATCTATAAATGGGGTGTAATCAGGTTGCATGCTTGGAGGCTAAAATTTTTAAAAAAGTTTTGTACTTACATCTATTTATATATTTATTAATAGGTATAATAATTAATTTTTATATATTTTTAGGCTAAAGCTTATGTATAATCTGTGTGAAATTATCTCCATTGCATACTCGATTTGTTAGCATAGAAATTTTGTCTTTCATACACCAAGGTCCAATTATCTTCTTTTATGGATTCGATTAAAAATGCTTTCTTTAACATATATCATTTTTTCAATTCTTTAATTTTCAAGCATATAATTCTATTTTATTTGAATCATAATATAGGGTATTGGTAACTAATTTATAGTTTATAAAAAATAATTGAAATTGTAATCTCTTGAGAAATTGTATATTTTTTTAATTATACTTTTATTAAATAGTTTGTATAAGTCTCTAAATAATGACAATTAAAATTTCAATGCATGAGTTTTTTCCCAAAAAGACTAATAAATAAAGTATAGTTGAAAAAGTAATTGTAAAATTACTTAATGTCTTATATTTTGAATTGATGAGGGTTTTGAAAAAATGTCCTATAGATGTTGTGGATTTGAGGGAGTTTGTAATTTTTTCTCTAATGATTTTCTAAGTTATAAAATTATATAAAAATTAATTATTATAATTGTTAATGAATATATAAATACATGCATGTCTATCAACTTTTTCGGCCTCTCCTAAGTGTGCAAATTGGTTGCGCCGTTATTTATAGATATTTTTAACTTTAGAAGTACTCTATTGTTTTTGGTCAAAAAACAAGAAGTACTCTATTATTCAAAATGTTTTGCTCTTTTTGTTTTTGTTTTTGTTGAGAGATCGGCTGCATATAGTTCTAATACTAAATTGAAAATTTTACTTATGGCATGACCCAAGAGTTTAGAACAATTTTATCTTTAGTACATTTTAAGTCTTTTATATATGCTGGGTAGATTTGTTTTTTGTATTCTAATGAGTAATGTTAAATTATATTAATTTTGGATATTTGACAATGTTGTCCCTTTTTAATGTTTAAGTACTTCAAATTTTGACATTTAGGTCCTTTTTCTCACTCACTGCCTTGCAGTAGTATTTCTTCGTCGCTATATCTTGTTATTTTTGATGGAGGATTGAAGCAACCAAACGTTTGATTGAAATAATGTTTTAATATTTAAATGAAAACATGAATGTTTTTATTTTGTATATAAGATCAATGGGTATATGCATTGAATAACACATTCAACACTAATGAATATAATTTTGTGAGAATTGAATGAAAGATTTTGCTTTTATATTAGGCTCTTTATTTGCAAGTGGTAAGTTTTATTTATTTTTAATAAATTTAATATTTATTATTTTAACACCTATCGGTACTTGTCATTTTGTAATTTATATAGCCAATTGGAATGCTGTTGTTAGGCTAGATGGTGAGTCGCACAAAAGATTTGTAAATGCTTTATGTATAATATGTATAATATTTCTAAATGAGAAGTAACTGTAAAAGACTCCTGTCATTTAACAGCCCCTGCAACATCCTACGTTAGCATAAATGGTTATTTTTTAAACTGAAATGCGTAATGGAGAAAATGATGATGAATTTCAACAAGTTCAACGCATTTTGGGCTATGAAAAATTTAGTTATTTTAAAGGGTTTTAATACAACAATAATAATGATTTTAATCACTTTCTGCACAGGGGAATATTTTTTGATAAATTATATGAATGTAATCAAATTATATAGCATAGAGATAAATTTAGGGAAGACGATATGTATATATTTTTATTTATTTTTTTTATGTACTGAATTTTTTATTAATAAATATTTTATTTTTTAAAGAAAAAAGAATAAAGCAAGGGCATCTAATAAAAAGATGATCGTGAATAAAGTCTCATTTTTTGTGTACCAATAGCAATTATGCATGTGCTTTTCCCTCCATCCATTACCAAGACAGGACTCATCATTACTCATTAACATCTTGACTTGTTCATTTGGGTTTGTCTTTTTGTCTTTTTCCGATAAATTCCCCTTACTTTCGTCTGTGTTTTGATTTTCAACTTTTTGTTTTTTTTATAACAAATGTTTATTTGTTAGCACACCATTTAATAAAATCCAGGACAAATGGGCAAAAATACTCATGAAGTTGTTAGCCAGGAGTATCCAATAGTCTAAAGTAGAAAAAAAAGGGAAAAAATATCCATAACTTTGTATAAGTTAGTGCAAGAGTGACTATTCTGTTAAATTCCTCAAACGTTGACCGTTTAATGACACTTAAGCAAATGTTAACCATTTTTTTGTTGACATAGACTAAATAAGGTAAAAATAGCCATGAAGTTATTGACTAAGGGCATCTAGTAGCCTAAAGGGAGGAAATAAGGTAGGAATATCCTTACCATTACTTTAATATGTACGATACTGATCAATCTGTCAATGTTTAGCTGATACTCAAATAAAAATTGACCATATTTTTG